>NC_138966.1:102705000-103087500 GCF_055761805.1 Camellia sinensis
AGGTAAAGTGCTACTACCAAGCCATACCACAAGAAAGTAAAGTAAATTTTGCCCTATATTTTATTATAGAAAACAAACTAACAGCAAGTAACATAGTTGAGTTGGTTAAATTACTCAATTCCACAACCAAGACAGGTTTTCAAATCTTGCTAGTATAATGTTTTCACTGCAGAAATATTAAAAATTGATAAACAAATATATCATGGGTCGGTTTGGTTTAGAACCATAACAGACGCCTTAAAACTGCAAATCAAACCAATCTGAACGTTCCACCATTTGCAAAACCAGGACGTACCACATGACAGTCGTATTACACATGTTAAGCAGTACTAGAAAAAGATTACAATGTACAAAATGTGCATGAAATCATAAAACAAAATGAAAATGCATAATAAGCCACAGAAAAGCTAAAAATTAACCAAGGAACACCAAACACAACAAGAAATCTGAAATGGGCTTGTATAAGCTAAACAAAGATAAAGAGGGGAAAAAAAAATTTTCTATGACAGTAAAGATTATCCAAAACATATAAAAGAGGTTTTCACGGGAAAGATGACTCAAATACAATTTGTCACAAGTTTGTTTTGATGAAGCAATGTATTTTGACCACAGGCACAAAAAATTAACTTCGAAATAGCAATTGCTCTAACAAAACAAGTAAATGTGCATAACAAAAGAAACAAAGGAGAAAGAGGGGGAAAAAATCATTTACATTTGAGTAGGCAGAGAAACAAGACTCTGGATAACGGTATACGCGAGAAACAGTTTCTGCAGTCAGAGATTTAAACTAATCAGGACAAAATGTAAGAATATATAAAAGATGCCAAGTAACAACACAAATCATACCTAAATCAGACCATGTTATAGAGAGGACTATGAACAAATCAAACTAGTTCGGCTCGTGTTTAGTTTATTAAAAGTTCATTTAAGATTGACTCGTTATGTAAATAAGATTTCCCCGCATTTTGAAGTTCATCACCATATAAAATAAAATAAAATAAAAATTAAAAAAAGAATTAAGCTACTCAAGCTCAACTCCATTAAAGCTCATTTGAATTCGTCAACTTTGAGGACATTCTTAAATTCGTCAAGTTTTTTTGTGAACAACCTACCTGAGAGGGTAATTTTGGTGAAAATTGGGCCGAGCTATGAGATGGACTTTATGGCCCAAAGTACGAAGGACTGGGTAACAAGGCCGATAAGTTACTCCGGCCCAAGAGAGATAAAGTTACTCCGGCCCAAGAATTGTAAAGTTACTCCAGTCCGGAAGCAACTTGGAGTTAGGCCGATCTCAGAGGTAGTCCGGTCATGATGTATTGTGGTTAGAACGGTCAAAACCTTGCTACTCGGTAGCTCGATCTAAATACACCATGGGTTGAACAGGAGAGAACCGAGATAAGGAGGAGTAAAAGGAAAAACCGTACTAAGGATAGTTCGGCCTACTCTGTGGCTCAGCATAGCCAGTTTTATTTCGGTCATATGGTAGTTCGGCCATGGTAAAAACCATCTCACTTGGTTTAAGCAGTGAGGGAGGTGTTGAAGGATAAGCATTATCTTTCAGGAGTATGAATCCTAGGAGGACTCTGCATGGAGGAATAGAAGTCCTACTAGGATTGTGCCACTCGAAACCTATAAAAGCTCACAAACATCACCTTGGAGGAGGTAACACACAACTTTGCTTTCTGAATTCACAGAGCTTTGTCTATTTGTCAAGTTTTCTGACTTAGGCATCGGAGAGGTTTCCGGCACACACCCGCCGGCTAGCTCACGTTTGTGTTTTCAGGAGATAAGGCGACATCATACGAAGGAGCGCAAACTTGGTCAATAGGATTATACGAGAAAGTATATTTCTTTCCCGTACAATTGGCGCCGTCTGTGGGAAAAACAGACAGAACAAAACCTCTTGATCAAGCTTCTCCTCTTTTCAAACAATGGCACACATTGAAGAATTGCCGCAGTCCGCCGTCGACGTGCTAACTCCAGATGGAGGCGCAAGGCGTGAAGGATTACCTTCTGTCCCTCCCATGGCGGACTTGGAGCCCCAACGACATAACTCCAGGAGGGATGCTAGGGGGAGGCGGACTAACAACCCCCGTCACTCTCACTCGCAAAGTCCTGATAGGCAAAGACGGAGGATTGATCCTCAAGCTCTGGAAGATCGCGTGAAGGAACAAGACGAATTGATAAGAAAGATGGCGGCGGACATGGAGGCCTTGAAACGCCAGATGAAGAAAAAAGAAGTGGCGACAGGAGAGGGGCGCAAAAACAAGACGCCCCCTCGCCACTCAGAAAATCGTAGTAGGAATACCACACCCTCGCAAGGAGAGAGCAGAAGCCTCAGGACAGGCGATACTCAATCTTGGTCTTCCAGAACTCGTCACTCCAGGCCTGAGAGGACGAGATCTGAAAGGTCATACACTGAAGGAAGCATATATTGGCCCTCACATTCGCATCAAACCAGATCCAGACAAACGGAGTTACCCAGATCATCCGACTTACGAACCGTGCTCGAAGAAAAAGCACGATGTAAGGAGGATGCTAGGGCACGGGATCCACACAGAATTTCTGCCTTACAGCGGTTGGCTCCTCGGACGTATGGAAGCGTCGAGGTTGGAATGCCAATACCGTGCCCTGCCTACGAACCAACGGACAAGGCATTAGCAAGGCTGCAGACTTCACCGTTTGTTCCGGCGATTGAAAACGCGCCCCTACCATCAGGCTTTCTTCAGCCAAAATTCACTACATATGAAGGGAAGACGGATCCCTACTCACACTTGAGCCACTTTCGCCAAGTCATGGCTGTATACAGGCGAAACGAGGCCTTAATGTGCATATTCTTCCCATCAAGTCTTGGCGACCTAGGCTTGACTTGGTTCGAGAAACTTCCAGAAGGCAGCATAGCCTCTTGGGCGCAATTGGCAGAAGCCTTCGTGACAAGGTTCCGAACAAACACTAAAACCCCGGTGGAGATCGACCAGCTACTCTCCATTGACATGGGCGATAAAGAGACCCTAAGATCCTACAACAGTCGCTACTGGGAGACATTCAATCAGATTGGGGACTGCCCCACCAATCTCGCCATTGCACAGTATAAAAGAGGCCTTCCAGTTGGGAACAAACTAAGGGACTCGATCACTATGACGCCACCCCTCACTATGGAAGCCCTGATGGAAAGAGTGCATCAGCACATCAGGGTCGAAGAGGATGGCGCACGTGCCAAAGCAAAATCTGGTGCGACCGCAGTACCAGAAAAGAAAACCTCAGCAAAGGTCAATGCAGTAGATCGTCAGAACAGAAACAGACGTGGCAGACGAGATAACGGAGAAGACCCGGATAAAAGATGGTTGAGAATCCGCACTGCCATAACCACGGTGTTCAAGAAACCGATATATCGTATTCTGAGCGAAATAAGAGATAAGCCTTTCGTCAAGTGGCCAGCCAAGCTAGGGGAAGCACAGAAGGACTATGACGAAAGATCACGGTGCACCTTTCATAAAGAAAAAGGACACCGCACTGAGAATTGCACACCATTGAGACAACACCTGGAAGAGTTGGTGGCAGCAAGCCACTTGGACAAGTACATTGAAGGAGGGACGCAACCAGCCCTCCAGGATCACAATAACCCCAACGGGATGCCAGTCGACGCCCCACCTCAAGGCGTTATCAATGTGATACATGGAGTCTTTGAACCTGAGCGTGTATGCGAGCTCAGAGGGTCAATCAAAAAGGCTGAACATTTAAGAGAGGTGCTAAGTGCCCAACCTGCCACCAAGAAGGGGAAGACAGAGGCAACAAACGTCATGTCTTTCTCAGACAAAGACTTAGAACGGATATATTGCCCTCACAATGATGCCCTGGTCGTCACTCTCCGAGTCAAGGATTTTGACGTCAAGCGGATTCTGATTGACCAGGGTAGTTCATGTGAAATCATGTACTACGAAACCTTTAAACAACTGAAGCTACAAGACAAAGACTTGGCGCCTGCTGTATCACCCCTAATTGGATTCAACTCTATGCCAGAATGGCCCGTCGGTAAGATAATTCTTCCAGTCAGAGCAGGAAGCGTAACAAAACAAGTGGAGTTCTGGGTATTGAAGGTCCCCTACAACATCATCTTGGGCAGAACATGGCTGCATGCCATGCGATCAGTGGCATCATCTTACCACCAAGTAATGCGGTTTCCCAACGACACTGGAGTAATTGAAGAAGTCTATGGGGATCAGATCATGTCAAAGCAATGTTTTGCCACGGTGAATGGCAGCCTCGCTGCCAAAGGATACGTTCATTCGGTGGAAGAACCTGAAAGCAATGAACTATTCGCGGATGTCGGCAAAGAGGCTGATCAGAAAGCAGTGGAGGACTTGGTGGAGGTAAAAATAGATGAAAAGAACCCGGATAAGTTCTTCTTGCTCGGTTCGTCGTTGTCCAGCATTGAGAGATTAGAGGTCTTGGAATTCTTGACCTCTAACAACGAAGTGTTCGCCTAGATGCCCTACGACATGCCAAGCATTGATCCAAACTTCATCAGTCACCAACTTAATGTCCACCCATCCGCCAGACCAATCATCCAACGAACACGCAGATCGGCACTCCACCATGCCGAAATAGTGGCGGAAGAAGTAGGTAACCTGCTGGAGGCAGGAGCAATTAGAGAGGTGCACTACCCGAAATGGATCTCCAACACGATCGTAGTGCCAAAGAAGAATGGCAAATGGCGTGTCTGCGTCGACTACAAAACAATCAACAAGGCATGCCCAAAAGGCAGCTTTCCTCTACCACGTATAGATCAACTGGTGGACCTAACGGGGGGGCACAACTGACTTAGCTTCCTAGATGCATACAGAGGCTACCACCAAATCGCCATGCATGAACCAGACCAGGAGGTCACGTCCTTTACGACTCCAAGAGGACTATACTGTTACAAGGTCATGCCCTTTGGCCTAAAGAACGCAGGGGCGACATTCCAACGGATGGTCACCAAGATGTTTGAACCATTGTTAGGCAAAACAATGGAGGCTTACATCGACGACATGGTGGTCAAGAGCAAGGATGAGAATGACCATCTTAAGCACCTAGGCGAAATGTTTGAGATCCTGAAGAAGCACAAATTACGCCTCAATGCGTCCAAATGTGCATTCGGAGTAGGATCTGGCAAATTCCTGGGCTTCCTTGTGACCGACCAAAGTATAGAAGCAGACCCCTCTCAGATCAAAGCAATCCAAGATTTGGAGAGACCAAACTCAGTAAAAGAAGTACAGCATCTCACCGGCATGGCGACTGCACTCAACCGATTTATCAGCCGGTCGTCAGACAGACTACGACCATTTTTTCATGCCTTAAAGGCCAAGTTTGAGTGGGATGAAGAATGCGACCAAGCTCTGGAAAGCCTGAAGGAATGTCTGTCTTCCCCACCACTGCTTGTTACCCCAGTACCTGGTAAAGAACTCTTTTTGTACCTGGCAGTCTCTCAGCACGCAGTTAGCGCAGTGCTGGTTCGTGCAGAAGGAATCCAACACTTGCCCATCTATTATGTCAGCAAGACATTGCTGGGAGCCGAAACAAGGTATTTGCCACTGAAAAAACTGGCATTAGCCTTGATGATGGCCTCCAGAAAATTGGCACACTACTTTCACGCCCACACCGTAGTCGTCCTCACAGCTTTCCCACTAAAAGCTTTGTTTGAGAGGGCGAACTTTTCTGGGCGAATTTTGAAGTGGGTAGTAGAGTTGGGACAATTCGACATCAAGTTCCAACCCAGGACCGTAATAAAAGCCCAATCTTTGGCAGACTTCGTCGCAGAGTTTACTCCTGAAAATCATCATATCTGCCCAGTCGACCTAGCTGACACCTCCGAATTAGGGATAGAAGTTGACGCCGGAATAGCGCAACCCCTAGTAGAAGGTACTCAGTCAGACTCCAAGGCAGACCAGACTAAAGACAGCAAGGCAGAAGCTACACCAAACCAAGGCTCTCCAACAAAAAAAGACTTGGAACACTCAAATAGCGAGGGGCAGACAGCAAGCATGGACCTTGAAGAAAACACCATTCTTGACCCCACAACATCATCTGACCCCTCCACTTGCTGGAAATTGTTCGTTGAAGAGATGTGGAAGCTCTTTGTAGATGGAGCATCCAACCGACATGGTGCAGGACTCGGCATAGTCTTCATCTCACCAGACGGACTGGTTGTAGAGTAAGCAATCAACCTTGGCTTCCCAGCATCAAACAATGAAGCGGAGTATGAAGCACTTCTCGCAGGACTCAAATCAGCATATTACATGATGGCTACCGAACTAATGGTCTACAGCAACTCATAGTTGGTGGTAAACCAAATTTCTGGTGACTATGAAGCAAAGGATGATAGGATGGCCAAGTACCAAGAATTGGTCAGAACAGAGATCAAGAAGTTTGATGTAGTAAGGATAGAACAAATCGGCAGGGAGGAAAACAGCAGAGCAGACGAACTAGCAGGCCTCGCTTCAATGGCAGATACCTCCATACCTTATCCACTACTGATCGACTACCTACCTAGACCAAGCATTGAAGACCCCGAAGTAGAAGAGGTATGTTGCGCAGAGCTCGGCCCCTCTTGGATGGACCCCATCACCCTATTCTTAAAAGACGGCATCTTACCAGAAAAGAAAAAAGAAGCCAACAGAATAAGAGCAAAGTCGCAGCGATTTTGGCTCTCCCCATCTTTGGCATTATACAAGAAGTCGTTCTCAGGACCCTATCTAAAGTGTGTCCACCCCAGCAAAGTGGAAGCATTCTTGTACGAAATACACGAAGAGGTGTGCAGAAGCCATCAAGGAGGAAGATCGCTAGCTTACAGGGCCATTTCACAAGGATACTAGTGGCCATACATGCAAGCAGACTCAGAGAAATATGTGAAGAAGTGCGAGAAATGCCAGAAATTCGCACACCAAATACATCAACCAGCTAGAGAACTCCTACTATTGACTAGCCCATGGCCTTTCGCAATGTGGGGCTTGGACATAGTAGGACCACTTCCAACAGCACCCGGCAACAGGAAGTTCTTTCTCGCAGCAACAGACTACTTCACAAAGTGGGTGGAAGCAGAAGCATTGGCATCAATCAAAGAAAAAGATGTGAAGAAGTTCGTTTGGCAAAATATCATCACTCGGTTTGGCATACCAAAAGCCCTAATCTCAGACAATGGCACTCAGTTCGACGGCAGAATTTTCAGAGGCTTTTGTGAAGAGTACAAGATAGAGTTCTACAATTCTACACCGGCATATCCTCAAGCAAATGGCCAAGCAAAAGCATCAAATAAAGTCGTCTTGGATGGACTGAAGAAAAGGTTAGAAAAAGCAAAAGGCAAGTGGGCGGATGAACTCCCTCATGTTTTATGGGCTTATCGCACCACACCTCGGCGATCAACAGGAGAGACACCATTCTCCTTAGCCTACGGAATGGAAACAGTAATCCCACTGGAAGTTGGTCTCCCCACAATTCGAAGCGAAAATTTTGATCCAGACTTGAATGGAGAAGCCATAGCATTGGAACTCGACCTTGCGGAAGAAAGAAGAGAAAGAGCACTGGTTCACATTGCCTCATACCAACAAGAGTTGATCAGAAAATACAACAAAACGGTGCATCCAAGACAATTCAAGATCGGAGATTGGGTACTGCGCAAAGTGATGGGAAACACCTTGATACCAGGAGATGGCAAGTTAGGGCCAAACTGGGAAAGTCCTTACAAAGTGGTTGGGTTAGCAGGCAAAGGGGCATACCACTTAGAAGACAAGGACGGCAAAGCAATCCCTAGGCCATGGAACACGGCCAATCTCAAGTTATTTTATTTTTAGCTTTTTTCTTTTCAAACATGTGTAATTTCTTTTTCTTCAATAAAACAATCGATTCTTTTCAGCATAAGTTGTTCTCTGTAAAAGTTAGCTTTAGTAAAGTTTAGGTACATTACGAACATTTTTTCTAAGGTAGCTGGAAAAGCTAACTTAGAGGTTGGCTGGAATAAACCAACACCCCTCCTAAGCCCAGGATAAGGATCCAGGCTGCAGGACGTTTGGTCGGAATAACCAAACATTATTCTAAGTTAGCTGGAAAAACTAACTTAGAGGTTGGCTGGAATAAACCAACACCCCTCCTAAGCCCAGGATAAGGATCCAGGCTGCAGGACGTTTGGCCGAAATAACCAAACATTTTATTCTAAGTTGGCTGAAAAAACTAACTTAGAGGTTGGTTGGAATAAACCAACACCCTTCCTAAGCCCAGGATAAGGATCCAGGCTGCAGAACGTTTGGTCAGAATAACCAAACATTTTTCTAAGTTGGCTGAAAAAACCAACTTAGAGGTTGGCTGGACTAAACCAACTCTTTATACTCTTCAGCCGAAATAAGGGTATGGCTGAAGAGTGGTTGGCTGGACTAAACCAACTCTTTATACTCTTCAGCCGAAGTAAGGGTATGGCTGAAGAGTGGTTGGCTGGACTAAACCAACTCTTTGTACTCTTCAGCCGAAGTAAGGGTATGGCCGAAGATTGGTTGGCTGGATTAAACCAACTCTTTGTACTCTTCAGCCGAAGTAAGGGTATGGCCGAAGATTGGTTGGCTAGATTAAACCAACTCTTTGTATTCTTCAGCCGAAGTAAGGGTATGGCCGAAGCGTGGTTGGCTAGATTAAACCAACTCTTAGTACTCCTCAGCCGAAGTAATTATGTCGGCTAAGGAGTGGTTGGCTGGTAAGCATAGTTTAACCAGCTTAAACCGAGATAACAGATAAAAATATAAAAGATCGTGGAGAAATCATTACAAGTACAAACATACACATCAACCGAAGTAAGAGTTAATGAAGATTTTCATTCATCAGAAAGCAAATACACAGGAGGGGCCGTAGCCCGGTTACCAGAGTAAAGAAGTAGCAAAAAGAGAAAAAGTACAAAATCAAGAGAAAAGATCTTCAATTTCGGCATCAACGTCAACTAGAACTCCGGTTGCAGATGGAACATCCGTCTCGGTAGCAACTAGCAGAACGATATCAGTCGATGGCTCAACAGTCAGGTCTTCCACCGTTGTCTCCAACCGAGCTGATTGATCGTTAACTTGCGCGTTGACTACCGGAATAACAGTTTGTTCGTTCTCATCGTCTAAATCATCTGAATCCTGCAAAAAAATTTCTTGGACCGAAGCAGCATATTCCGCAAGTGAGGCCGGAATGCAGTACTGTGGAGCATTGTAGACCTCGGTTTCAGGCCCACCGCCGAGCTATTCCACAGCATTCCTCCAGCCACACTTGAAGAACAAGTCTTTCGCCCCCTCGCATTGCGGAATGTAGAGACCCTCCGCTTCTTTAAAACCTTGGGCATTGGCATCACTGATCTTCTTCTTCAGATTCGCTATTTCGGCGTCTTTTTTGCCTTCGAGTTTGACCAACTCGCGCAAATATTTATCCTTCACCGTTATTGCAATTTTTTGTTTTTCAGCTTCAGTCGAGCTAACAAGTCCGGTCAAGCGACCGTTCTCAAACTGTAGCTCGGCTATTCGCTTCTTGGCATTCTCAAGTTCGGCTGTCTTTGCCTCGGCTTCAGCCATGGCCTGCCTCGTCATTTTCCTGAGCTCTAGCACTTTTTTATGTGCGATATTGTTCTTCTGAATGGCCTGACAAAACAAAGACTTCCCTTTAGCCAAAGTAAAAGTTGAACAAACTACACAGAAAAACGGAGCTACTTACCAGGATCATCGATTTTGTTGAAGACCGAATGGCTTTCAGTTCAGTGTTCAGTTACTTTTGGTGGTACTCCATATCTTTAGGGAGGCACACACTCTTGGCCAGGTCGAAGGCCAACTGGTGATCCTTTTCAGCAACAACCGAATCAGAATCTTGGATATCTCGATCGTTGAAGGTTAGTTTTGGTGCCCAGCTGCTGGTAGTTCGGTCAGAAGGCTCCGGTTGGGGGCTCGGTGGCGGGCTCGGTGGAAGAACAGTCTCGTCTTCATCAACCGAGCGTTGTTCAGTTTCTGTAGTCCGGGCGCGCTTGGTTCGGTGGGATGAGGACGGTTGTTACGTAAGAAGCGCCACCACCGCTTCTTGGGTTTGACTTGCTGGTGGTACCTCGGCCCTGTTGGTCTTGGTCAAGAGGGCCCTTACTCTGTTCTTTTTGGCCATCTCCTCTTCAGCAGTTAGTGGAATTAGTCTGATTTGTGGTAAAGTTGGGTCTGGCTCTGGGGCGTCCTCAAGAAGAAAATCAGTCACTCTGGCTTTTCGGCGACCACTATATCTGTAGGTCGGCTCGAACTTCAGCAATTTGGCCCAACTACGTTCTGGATACCGTAGTGCGGCGCGTAAAGTGGCTAGGTTTGGGTAGCTGTATAAAGAGTGAAGGTAGGCAGAATCTGCGTAAGAAGACAACTGTTAGTCCGGCTGAGAGATTAACAAACCGAGATATAATAAAGCAAGCAAGAAAACCGAAGTAAGTATACCGGGTTCTCCTTTCTTCCAGTTTATAGGTCGGCCAGGAATCTGGGCTTGATGATCCTCAAAGTTCCCAGACACCCAGAAAAAGTCGTCGTCGTTTAAGTCTTTATCCGGTGTATGTTTTATTATCTTCTCTCGACGACGACGTATTCTCAAATAGTAGACCCACCCATTTTCTTTTGAACCAATGGAGTATTGGTGGAAGATTTCGGCCAGGCCAAGGTTTAGTTCGGCTTGGCGGTTCAGTTCGGCTATTCCCATAATGATGCTGTATGAATTGGTGGATAGTTGGGTAGGGTATAATCTAGTTTGCCTAAGAAACTCGCAGATTAAAGGTTGGACTAGAAATCGTAGTCCGGTTTCAATAATTGACAAGAGGGTAAAGGGGACAAAGCCTTGATTATCCCAAAGAATGACATCTTTTTCGGCTAAAGACAGGTGGACGTCATCGGGTATATTATAGTCCTTTCTGAATTCGGCTAGGCCGCCTGGAGTGTCTACTAGATACCTATACTTCCCCATTTATGGTATAAATTATGAATAATTTATATCGGTGCAAAAGTTGTGCTCAGTAGCTCGGTTGAGCGCACGGAGGAGTGCCTGGGCAACCTAAGTCTGCAAAGTAGAAAACAAAGGGGTTAAGCACAGATCATTGGACCGTGCTACAAATTAAAAGCAAGGTAAAAGAGCCCTACTTCGGTTTTGTGGACAGGTTCTATCTCGGTTCGGCAAAATGCTTGGTAGCTCGGTTTGACCAGGGTTTTTATTGGCCAGACCTTGGCAAGCATCTCGGCATACTTGCTTTGGAAACAATTTTGTTAGACTGGTTCATCGTCTAGGGGCAGCTTTCTGAGTTCGGTCTAAAACCTAAGAAAGCTGGTTTAGCCCCGAAGGCCTAAATCGGTTGAACTATGAGTTTTGTTACTTCGGTTGAGCCTCTAGGGCCAGCTTTCTGAGTTTGGTTCAGAAACTAGGAAAGCTGGCTTAGCCCCAAAGGCTTAGCTCGGTTGAAGACCGAGGTTCCTAGTTTAATGGGTTCAAACTTCGTTCGGTGAGCTTATCTCGGCTAGAGTGATTCAGGAGTTGGTAACTTACTGAAACTACTGTTATTTCTACGAGTTCTAGTTCGGTTATTATCTGAAGTGATCTACATATATAGCATAAACAGTATCCTAGTTCGGTTGCATCATGATTATGGATCAAAAGCTAGTTTCCTACAGGATGAATCATATGCTCATGTGTTCTACAGTTAAAGTTTTTTTTTCATAGAAGTACAGAGCAAAGCAAGATAGAAAAAGTGTTTGCAAAAAGCACACAAAACAAAATATACAGATACGAAAGCAAAACAGAACAAGAAGGATAGGCTTGCTTACCAGATTGAAGAAGACCTAGATGGAAGCAGCAACAGTAAAGAAGGCCCACGCGAAGCAAACTTCACAGTTGCAAAAATTGGAGAAAAATGAAGAACTCGAAGAGAAAGAAGAAGGTGAATGGAAAAAGTAGAGAGACCTGGCCTCAGGGGTAGTTTTTGTTAGAAAGCCCAAAATTTGGACGGGACTGTTCAAAATTGCGAAATACGAAGACGGCGTTGACAGCTGCCTTCTGCGAATGGGAACGTGCCACGTGTATACGAAAAAGGAAGCGATTCAATTTTTGGTGATTGAAAAGACGTTGTGACCGGATGAGAGCGGCTCGGTTTAAGTTTAGCGTAGCAGGATAAGCTAAATGGTTGTAGCTCGGCTGGAAGGTTTGGGGACTATAGCTCGGCTGATGAACAGATAATCCCTATCATGCTATGCAGATGGAATTAAGGGGCAATTGAGAGGGTAATTTTAGTGAAAATTGGGCCGAGCTATGAGATGGACTTTATGGCCCAAAGTACGAAGGACTGGGTAATAAGGCTGAAAAGTTACTTCGGCCCAAGAGAGATAAAGTTACTCCGGCCCAAGAATTGTAAAGTTACTCCGGTCCGGAAGCAACTTGGAGTTAGGCCGGTCTCAAAGGTAGTCCGGTCATGATGTATTGTGGTTAGAACGGTCAAAACCTTGCTACTCGGTAGCTCGATCTAAATACACCATGGGTTGAACAGGAGAGAACCGAGATAAGAAGGAGTAAAAGGAAAAATCGTGCTAAGGATAGTTCGGCCTACTCTGTGGCTCAGCATAGCCAGTTTTATTTCGGTCATATGGTAGTTCGGCCATGGTAAAAACCATCTCACTTGGTTTAAGCAGTGAGGGGGGTGTTGAAGGATAAGCATTATCTTTCAGGAGTATGAATCCTAGGAGGACTCTGCATGGAGGAATAGAAGTCCTACTAGGATTGTGTCACTCGAAACCTATAAAAGCTCACAAACATCACCTTGGTGGAGGTAACACACAACTTTGCTTTCTGAATTCACAGAGCTTTGTCTATTTGTCAAGTTTTCTGACTTAGGCATCAGATAGGTTTCCGGCACACACCTGCCGGCTAGCTCACGTTTGTGTTTTCAGGAGATAAGGCGACATCGTACGAAGGAGCGCAAACTTGGTCAACAGGATTATACGAGAAGGTATATTTCTTTCCCGTACACTACCCATTCCTTTGGGAGTTGTATGGCCTATTTTCGTCTTTAATTAACTTTAAAGAAAAAAAACCATGTCAAATTTCTTCACTTTTAGATCAGAGTTGACTATACAATCTTAAAAACCATAAAAAAAATTGATTTTTATAAGTGTTTTTTTTTCTTTTTTTCCTCTTTTAAAAGAATAATCAGTTGTCATTTAGTTTTAGCCCTAGTTATAGACACCCAAAATTTTAAAATAAACCCAAAGACAGAAGAAGAAGGAGAAGAACACACTTGATAACATCAAGTGTAAGCCGAGAGCAGTCGGAGTGTCAGAAACCATTGAAATCAAGTCAAGATCTCTTTCAATTTGATCAGTAGCACCGTCAAAAGCAACCTAAGTCAAATAATCAAACAATTGAAATTAAGCGATTAAACACACATATACATAAATAAATATGTGTTTTTGTGAGAAGAGAAATCAATTAATGAAGAACCTGAACCATGAGCACAGAATCCTTGCTTTGCGAGCTAAATATCATGACAACAATAAACAGAACAGCAAAGAACGCAATCATAATTGCGTTTCGTTCGGATTTGGAATCGGTCGATGGTGATGATGAATTCAGTTTCTGATGAGTTGTTCTTGGTATACTAGTACAATAGGATTGGCGACTATAGACAGTTATTGTATCATGGATTGATCTTGAAGAAGAACTCCTGGCGTAACCTCCCATCTCGCCCCCCAAAACTGAATCGACATGGAAGGTAGAGATCATCAGCAAAACTAATAGTGACGCCATAGCCATAAACATCGTCGTCATCGTCTTCTTCTTCGCCATTATTATTATTGATTGAATTGCTAATACCTTCTTCTTCTTCTTCTTGGTTGTTTTTTCTAGGGTTTTGTTTTTCCCTCATTGATATTCAGCCTATGTATGCGTGAATCTTTCCCCTTTCAGTCTAAGCGTTTGCCTCCTGCAAAATCCTCACACCTTCTACCTTCCACCTCCACCTTCCTTCCTTCCCATTTCTCCGTACTAATCTTAATCACCAAGTATATGACATCAATATATACACATGTATAAATGGTCCCTTATGTATCATGTATGTGACCAAATATACATGTATAAATTTATATGTACATAAAACTCATCCACCTACTGTTATATGCTACCTTATCATAGGGTTAGTACATACATAGCATAAGTTGGTAAGGGTGTTTGCGATTCGATTGCAGTTGAAAAATTTTTAATTCATCATTTACCTGTTAGGTTGATAGATATAAAAAAATCAATTCACATCCGTTTGACGGATTGATGGATGTGTATTGACAAATGAAAGCGAATTGGTCTGACGGTTTAAATTTTTACAAATTTTAAACATAATACAATAACTTATCAACATTTTTTTTGAATGACAATCATTTTGTTTGGTTTGGTTTTTTTGAAATTTTTTTTCAAAAAGTAATTTGAAAACTCTTTTTGAAAAAAAATCATTATTTGGTTTTCCAAAAAATACATCATCACATTTTTAAGTTTCCCTCCATTTTAAGGAGAGAGAAAAGTTTTAAAAAAAATTGTTATATCAAAAAATACTCTCATCCAAATTATATCTCTCTATATATATATATATATATATGTACATGCTAGACATGTATGAAAACATAATTTGATATGTACGCATTTATGAGTACATATTTTATCATTACCTGTGTGATTTTATCATAAAATTTCCACTCAGTTGAACCACAGAAAGCATAAATTTTTTCTTTCCAAATTGACATTAAAAAATTTATTTCCTACAATTAAATTTTAATAAATGTTATGTAGAAAATTTATTCACAAATTCGCATTAAAAAAATCCTAATTTTTGCAAATTTGTTTACAAATTTTTTGAATAACCAAAAATTATTTACAAATTTGCGGAACATGTAAATTTTCACAAATTTGGGTTAAAAGGTAAATTTATGTACAAATTTCTGAAAAATGTAATTTGAGGACAACAGTTATGTAACAACTCAAATTTTTAATTATTCTGTAAAATTTATACTAATATTATTTAATCTCAATTCGAAAAATAAGTAATTTATTATATATTATTATGCGTGATTTTGTAAAATTAGAATAATTATTAAAAGTTTAGGGGTCAAAATATAAATAATAATAATAATAATAATGGATGTGGTACTAAAATAAATAATTAATTTTCTGTTAGTATATGATAAAGTGTCATTTAATTAAGAATTATTTTATTTATATAATTATATTAAAATGTTAAGTCAAATAATAATTATCTTAAATATCTATTAAGGATAAAAATAAACCTAAATAATTATGAATTAAATCTGAACGAAAGCGACGTCTGAGCCACGTGGAGGCCGCGTACTCGTCTCTCCTCCCTATAAAAGGAGGAGACGTTCAGTGGAGAGGAGAGGAGAGGAAAGAAAAGAAAAGAAGAAAAGAAAAGAAAGAGAGAAAGGAAAGGATAGCAAGAGAGGAAAGAAAGAGAAAATAGGGAAAGTTAAAAGGGTCTTTGGAAGTGAAAAGAAAAAGTAAGGTATTAAAATTAAAGTGAGTTATATTATCTCTTGAATCATCAAAATGTATTTTATATATATTTTGACTTATCAAAATCTGTTTTACACAAGTTATGTTTTATTAATATATTAATAAAAGTTATATTTTATAAAGGTTTCAGTTAGGTAGTTTTATTTCTGAACCCTATTTGCTTAAAAGGAAACCGATGGATATGTTTGTTTTACTTTTAAAGAAAATTTGGCTATGACCTTATATAAAATTATGTTTTGTAAGTACCACCACGGGAGTCTCACGCCTTGGGGGACTTAAATAACTATTGGCCTCTTTTTGACCACTTTGTGGTCCTCTGTTTGTCATGGATCCATTGACCTCTGTTTTGTGCGGACCAAAGTGCTGTGCGGAACTAAGTGCTACACTATTGTGGGAGCCACCTCTAGAATCCGTACGAGCCACCTCTTGAATCCGTACCTCTGTTCTGTGCGGACCAAAGTGCTGTGCGAAACTAAATGCTACACTATTGTGGGAGCCACCTCTAGAATCCGTACGAGCCACCTATTGAATCTGTACCTCTGTTCTGACTGTCACTTCTGTGACCTCTGTTCTGTCCTGTTCTGTACCGTGGTTATGGCTATTTACTTACATAATATCTGTATTTCAATTCTGCTACTTAAATGAGCAATTTCTGCTACCAAATGATTTATTTATGTAAATATTTTGGCTAGATAACTATCCATGGTTATTTCGTGCCCTTATACTCTTGGTATAATATTTCTCACTCTGCCATGTGCTTATAGTTGTTTACCAATTTTCAGGAAACAATGCAATTCAGAAATAGCTTATGGAAAGTCTTAGATGCAGGACTGCGGAATAGACACACAGTATTTTTATTGATATTTTTCTATGTAAATATCGACCTTTTTGGTCAAATATTTCTGTAATAAAAATAGAAGCTCCAATGATTTTTTTGATACCCTTACTCAAATATTTCTTCCGCTTGCGTTTATTAATTTGTTTAAGAATTGGCCGTAGGTAACCTCTGTTACTGGTCATCACGATGCTTAACCCTTGGGTACGGGGAGCGGGTCGTGACAAGCCAAGTGTTTCAAATTGGCTTCAAAAAAAATTGTGAATTTATGTTTAAATTTATTTTCAAAATCACAGAATTATGTTTAAATTTACGATTTACACAATTTTTCCATAACATTTATGAAAATTTAATGCTACGAAAGAAATTTTTTAATGCAAACTTGGAAAAAAAATTTACGTTTCCTGTGGTTGAAATGAATGGAAATTTTATGTTAATGGTAGGATATGTACCCATAAATGGCTAAAAACACAAATTATGTTTTCATTTATATTTATATATATATATATATATAACTAAGATGAGAGTACGTTTTGATATGACAATTTTACTTTTTTCTTTTGTAAAATTGTCTCTCTTCTTAAATTGGACGGAAACTTTAATTTGCAATAATGCATTTTTTATCAGAGATTTGTTACATATTTTTTTACTTGCAATCTGTTTTTATTAACTGTTGGCTGTGTACTTAAATTTTACTTCACGTTTAAAATTTTAATTGTATGTTTAAAAATGTTACCATAATGTTTTTTAGCTCATTAAAACACTAAAGGTTGGATCATTCTTCAATTTTTGTTGTACTATATAAATTTTTTTCGAAATTATGAAAATTACATGACCACATAAAAGGAATATTTGTGGATTTTTTTTTTGCTACGATTATGAAAATTGGAGCCAAATTTTGTACTGAACATTCATAACCAAAAGTTACACTTACGCGTACAAATAACTTGCTAAGTCAATGCAATCATCCATACAATATTCAGGGCACAAACATCAAGAAGGGTGATTACATATATCCATGTGCTCTACTACAACGCACAATTGAAACAAACATCACGTAACAATATATGTCATAGGTCTTACATAATTTCAACCACAAAAGATGATGCAAGTTAAGAATACAGATGACAAGTTTAACGTGGTACTATGGATGAACCCTATGATTGTTTCACATTGCTATCACAATTTCATCACGAAATTGAACCATTTTGTTCATGACTTCATCTTCTGTATTGGAATTTCATGCCGCAAGAGTTGGATGTGCTACTTGCCTCGCACGTGCATTACCACGCCTATTGAACCATGAATCATTTGCGAAGTGCATGCGAATCCAATTGTGATAAGCACAGCATGCTGTAATTATTATGTCTTGTCGCACTTGTATGCAGTTCGGCATAGATTTCAATATACGAAAACGATTCTTCAACACCCCAAAACATCGTTCTGTCACATTTCTTATCGATGAATGTCTATAATTAAACAATTTCTTGTACCCATTTGGATGATGTCGATGTCTACGAAATTGGTCCAAGTGATAGCGTTCTGAATGATATGGTGCGAGAAATCCCATCATATTTGTGTAACTCGCATCGACTAAGTAATATTTACCTACATCAGTATGTTAACACAAGTTTATTATAAACTATTTTGATGTAATGCTTAGGAAGCGTCGTGAGTATAGAAGCAAAAGCCTTACCCGTAGGAGGGAGCGAGAAAGATACATCGAGACATGTAAGCGCATCAAATAACACTTGTGAATCAGTTGCACTACCTTCCCAACCGGGATAAACAAAAGTAAATTTCATGTCGAATGAGCATGCTGCAAGAACGTTTTGTGTTATTGCAACCTTCCTACCACGATACGCAGTTCTCTTTGTAGCAGGTGCATGCGCTGCAATGTGCGTACCATCGATTGCCCCAATACAATCCTACATTATGCAAATATGATAATTATTACATTTGTCTACACCCGAATTTGAAATAATATTCGTCATAAACTTGTAAACAAATAAGGGTGTTTGAAACTAACCTTAAACTATGGGTAATGTTTCCGGTTGTTTCGAATTTCAGGAGGAATGACATTCGGATCAGGAGGTTGGATGATAAAGATGGCAAGACGACACAATGCTCTCATCATAATTTTGAAATATCGATGAATAGTTTCTGTTGAGTGTTGAAAACGATCAGCTGCAAGTCTATGTCGTTCACTATGTCCACATACATATAAAAATAGTTATACAAAAATTAGTTAATTACACCTTTTAAATTTTATTTTAATTTTAAAATTTAAATTGTCTTGAACTCAAACATACACAATACTACAATATTAAACGGGAGCATAAGATTTATATAGTGAAACAACTTATTCTTTTCTCTTTTTCCTGATGTGGGATTGTAAAATAAAGTTAACAGTTGTTTGGACGGGAAGTTCATTTCTAATCAAGTAATCTTAATTTATTTCAAATCAAACAAATCTAGGCAATATATTTTGATAAAATAGTTAAAACCGCGATTAAACCAGTGAATCAGTTAAACCGAAAACGATTCAGCCTAATCGGTTAAGTCAAAAGACCAACCAATTTATAATAAAAACTAATTAATTAAAACTTTTAAATTTTATTTTAAAATTTAAACTATCTTAAATTAAAATATGCACAATACTACAATATTACATGGGAATATAAGATTCACTTTATATAAGTGAAACAACTCATTTTTTCTTTCTTTTCTCGATGTGGGATTGTAAAATAAAAGTTAAATGGAAGTTAGTCAATGTGGATTTTCTTAATTGTTTAAAACTAAGAAAATCAAAAAAAAATTGGTATGAGATATTGATCATAGGATTTGTCATTAAAAATGTCTTTTTGCTTATATAAATGAGAGTATAAAGTTCATTTTATGTAAGTGAAACAAATCACTTTTTTTTTTTTCCGGTGTGGGATTGTAAAATAAAAGGTAAATATAAACTAACTAATGAGAATTTTCTTAATTGTTTAAAATTAAGAAAATTTTATAATTTTATAATGAGGGTTTAGAGGTCCTAGAAGATTTTTACCTAAAAACCCAATTTTTCCTATATATATATAAAAAAAATTAAAAAAAAAAGTGAAACAAACTTTGTTTTTTCTTCTTCTCCTGCTGTGGAATTATAAAATAAATCTTAAAATTTTTATTTTTATATGATTAAATGGAAGTTAGCCAATGAATTTTTTTAAAATTAAAAAAATCAGTATCAGAAATCGCGATTAAACTGGCGAATTGGTCAAACTCAAAATGATTCAGCCTAATCAGTTAGGTCAAATGATTAACCAACTTATACAAAAATTAATTAATTAAAACTTTTAATTGTTATTTTAATTTTAAAATTTAAACTGTCTTGAATTGAAGTATATACAAATACTTTACTATTAAGATTCACTTTATATAAGTGAAACAACTCACTTTTTTCTTCTTTTTCCAATATGGAATTATAAAATAAAAGTTAACAATTATTTGGACGAAAAATTTATTTCTAATCAAGCAATCTCAGTCTTTCAATCTTTAATCCGATCAATCTTTACTTTATTTCAAATCAAACAAATCTAATTAATATATTTTGATAAAACCTCTAACATCGTGGTTAAACCAATGAATTAATCAAATCAAAAATGATTTAGCCTACTCGATTAGGTCAAAATTAATTAATTAAAATTTTTAAAATTTAAACTATATTGAATTGAAACATGCACAATATTACAATATTAAATAGGATGAGGGTATAAGATTTATTTTATATGAGTAAAATAATTAATTTTTTTCATTTTTTTTCCAGATGTGAGATTATCAAATAAAAGCTAGTAAATAGAGATTTTTTTAATCAATTATGTTTCATAGCTCGAAACAATGGTGGCCCGAATGGCTCCACTACCAAAACAACGTCGTTTTGGTAGCGTTTTTTTTTTTTTTTTTTTTTTTTTATAATGTGTTGCCTTTGAATAGACGGAAGGAGACAGAAGGAAGAGGAAGACAGAAGAAGAGAAGGAGAAGACAGAGAGACAAGACCGAAGAAGAGAAGGAGAAGACAGTTTTTTGATTTGGGTTTGATTTCGCTCTCTCTCTCTCTATCTTCTTCACTCCAAAAGCCTCTTCCTTCTCCGACACCCACAATCCGGATCACCGTCGGAGTCCATGACGAGCTCCTTCCCTTCCCCTTCTGTTTTGGGTTTGATTGATTTTGTTTGTGGCTAATTGGTTTTGATTTTTGATTTTTGGGTTTGACTGATTTGGGTTTGATTTCTTTTCCCAGATTTTTGGATTTGATTTGTTAGCTTTCCCAGATTTGGGTTTGAGAAATTGAACACAAAAGTAACAAAGATTGATGAAGAAATGGAGATGGACAGTTACAAAAACATCAGAAATGAGAAGGATTGCAAGCTTGGAATCTTGGGGATCAGTGACATAGGTCTTAAGCCCTCCAATCTCTTGGAGATTTCCTGATCCACATATTGAGCTCAGGCTTGGTGGGTTCTCAAAGCATTGTGAGGTTGCCATTTCCAACTCTACACAACCCACAACACCACCACTTGTATACAATATATATATATATATAGGCATATCTGTAGAAGATTTGGACAACGAGAAGAGGGCATTGGTGGAGAAAGACAGTGAAGATTTGTAGAAGGAGAAGAAGAGAAGAAACAGAGAAAGGAGAGAGAGGTTGAAAAGTGAAAAATCGGGCCACTCGAGTCACTAAAAATCGAGCTACGAAACATTATTGTTTTTTAATTGTTTAAAATTAAGAAAATAAAGAAAATTAGTGTGAGATATTGAAACATGTATAAGGCTCCTCACTAAAAGCACCCTTTACAATATTAGAAGTGATGTGAGTATAAGATTCACTTTATATATGAGTAAAACAATTCAATTTTTTTATTCTCCCGATGTGAGATTATCAAATAAAAACTAACCAATAAATTTTTTTTTAATTATTTAAAATTAAAAAAATCAAAAAAATTAATATAAAATATTAAAACTCTTATAAAACTTATCACTAAAAACACAATTTTCCTTTGTATAATATATGGATTTGTTTAAATTGACGCTGATTTGGTAAATGAAAGTGCAGGTTTACTGGCTTTTGTCCACTATCAAAGTCCACAAATCCAGAGTTCAAAATAAAAAAAAACACAAATCCAATTTGGGTTCTATTTATAACCTCTTTTTATTTTTTATTTTATTTTTAATTATTATTATTAATGATGATTCTGAGGTCTGCAGAGCATATGGACCAAAATCGATCTCCTCCAAAAAAAAATATAACACAATCTTCTCATAGGACTGGTGTCTTGGTCTGAGATTCTTTAATTGTAGAGGATAAACTAATTAAATTATTTGAGTTTTTCATACCTTTCAAGTTTCGTTTCTTTTTTCAGTTACTCGAATTCAGTTTGTAATTAATTCAATTGAAATTTTTTTGTGATCAACTCAAAAGTATAAACAAATTAAACAAGAACATATTTTTGAAACTTGAGAGGGTAATTTATGTGAAAATTGGGCCGAGCTGGGCAATGGGTCATTATGGCCCACAATACGAAGGGCTGAGTAAAAAGGCCGTAAAGTTACTCCGGCCCGAGAGAAGTATAAAGTTACTCCAGCCCGAGAGAAATGTAATGTTACTCCGGTCCGGAAGCGACTTGGAGTTAGGCCGGTTGGAAGACGCTTTGAAGTTAGACCGGTCTCAGAGTTAGCTCGGTCATGACGTATTGTGGTTAGACCGATTAGAACCTTGCTACTCGGTAGCTTGGTCTAACCACGCCATTCTTTGTACATAACGAACCGAGATAAGGAGTAGTGAAAAGGAGAACCGAACTAGGACGGTTCGGTTTACTCTGTGGTTCGGCGTGTTCATAATTACTTCGGTTATATTGGAGTTCGGCCATGATAAAAACCATCTCACTTGGTTTAAGCAGTGAGGGGGGTGTTGAAGGATAAGCATTGTCCTTCAGGAGCATGAATCCTAGGAGGACTCTGCATGGAGAAGTAAAAGTCCTACTAGGATTGTGCCACGTGAAACCTATAAAAGCTCACAAACATCACCTTTGGAGAGGTAACACAATTTTGCTTTCTGAATACACAGAGCTTTCGTCTATTGGTCAAGCTTACTGACTTAGGCATCGGAGAGGTTTCCGGCACACACCTGCAGGCTAGCTCACGTTTGTGTTTTCAGGGGATAAAGTAACGACGTTTGGAGGAGCGCAGACTTGATCAACAGAATTATACGAGAAGGTTTATTTCTTTCCCGTACAATTGGCGCCGTCTATGGAAAAATACGGACAGGACAAAACCTCTTGATCAAGCTTTACCTCTTTAGGAACAATGGCGCACAATGAAGATTTACCACAGTCCGCCATCGACGGGCAAACACCGGATGGGGGTGCAAGGCGCAGAGGACTACCTTCTATCCCTCCCATGGCAGACTTGGAGCCCCAACGACATAACTCCAGGAGAAATACGAGGGGAAGGCGGACTAACAGCCCCCATCACTCTCATTCACAAAGTCCTGACAAGCAAAGGCGGATGATTGATCCTCAAGTTCTGGAGGACCGCGTGAAGGAGCAAGACAAATTAATAAGGAAGATGGCGGCGGACATGGAGACCTTGAAGCGCCAGATGAAGGGAAAGGGAGTGACGACAGGAGAGAGACGCAAAAACAAGACGCCCCCTCGCCGCTCAGAAGACCATGGAAGGCATTCCACACCATCACATGCAGAGAGTAGAAGGCGATACTCAGTCCAGAAGCCCCAGAACTCGTTACTCTAAGTCTGAGAGAATGAGATCATTGAGGACTTACACAGAGGGAAGTACCTACCGACCCTCACACTCGTACCAAACCTCATCCAAACAGACGGAGTTGCCAAGATCATCCGATTTGCGGATCATGCTGGAAGAAAAGGCACGATGGAAGGAGGACACCAGGGCGCGCGACCCTCGCAGAGTTTCTGCCCTTCAACGATTGGCTCCTCGATCACATGGAAGCGTCGATGTTGGAATGCCACTACCACGCCCTGCCTACGAGCCAACGGACAAAGCATTAGCGAGGCTGCAGACCTCACCGTTTGTTCCGGCAATCGAAAACGCACCCCTGCCTTCAGGCTTCCTTCAGCCCAAATTCACCACATACGAGGGGAAGGCGGACCCCTACATTCACCTAAGCCACTTCCGCCAGGTTATGGCGGTATACCGACGAAATGAGGCTTTAATGTGCATCCTCTTCCCATCAAGCCTTGGCGACCTAGGCTTGACTTGGTTTGAAAAACTTCCAGAAGGCAGCATAGCCTCCTGGGCGCAACTGGTAGAGGCGTTTGTCACAAGGTTCAGAACAAACACTAAAACCCCGATAGAGATTGACCAGTTACTCTCCATCGACATGGGTGAAAAAGAGACGCTAAGATCCTACAATAGTCGATACTGGGAGACATTCAACCAGATTGGGGACTGCCCTACCAATCTCGCCATTGCACAGTACAAAAAAGGCCTTCCAGTCGGGAATAGACTAAGGGGCTCAATCACCATGACACCACCCCTCACCATGGAAGCCTTGATGGAAAGAGTGCATCAGCACATCAGGGTAGAAGAGGATGGCGCACGTGCCAAAACAAAATCTGGCCCGACCACAGTACCAGAAAAGAAGACCTCAGCAAAGGTCAATGCGGTAGATCGTCAGAACAGAAACGGACGTGGCAGGCGAGACAACGGAGAGGACCCGGATAAAAGATGGTTGAGGGTCTGCACAGCCATAACCACAGTATTCAAGAAACCGATCTGCCGAATTCTAAGTGAAATAAGAGATGAGCCTTTCGTCAAATGACCGGCCAAACTAGGGGAAGCGCAGAAGGACTATGACGAAAGATCACGGTGCACCTTCCATAAAGAAAAGGGGCACCGCACTGAGAATTGCACGCCGTTGAGACAACACCTGGAGGAGTTGGTGGCAGCAGGACACTTGGATAAATACATTGAAGGAGGGACGCAACCAGCCCCCCAGGACCATAATAACCCCAACGGGATGCCAGTCGACGCCCCACCTCAAGGCATTATCAATGTGATACATGGAGTCTTTGAACCTGAGCGTGTATGCGAGCTCAGGGGATCAATCAAAAAGGCTGAACACTTAAGAGATGTGCTAAGTGCCCAACCTGCCATCAAGAAGGGGAAGACAGAGGCCACAAACGTCATGTCTTTTTCAGATAAAGACTTGGAATGGATATATTGCCCTCACAATGATGCCCTGGTCATCACTCTCTGAGTCAAGGATTTTGACGTCAAACGGATTCTGATTGACCAGGGTAGTTCATGTGAAATCATGTACTACGAAACATTTAAACAATTGAAGCTGCAAGACAAAGACTTGGCGTCTGCCGTATCTCCCCTAATTGGATTCAACTCCATGCCAGAATGGCCCGTCGGCAAAATAATTCTTCCAGTCAGAGCAGGAAGCGTGACGAAACAAGTGGAGTTCTAGGTATTGAAGGTCCCTTCCACTTACAACATCATCTTGGGTAGAACATGGCTGCATGCCATGTGATCGGTGGCGTCATCCTACCACCAAGTAATGCGGTTCCCCAACGATACAGGGGTAATTGAAGAAGTCTATGGAGATCAGATCATGTCGAAGCAATGCTTCGTCACGGTGAATGGTAGCCGCGCTGCCAAAGGATACGTTCATTCGGTGGAAGAACCTGAAAGCAATGAGCTATTCGCAGATGTCGGCAAAGCGGCTGATCAGAAAGCAGTGGAGGACTTGGTAGAGGTAAGAATAGATGAAAAGAACCCGGATAAGTTTTTTTTGCTCGGTTCGTCGTTGTCCAGCACTGAGAGATTAGAGGTGTTGGAATTTTTGACCTCTAACATCGAAGTGTTCGCCTGGACGCCATACGACATGCCAGGTATTGACCCCAACTTCATCTGTCACCAACTCAATGTCCACCTATCTGCCAGACCAATCATTCAACGCACACGCAGATCAGCACTCCACCACGCCGAGATAGTGGCGGAAGAAGTAGGTAACCTGCTGGAGGCAGGAGCAATTAGAGAAGTGCACTACCCAAGGTGGATCTCCAACACATTCGTAGTGCCAAAGAAGAATGGCAAGTGGCGTGTCTACGTCGACTATAAAACAGTCAACAAGGCGTGCCCAAAAGACAGCTTTCCTCTACCACGGATAGATCAACTGGTAGACCTAACGGCGGGGCACAACCGACTTAGCTTTCTGGATGCATACAGAGGCTACCACCAAATCTCCATGCATGAACCAGACCAGGGGTCACATCCTTTACAACTCCAAGAAGACTGTACTGTTACAAGGTCATGCCCTTTGGCCTAAAGAACGCAGGGGCAATATTCCAACGAATGGTCACCAAGATGTTTGTACCATTGTTAGGCAGAACAATGGAGGCTTACATCGACGACATGGTGGTCAAAAGCAAGGATGAGAATGACCATCTCAAGGACCTAGGAGAGATGTTTGAAATCCTGAAGAAGCACAAGTTGCGCCTCAATGCATCCAAGTGTGCATTCGAAGTAGGATCTAGCAAATTCTTGGGCTTCCTTGTGACCAACCGGGGTATAGAAGCAGATCCCTCCCAGATTAAAGCAATCTAGGATTTGGAGAAACCAAACTCAGTGAAAGAAGTGCAGTATCTCACCGGCATGGCAGCTGCGCTCAATCGGTTCATAAGCCGGTCATCAGACAGACTACGACCATTCTTCCATGCACTAAAAGCCAAGTTCGAATGGGACGAAGAATGCGACCAAGCTCTGGAAAGCTTGAAAGAATACATGTCTTCTCCACCATTGCTAGCTACCCCAATACCTGGAGAAGAACTCTTCCTGTACCTGGCAGTCTCTCAGTATGCAATTAGCGCAGTGTTGGTCCGTGTGGAAGGAATTCAACATCTGCCCATCTATTATGTCAGCAAAACGTTACTGGGAGCCGAAACAAGGTATTTGCCATTAGAAAAATTAGCATTGGCCTTAATGATGGCCTCCAGGAAATTGGCACACTACTTTCACGCCCACACCATAGTCGTCCTCACAGCTTTCCCACTAAAAGCTTTGTTTGAGAGGGCTAACTTTTCTAGGCGAATCTTGAAATGGGCAGTAGAGTTGGGACAATTCGACATCAAATTCCAACCCAGAACCGTAGTAAAAGCCCAATCTTTGGCAGACTTCGTTGCAGAGTTTACTCCTGGAAGTCACCATATCTGCCCAGTTGACCTAACTGACACAACCGAACTAGGGATGGAAATTGATGCCGGAATAGCGCAACCCCTAGCAGAAGGTACTCAGTTAGACTCCAAGGCAGACTAGACTAAAGACAACAAGGAAGAAGCAAACCAAACTACACCAAACCAAGACTCACCAACAAATAAAGACTTGGTACAATCAGATAGCGAGGGGCAAACAGCAAGCATGGACCTTGAAGAAAACACCAGCAACATTCTTGACCCCACGACATCATCTGACCCTTCCACTTGCTAGAAGCTGTTCGTTGGAGAGATATGGAAGCTCTTTGTGGATGGAGCATCCAACCGGCATGGTGCAGGACTTGGCATAGTCCTCATCTCACCAAACGGCCTGATTGTGGAGCAAGCAATCAACCTTGGCTTCTCAGCATCAAACAACGAAGCGAGTATGAAGCACTTCTTGCAGGTCTCAAAACAGCGTTCTACATGAAGGCCACCGAACTAGTGGTCTAAAACGACTCACAGCTGGTGGTAAACCAAATTTCTGGCGACTATGAAGCGAAGGATGATAGAATGGCCAAGTACCAAGAATTGGTCAGAATATAGATCAAGAAATTTGAAGTAGTGAGGATTGAACAGATAGGCAGGGAAGAGAACGGCAGAGCAGATGAACTAGCGGGCTTTGCTTCAATGGCAGATACATCCATCCCTCATCCATTGTTCATCGACTACTTACCAAGACCAAGCATCGAAGACCCCGAAACAGAAGAAGTATGCTGCGCCGATCTAGGCTCCTCATGGATGGATCCCATCATACTATTCTTGAAAGATGGCATCCTACCGGAAGAAAAGAAAGAAGCCAACAAAATTAGAGCAAAGTCACAGCGATTTTGGCTCTTCCCATCTCTGGCATTATACAAAAAGTCGTTCTCAAGACCCTATCTAAAGTGTGTCCACCCCAGCAAAGTAGAAGCATTCTTATACGCGATACACGAAGGAGTGTGCGGAAGCCATCAAGGAGGAAGATCGCTAGCTTACAGGGCCATTTCGCAAGGATACTAGTGGCCATACATGCAGGCAGACTCCGAGAAATATGTGAAAAAGTGCGAGAAATGTCAGAAGTTCGCACATCAAATACATCAGCCGGCCAGAGAACTCCTACCATTGACCAGCCCATGGCCCTTTGCAATGTGGGGCTTGGACATAGTAGGACCACTTCCGACAGCACCCGAAAACAGGAAGTTTTTTCTCGCAGCAATGGACTACTTCACAAAGTGGGTGGAAGCAGAAGCATTGGCGTCAATCAAGGAAAAAGATGTAAAGAAGTTCGTCTGGCAGAATATCATCACTCGGTTTGGCATACCAAAAGCCCTAATCTCAGACAACGGCACTCAGTTCGACGGCAGAATCTTCAAAGGCTTTTGTGAAGAGTACAAGATAGAGTTCTATAATTTTACACCGGCATATCCCCAAGCAAATGGACAGGCAGAAGCTTCAAACAAGGTAGTCTTGGATGGGTTGAAGAAAAGGTTGGAGAAAGCCAAAGGCAAATGGGCGGAAAAGCTTCCTCATGTTTTATGGGCTTACCGCACCACACCTCGGCGGTCAACAGGAGAAACACCATTTTCCTTAGCCTACGGTATGGAAGCAGTAATCCCACTAGAAGTTGGCCTCCCCACAATTCGAAGCGAAAATTTCGATCCAGACTTAAACGACGAAGCCATAACATTAGAACTCGACCTTGCAGAAGAAAGAAGAGAAAGAGCACTAGCTCACATTACCTCATATCAACAAGAGTTATCCAGGAAATACAACAAGACAGTACATCCAAGACAATTCAAGATCGGCGATTGGGTACTGCGCAAAGTAATAGGAAACACCTTGATACCAGGAGATGGCAAGTTAGGGCCTAATTGGGAAGGACCTTATAAAGTGGTCGGATTAGCTGGCAAAGGGGCATACCACCTGGAAGATGAGGACGGCAAAGCCATTCCAAGGCCATGGAACACTGCCAATCTCAAACTATTTTATTTTTAGCTTTTTTTACGAGTGTGTGTAATTTTTCTTTCTCTTAATAAAACAAAGTCAATTCTTTTCAGCATAATTGTTTTTTATATAAGATTGTATTAGTGAGTTAGGGACATCAAAAGTAAGGTTGGCTGGATTAAACCAACACCCTTCCTAAGCCCAGGATAAGGATCCAGGCTGCAGGACGTTTGGTCGGAATAACCAAACATTTTACTTTAGGTTGGCTGGATTAAACCAACACCCTTCCTAAGCCCAAGATAAGAATCCAGGCTGTAGGACGTTTGGACGGAATAACCAAACATTTTACTTTAGGTTGGCTAGAAAAACCAATCTAAAGGTTGGCTGGATAAAACCAAATCTTAGTACTCTTTAGCCGAAGTAAGGACATCGGCTAAAGAGTGGTTGGCTGGATTAAACCAACACCCTTCCTAAGCCCAGGATAAGGATCCAGGCTGCAGGACGTTTGGTCGGAATAACCAAATATTTTACTTTAGGTTGGCTGGAAAAACCAATCTAAAGGTTGGCTGGATAAAACCAACTCTTAGTACTCTTTAGCCGAAGTAAGGACATCGGCTAAAGAGTGGTTGGCTGGATAAAACCAACTCTTGGTACTCTTTAGCCGAAGTAAGGATATCGGCTAAAGAGTGGTTGGCTGGATAAAACCAACTCTTGGTACTCTTTAGCCGAAGTAAGGATATTGGCTAAAGAGTGGTTGGCTGGATTAAACCAACTCTTGGTACTCTTTAGCCGAAGTGCGGACATCGGCTAAAGAGTGGTTGGCTAGTAAGTCCAGTCAGATTGCTCAGCCAAGACCGGAATAAACTATCTCGGCCACTCTACTATTAGAAATCAAGCTCAAACAAGAATTTAAACCGAGATAACAGTTGGCACAAAAGCAAATCATTCTCATTAATCAAGTTTAAAGCGATTACAAGGGGGGGTCATAGCCCGGTTATAAGTAGAAGAAAAAGAAAAAACATACAAATTAATTAAAAAGGTCTTCAAAATCGGCTTCAATATCAACCAGAACACCGGTTGCAGATGGAAGATCAGTCTCAATAGCAACTGGCAGCACGGTGTCAGTCGGCGGCTCAACAGTTAGGTCTTCAAACGTTGGCTCCAACCGAGCTGGTTGATCGTTGCCTTGCTCGTTGACTACCAGAGTAACAGTTGGCTCATTTTCTTCATCTTCATCATCTGAACCTTGCAAAAATTGTTGTTGGACAGAAGCAGCATACTCCGCTAGTGAGGCCGGAATGAAATACTGAGGAGCATTGTAGACCTCGGTTTCGGGCCCACAGCCGAGCTGCTCCACAGCACTTCTCCAGCTGCACTTGAAAAATAAGTCCTTCGCTCCCTCACATTGTGGAATGTAGAGGCCATCCGCCTCTTTGAAACCTTCGGTGTTGGCATCATCCACCTTCTTCTTCAGTTCAGCGATTTCGGCGTCCTTTTTCCCTTCGAGCTTGACCAGCTCACGAAGGTACTTATCTTTCATCACGATCAACGCCTTCTGTTTGTCAGCTTCAGCCGAAGTAACTAGTCCGGTTAGACGAGCTACCTCGGCCTCTAGCTCGGTAATTTTTTGTTGTGACTCCTTCAGTTCGGTTTTTCTTTCTTCCACCTCTGCCATGGCCTGCCTTGCCATTTCCTAAGCTCCAATACCTTTTGATGGGCAATTTGGCTTTTCTGAAGAGACTGAAATGAATGGAAAGAAGTCAATGACAAAACCGAACTGAAAGTTTGAAAAATTTGAGAGACGAAGGGCATCTTACCAGGATCATGGATTTGGTGGCTGATCGGATGGCCCTTAGCTCGGTCAGGTTCTGGTGGTGTTCCATGTCTGCTGGAAGGCAAACACTTCTAGCAAGGTTGAATGTCATCAAGTGATCCTTCTCAGCAACCACCGAATCAGTATCTTGGATATCTTGGTTCTGAAATTTTAGCTTCGGTGCCCACTTGGAGTTGGCAGCCCGGTCGGAAGGCTCCGATTGTGGAATAGTTGGGTGGCTCGGTGGAGGGGTGGTTTCGTCCTCATCCGCTAGACGCTGCTCGGTTGGGGTAGACCGGGCGCGCTTGGATGGACGTGATGAAGAAGGCTGTTGAGAAGGAAGGGCCACAACGGCCGGTTGCGTTTGGCTTGGTGGCGGTACTTCGGGTCTGTTGGTCTCGGTCAAGAGGGCCCTGACTCTGTTTCTCTTGGCCATTTCGTCTTCAGCGGTTAGTGGGATTAGTCTAATTTGGGGCAAAGTTGGGTCCGGTTCTGGGGCATCCTCAAGCAGAAAATCTGTTACTCTAGCCTTTCGGCGACCGCTGTAACGGTATGTCGGCTCGAAATTAAGAAGTTTGGCCCAACTTCTTTCTGAAAAGCGTAGTGCGGCACGCAGCGTGTTCAGGTTGGGGTAACTATACAAAGATTGAAGATGGGCTGAATCCGCATAAAGAAGACGAACTGTTAGTTCGGTTCAGGAGCAGGTAACCGAAATAAAGCAAAGCATGCCAATAACTGAAGTAAATATACCAGGTTCTCCTTTATTCCAGTTTATACTTCGGCCAGGGATCTGGGCTTGCTGGTCTTCAAAATTGCCAGACACCCAAAAAAAGTCATCATCGTTTAAGTCCTTATCCGGCGTATCTTTTATTATTTTTTCTCTACGACGGCGTATCCTAAGGTAGTAGACCCAGCTGTCATCCTTGGAACCAATGGAGTATTGGTGGAATATTTCGGCTAGACCGAGGTTAAGACCGGCTCAGCGGTTTAGTTCGGCTATACCCATTATTATACGGTATGAATTGGTGGAAAGCTGAGTTGGGCATATTCGGGTTTGTCTTAGAAATTCACAAATCAAAGGTTGAACGGGGAATCTTAGTCCGGTTTCTATTATTGATAGGAGGGTGAAAGGCACGTAGCCCGGTTTTCCCCGTGGAAAGGTATCTTGTTCGGCCAGAATAAGCTGGACGTCGTCAAGGATGTTGTAATCCCTTCGGAATTCGGCCAGGCCACCAGGGGTTTCTACCAAAAACCTATACTTCCCCATTTATTTTTTAAGTTATTGATAAATTAGTTCGGTCGCCAAATTGTGCTCAGTAGCTCGGTTGGGCGCGCAGTGGAGTGCCTGGGCAACCTAAGTCTGCAAAGTGGAAAACAAAGGGGTTAAGCACAGGTCATTGGACCATGCTACAAAATAAAAACAAGAATAGGAGTCCTACTTCGGGTGTGTGGGATGCTACAGGTTGTCTCGGTTTCAACAAGATGCTTAGTAGCTTGGATTAAGCAGGCGGTTCGATAGCTCGGTCTTGGCAAAGTGATTCGTTATTTCGGTTAAAGAAAAGGCTCAGTCAGATCGGTTAAGCCTCTAGGGGCAGCTTTCTGAGTTCAGTCTAAAAACTTAGAAAGCTGGCTTAGCCCCAAAGACCTAGCTCGGTCGAAAGATACTGTTTCAGTATGCTATGTTCGGACTTAGTTCAGTTCGATTACCTCGGCTAAGGTCTATCAAGAGGTGGTTTTGACTTACTGAAACTACTGGTACCAACATGGAGTGCTAGTTCGGTTAAAGTCTGATAGAAGGACATTGACTACAAACTACTTTTTAGTTCGATTATATGGTAATTGTGGATCAAACACTGTTTTATGGATTTCTTCATGAAGTTCATGAGGATCTTATGAAGTTTTTCCTAGAAAGCGCAAGATAAAACAAGAAAATGTGTTTTGCAAAAACACAAACAAATATGCTATGAATCAGAACAAGGACGAAAACAAACAAAAAGAGAACAGATTTGTGTTACTTACCAAGATAAGAGGAAGGAAAGGAAAGTAGAAAGCAGCCACGGACACGAGCTTCACAGTGGCAAAGTTGGAAGAACAATGGAGGCTCGAAGAGAGAGAGAAGGAAATGAATAGTAGTGTTAGTGATTCAAAAGAGAGTGAAAGAGTTTGTTTTGTGAAAAGAGAAGGGACAAAGGCGGGAACTGTTCAAAAAACACGAGATACGAAGACGGCGGGACAGCTGCCTTCAGCCAAATAAGAGCATGACACGTGTCCTTGGGGATAAGAAGCGATTCAGTTGCTGTGATTGAAGAGACGTTTTGACCGGACAAGCAGAGCCCGGAGTGAAATTAGCTCGGCTGGAAAGGCTTAAGAGTTTTAGCTCGGCTGGAAAGGCTTTAAACTTTAGCTCGGCTGATAGACAGGTAATCCCTATCATGTTGCGCAAATGGAATTAAGGGGCAATTGAGAGGGTAATTTATGTGAAAATTGGACCGAGCTGGGCAATGGGTCATTATGGCCCACAATACGAAGGGCTGAGTAAAAAGGCCGTAAAGTTACTCCGGCCCGAGAGAAGTATAAAGTTACTCCAGCCCGAGAGAAATGTAATGTTACTTCGGTCCGGAAGCGACTTAGAGTTAGGCCGGTTGGAAGACGCTTTGAAGTTAGACCGGTCTCAGAGTTAGCTCGGTCATGACGTATTGTGGTTAGACCGATTAGAACCTTGCTACTCGGTAGCTCGGTCTAACCACGCCATTCTTTGTAAATAACGAACTGAGATAAGGAGTAGTGAAAAGGAGAACCGAACTAGGACGGTTCGGTCTACTCTGTGGTTCGGCGTGATCATAATTACTTCGGTTATATTGGAGTTCGGTCATGATAAAAACCATCTCACTTGGTTTGAGCAGTGAGGGGGGTGTTGAAGGATAAGCATTGTCCTTCAGAAGCATGAATCCTAGGAGGACTCTGCATGGAGAAGTAAAAGTCCTACTAGGATTGTGCCACGCGAAACCTATAAAAGCTCACAAACATCACCTTTGGAGAGGTAACACAATTTTGCTTTCTGAATACACAGAGCTTTCGTCTATTGGTCAAGCTTACTGACTTAGGCATCGGAGAGGTTTCCGGCACACACTCGCCGGCTAGCTCACGTTTGTGTTTTCAGGGGATAAAGCGACGACGTTTGGAGGAGCGCAGACTTGATCAACAGGATTATACGAGAAGGTTTATTTCTTTCCCGTACAAAACTCGTTAACAGATTTTCTAACGTTGAATCCAACATTGAAATTAGGCTTTCCTTATAAGAACATATTCTTATGGAGTTTAAGATTATAATGGTGTTGCCAATCAATTAAAAATCCAGATGAATTTAGTAAAAACCTTTATCAGCTACTGTTTCAATGGTCTAATTTTCATTGTAACATTTTTCATTAACGGGTAATATTAATATCCCTATTATATTTAATAATTATTTGAGTTGAGGAGGTGAAAAGAAAAAAAAAAAAATATTACCATTAAAGTTGACCCATATAATTGTTCAGGTAGAAGTCCGTTTTTGAACCTAGGCAAAGAGTTGAATAATGTCATGTCCAGATGATCAACAAAGAACTTTCTACTCCGAATTGGCCGATGTTTCTATCCAAATGCTTCTCTTGGTTTCTTTTGACAGTTAGGTTAAAAGTTAATGTATTAATTTTTTAATTTTTTAATCACATCATTTATTTTTTTACATATTTTTTTAAAAATAAAAAAAATTGAAAAACAAACTTTTAACCTACTTTCTAAATTTTTATAAGTGCTTACTGTGCCCATGGCATATCAACCTCGCTGAGCAAAGGTAGGGGATATTTTGAATCCAGTGAGATGATTTGAACTATTTAATTTGTAAAGTTTTTTGAATAAGGTTTTTATGTAAAAATTAAAATTAATTGGATATTGATAATTACATGATTGAATCATACTTGTCTTAAAAAAATTAAAAAATGACAAATATGATCTAATTATATATTTACCGATATTCGATCAATATAATTTTTTATAAAAATAATTTATTCAATATCTTATAAAAGAAAAATGCTTGGGAGCACTAATTAGTGCTCCCACTAATTAGGTGGTAGTGGGTCCCGCCATTAATGATGTGATGTTTTGGTCTTGGAGTTGTATTTTTTTTATTATTTTTTTATTTTTTTAATGCATTAGTGCTATTAGTGGTGATATTTTTAGTGGGATGAATCATTGTTGCTTTTAAAAAACAAATAATTCAGATCATCTTACGAACCTAAAGTAGGCCCAACCTTTACTCAGAGTAAACACCCAGATCCTAATTCTCGCACATAATAATATGATTTTTATAATCTTTTTATTCCAAACAAAAACGAGCATCACCATAGCATAAATTTAAAAATAGTATACTTTGTTCTAAAGACTGACATATAGAGAGAAATAACAGACTATGATCTTTTCAATTGCACATGTAATGGGCTTACACTCATAGTGGTTTGCCATAAAGGAACATGGTAGGTAAGTTATGACATTTGTGATATTTATAATTAAATAATTTTTTGTCATAATTAAAAAAATTAATGTCTAATAATTAAATATTACATAAGGTATAATTAAATATTGAAAAATCTAGAAATCCCTTAGATGTAGATTTGTGATTATGTATCAATTTTAAGCAGAATATAACAATTACAATCAAACAATCAAGACAAAGAGACACAACGATTTAACGTGGAAAAAACCACAATTGGACACCTCCAACTGTAATCAAAAACCACGGCCAACAGCCACAAAACAATCCACTAAGAAGATTTAAAGGAATTACACAGGTATACTCTCAATTACCTAGCGAATCCACGCCTAATTGAACCAACCTCTATGTGTCTCTTCCAACCCCGTCTTCACCTCGGAATTGTCTTTACGATGAGTCACCCCAGAATCCACCAAAGCTTCAGGCTCGAATTCTTCAGAATCCACCGAAGAACAACTCTCTCTTTTGTAGAACAAAACACAACCTTTGATGTACTCTCTTTAAACCATGAGTTGAATACTCAATAAAACATCAAAGAAAACTAACAAAATATCCCCAGATATAATCCTTAAGAACCAAAAAGAAGATCTGGAGGAGTTCAATCAATCACCTAGTTTTGGGAGAAAACCAAGTATTTATAGAGAACTAAAAGTAATCCTAGATTTGGAAGAAAACAAACTTCTTGAGAAATCCGGATTCTGAGGTTCGCTCGAGCGAAGCTTTTCTGGCTCGAGCGAGCAGTGTATTTTTCATGATTTCTACTAGTGCCTTGGCTCGAGCGACGGATCCTTGGCTCGAGCGAGGAATACACTCTTTCAGGTTTTTGTATGGACGCAATCCTTGGCTCGAGCGCGCATTCCTTGGCTCGAGCAAGCAAGCCCTAGCTCGAGCGAGAATTCCTTGGCTCGAGCGAGCAACGACGGACATGCAATTTTGAATGCAATTTTGCATTTTGCTTCGGCCGCGAGCTGACCGGGCAGCTCGACCCCCGTAATAATCAGCGAAGTGGCAATCTTGAAAGCATTAACATCACAAACTTCTCTGCATGGTTCGATTCGGGTTTGGATTCGCATCTAATAAACTCATAGCCTCACTGAAATAAAAAGTGCGAAAATAAATACATCTGAAAGGAGTTTTGTCAAACGGGATTGCCAAGAATAAAACCTAACAAATATAATTTTTGTTATAATTAAAATAATAATCACAAATATCATAATTGAAACATATAGGGGGCATTTGGTACAGTTGTTAAAACAGATTAGAACTTATAACTTAATAGATTATACATTATAGCTTTAATCAGAAGCTGTTAATCTGTTTGGTATAACTATTAAATTATAGATTTAAATTGTTGTGTAGTGTTTGTTTAATAAACTGTAAAATAGTTTTTTATTATGTAATGTCTTTTTTGCCCTTATTAGATATAAAAATTGTTAACCTCTTTCATTTTCTTCATTTTTTTTTTTATTACATGCCAATTAATATAAAAATTGTGATTTATTTTTTCATTACAATAAAATGCACAACATCAATTAATTAAAAATTATGATTATTTTTTTTTCATTATAATACAAATTAATAATATAAAAATTGTTATTTTTTTTTTAATTTATTAGTAATTCATTACAATTAATATGAATTAATAATATAAAAATTGTGAAGTTTTTTAAATTTATTATTAATTCATCACAAATACAAATTGATTATTTTTAATTTTTAATTATTAATTCATTAATTAATAATATCATTTAATATCAATTAAAAATTGTTACAAATACAGCCGGTAGCCCTAGCCATCGTCGGCCGCCCCGTTCTGCTCTTTCTTCTCATCCTACCGCCAGTAGCCCTTTGCAAAACCGGAGTGAACACGGAGAGAGCTAGGGTTGATCGCAAAGAGAGAGAGAGAGAGAGAGAGAGAGAGAAGAGAGGCTTGTCGTTGATAGTGAAGCGAGAGAGAAAGACAACTAGGGTTGATCGCGATTGCGATCACGCCGCCAGAGAGGAGAAGAAGGGGTAAGGCCACGCCGTTCATCGTCGCGCTAGGGTTTCGCATCACGATGGTTTTAGATCGCGATGGGTTTCACGGCACAGCCAGAGAACAACGCCGGAGAGAGGGAAATGAGGAGAGAAAGAGAGAGAGCTCTAGTTCATATCGCTGGAAATCGCCTCTCTCTCACGATGGAAATCGCCTCTGGCGTTGGAAATCGCCACTCTGTCTCTCTCTCAAAGAATGAACAGTGATCTTTGTGGTTTATATAGTGGCAATTTGCTAATACTTCAAATTAGTGAAGGGCATTTAAATAATTTTGGATCTCCCTCTGCATAGTCCACTTGTGGAAGCAGCTCCCAACCATTTCTGCTTTTAGACTTTTTTATGTACGAAAAAAATCTATGGAAGCTGAAGCTATTGGCCTTAAGCTTAACCAAACACTTTGTATTAGCTTTTTAGAAGCCAAAAGTTATAATCTTTTCAAATTAAGCTAGACCAAACACCCCCACAGTACACGCCTCAAACTAATACCAACATATAATGAGTCATAATCAATCATAACTAATATCACAATATATCATGAATAATGTTTGGGACCACTAAAGTAGTAGCTCTAAAGTTGCACTAATGAGGTGGCATTGTTGTGGGTCCCACCTTGATGTAATATTTGGCCTTTGTTTTTTTTTTTTTTTTTTTTTTTTTTTTGCATAATGAGCTGGCATTAGTGTTCCTAAATTAGTGGTATGTATCACCACTGATAGATCATAAACGAAGATTACAAATATCATAATTGGAACATATAGTACACACCTCAAAATAGGTACTTTAAAAAAAAAAAAAAAAAAAAAATTCTCTACAAAAAAGTGTACTTTTTTTTCCATATATGTGTGTGTATAGCATGTGGGACCCATCAATGTTAGATTCATGTATAAAGAAATAAAGAGAGAGAATAAAATGTGTATATGAATGTTATATTGATATATTCAATCTATTGATGTTGTATTTAATGTTCAATTGAGCTCTCTCCTTTATAGAGGAGAGGGAGAACAAAAGGAACCTTACAAACCGAAAGAACCGAAAGCAAAAGCACAAACCAAACAACATTATTAAAGGTACATTATTAAAGGTTTGATAGCTAATATATATACTAATAGGGCATGGCTTTTGTCCAGTCCTTAATCAGACTGGACCGTGCTGTTGGGCCCGTGGGGGCTCACCACGGGTCCCGTTTTGATAATCTGAACCGTTTAATGTGTAGAACTCGTCGAGTACTATATAATTATTAAAAATCATGTTAATCAGATATCGATAGCTATGTGATCAAATCAGTTTTGTATAAAAAAAAATGGACGGTGAATAATTAACGGTTTGACAAAAATCTGTTTTGATCACATAGCTATCGATATCCGATCAACGTGATTTTTTACAGACATATAGTACTCGACGAGTTCTACACATTGAACGGTTCAGATTATCAAAACGGGACCCGTGATGGACCTCCACGAACCGAACAGTACGGTCCAGTCCGATTAAGGACTGGACAGAAGCCATTCCCATACTAATATAGACTAACAATCAACACAGAGTAAGAGAGAGAAAGAGAGTGACATTTGAGAAGGATCAAATGGCAACAAGCTCAACAAGACAACTACTAGCGTTTGTTTCTTTCTTTGTTATATGCCTTCTCTTTCAAATGGGAGAGTCACTCCCAGTTTCAAAATCAGAGCAGTGAATCTTGGAGGTTGGCTGGTTACAGAGGGATGGATCAAACCATCTCTCTTTGATGGCATCCCCAACAAAGATTTCTTGGTTTGTAAACATATACTTCTTACATGTTCTCTAATCTTGAACCTATGCTGTGTTTCGATCTTGAATTGGAGTCAGTATTTGCAAGATAAAATGAAAAAGCGACGAAAAATTAGTTTTTATTTTTATCCACTATTCCATTCCATTCCATTTTTCTTTTCTTTTTTTGTAAATTAAACACAACCATAGTTTGATTATGATAATCTTTGATGTTATTGATGTATTGTTATTCATTTTTCTCAACTTTTTGAAACTGACTTTGAAATTTCACTAGGATGGAACTGAGCTGCAATTCAAATCAGTAACAGTGGGAAAATACCTTTGCGCCGAACAGGGTGGAGGAACAATCATAGTTGCCAACAGGACCTCTGCTTCAGGCTGGGAAACATTCAAAGTAAGAAACCAATTAAAATAATTGTTTAATTATACGAGTCTCTGATCATCAAAAACCAACTTTGTTTATCTGTTTTTGTTTTGTGAAGTTGTGGAGGATCAATGAGACGACCTTTCAGTTTAGAGTGTTGAACAAACAGTTTATGGGACTAAATTACACAACTGGAAATGGGATTGATGTGGTTGCCATCGCGAACACGTCATCAGAAACGTTTCAGATTGTTAGAAATTCTGATGACTTGAGCCGGGTTCGGATTAAGGCACCCAATGGGTTCTTCTTACAGGTTAATCCCCCTCTTTGTTTTTTGTTTTTGTTTTATTTGTTGTTGTTTTCAAAGATTAATGTTTAAGGCATGCCATTCATTTTTAACCAGGTATATTTTGTAGAGGGGAATTGATGGGGTGTTTGGGAAGAAAAAAAAATAGCTCAGTTTAGGCTAAAAATCATAAAAAGACAAAATAGGCTAAAATAGCCAATAAGACAAAATATCACATCAAACCCATAATCATTTCACTTTTTCTCTCACAAGCATCACATCCAACCACAAAAAAATCCAATCATCTTCCCAAACACAAAAATTTTAGCCTATTAAAATAGCCAAAAACTAAAATAGCCTACTAAAATAACCACTTCCTAATCGAGGCCAACGTCTTTGAGAGACAAAAATCATAGGATGGGTTACAGAATTTTTAGTGTGGTGGTGTGCCGTGCCGTTTAATGGCACTTTGATCACTTAAGCATGGGTTTTTTATTATTATTATTATTATTTTAATTTTAAAAAAAAGGTTAAAAAGTTAATAGGATAAAATATCATATCTAAAAATCATAATTATTTTATTTTTCTCTCATAAAAATTAAAAAAGTCAAAAAGTCTATCTCAAACAAAACTTTTAATCCTAAATTAAAATAATCGAAAAGCTAAAAAATTAAAAATTCAACCAACATCCCAACAAAAACTTTTTTTTTTGGGGTTTTGGTTTTTTCTGTTTTAAATTTAAGGAAAATGCATGAGACCCCCCAATGGGGGTGCTAGGGGTCTCTTCTCATTGGCCCCAAATTTTTTTTTTGTTTTTTTTTTTCTAGCCAATGGCAGCTCCCCATGTGGCACTGAGGTCCCCAGCAGAGCCCTAAATTTAAATGGTCACATAGCCACACACATCGCACGTGCCCACCACCTAGTGGTTGGGAGAGTCTTTCAACCAATAATTATTAAATAGCTATTGACCCTGTTTGGTATAGCTTATTTTCAGCTTATTTCAACTTTTAACTTAATTTAAGCTATTTTGATGTGTTTGGTTCAGCTTAACAATACAACTTATAGTTTTTTGTAAGTAAAAAATCAACTTATTCTTTGAGTAGGAGAGGAGAAACTTAATTTATAAGTCAAAAATCAGCTTATGTTCACAGTTATAAGCTATAAGCTATTAAGGTATAGGCTATAATCATTTTCCCACAGCTCTACCAAACGGGGCCATTCTCTATGTAGACTCTTAACAGAAAATAAATCATAAAATACATCGGTGTCATTCTTGAATAATTATTAAATAGTTTCATATTACATTGTCTATTTAAATCTATTTTAGGAAGTGGGTTAAAAATGACTTTCCACCTTTTAACCCATTTTCTTCTTTCACAAAAAAGTTAAAAAAATTAAAAAGTAATTTTTAACTATCTTTCCAAAATACCCCTTAGTAATTTGTCTAAATGATGAAGTAAAATTTTTGAGTACAAATCTCAGAGTGATTTTTCCTAAATCAATCTTAAATTATTTTTCTATGGTTGAGATTTTTTTTAAGTGATTATCAATATTATTGTACTCTCAACTTAGTATTATTGTATCCTCAACTTTTATATAATTAAATCAAAAGTGATACAGACCCCCACCTCCCTACATACACGTGGGGGTCAACGAGAGGAGGACGAAAAAAAAAATAAAAAAAATTAGACCAATCAGCATTCACTGGAGGTGGTGGGGTCACTCCCAGTGGGGGGTCTCACTCATTTTTGTAATTAAATCTCAACCATTCAAAAAAGCATATAAAATTACTCTACGCAAAATTATTTTAAAAGATCCAGATTGAACTTTTTTTTACGAATGGTATGATTAAGAGACAAAGACTGATATTCTTAGAGTGTATTTCACATTTGTCGGAAGTACAACGTAGATAGTGTATTACACGACTGTTACGACTGTCTTACATAACAGGCAACAGACATGCGTGACACTAATTAGACAGACATGTGTGACACTAATTAGACACTCTTAACTAATTCGTCAAACTAAACCGTGGCTCAAGAGGTGATTGCATAAGTTAGAAAAAAAAAAAAAGAAAATAAGAGAAGAAATTATCATTTTTCTGACTTTTGTTTGAATAAATAGGAGAGAAAAGATAATAAGAAAAGATAATATAATTATTTCTCTTATTTTGTTTGGTTATTACGTACATTCCAGACAAAAAACCAAAAACAAAAAACAAAACAAAATAAAACAAAAAAAAGAAACTATTTAATATTATATTACCAAAACAACCTTTATTTATTTATATTTCTTTGATATCTAAAGGGACATTTACGGTATTATAAAAAAAAAGTAGCGACTAGTTTTTTGTTTTTGTTTTTGTCTCCTTCCAACATCTCCACTTTTAGAGAGATTCAAAATGAAGGTTATAAAATAATTGAGTTTCTCTCTATTTTTTCTCATTTCACTTAATTTATCTCATTTCTAGTTATTCAATATAGTTGAAGTGTGCACAAACTGACCTAAACACACAATTATAAAAAATAAACAAGTGATATGAATCGAGAGATATGCATTTTATTTTTCTTTTCTTCCTATATCACCCAATCCAAACGAATTGTTAAGGCTGTATTATGAGAAAGAGGAGTTTTATCTATATTAAAATTTAAATCTTTTATCTACTGATGAAACATAATAGTTTTGATTAACTCTATTAGATTCAAATGAATCTTTCATATTCTCAAATTTTGAACACTTTTTTTAATATATATTTTTTAATATATTAATGCAATGTATGAGCATTAAAAATGCAAAACATAAACTCTCTCATATTATGAATTTTTAGGTAAAAACAGAGGAACGTATGGCAGCTGATTCAAAAGGAGATGGTGGCTGGGGAGATAGCGATCCATCTGTTTTTATTATGACAATAAGCAGGAGATTGCAAGGAGAGTATCAATTAACACATGGCTATGGACCACTCAAGGCATCGCAAGTTATGAGGGTAAGATGCTCTAGCGAGTTACAAGTTATTCTTTTTTCACTAATTGATTGAATTTGACTGAAGGACATCATAGGTTCACGTAGTTGAGAGATTTTGATTTCATGATTAAGGACTGTACAGTAATCTTAATAATTCTTTACATTAAACCCACTAAAACTGATAATGGCATGGCAATTTATCGAAAATTAAAGTAGGATTTTGATGATGCGTTGTTCTCGCATCCTTTGAGATGGATATCTCCGTTTCTTGCAAGAAACAGAGAGAATTCAAACCATGTCTATATTAAAATAGAATTGAAATTGAATATCAAGGGCTATGAATGAGGATTAAAATACAATTAACAAAAGTTTATTGTTGAAATTAAGAGTTTGTTTGGTTGTTTTTTCATTTTTCATTTTCCAAAAACACAATTTTTTTCCTTTTTCTTTTTCACAAACAGCACAACTTTTAGGAAAAGTAAAAAAATTGCTTTCTCACTAAGTGAATTTTTTTTTTCTTTCTTTAAACTTTTCGTTTTTTCTTTTGAAAAATATGAAAAACAAAAAAGAAGAAATCAAATCACACCCAAAGAAGCCATATTTATTTTTGGAACTGAGTAAACAAATGAACGAAATCAAAATTTATATTTTATATGAAAAGAAAAATTGATGGATTTCAGGAGCATTGGAGGACATTCATAGTTGAAGAAGACTTCAAGTTCATATCAAAGAATGGAATAAATGCAGTGAGAATTCCAGTAGGGTGGTGGATTGCCAGTGATCCAAAACCTCCACACCCTTACATTGGGGGATCTTTGAAAGCCTTGGACCATGCCTTCCTATGGTCTAGGTATGTACTTTTTTTCTTTTATTTTTATTTTTTAAAAAATAAATCCTGCAAAGTAAATCTGGATGCACATAGTTATTGATAAATTATGTGTATCAATAAGACTAAATGTGTAATGAAAATTATTAAATTCAAACACAATACTAAAAAGAATCAAACCTAAAATGTTTAGATTCTAGTGCAGATAGATTTTTCACTCAAATACTTGCATTCCTCACTAACCTCAAACAATTCGTTTGGGGACTAAATATTTTAACTAAAAAGTCATTATAATCATAATTTTCTTTACTTTTTTACATCTTTTTTTTTTTGAAAATATCAAAAAGTTACTAAAACAATCTGTTTCCAAACAATTGTGGCTTAAAAGTCAATGTATTGACTAAAAAAATTTATTTTATAAAAAAAATCTTAATTCAATTGATGAAATCATTTTTGGTTTGAAAAAATCACTTACTTTGAAAACAAATTTTCATTCATTTCTCGTTCCCCCAGCCTTTTTAGGCCACAACTCACCTTTGACCACTAGTAATCACCTCCCATCAAGATTCACTTCTGGCCGCGGCCAACCTCCTCACTTTTTTTCAATATAAGTTTTTGAAAACATGTTTGTGCTGAACATGTTATTTTTTCTATTCTCACAAAAAATAAACTTAAATATGTTTAATAACTTGGTGTTATTTTGCTTGCAGAAACTATGGCATTAAGGTTATCATTGACCTACATGCTGCACCAGGTTCTCAAAATGGTTTTGAGCATAGAGATGGATTTCAAGAATGGGGATTATTTGACCAAAATATACAACAGACAGTTGACGTTATAGACTTCTTAACTGCCAGGTACAAGCATACAATCACATGTTTTGCGTATATTGCATTTTGTGCCATTATAAGTATGAAATAGTGCATCTCCAACTGATCATGTTATTTTAATCATGTTAATATCATATTTTCGCATGTTATAGTGTCAGAAGATTATAACCGCGAGACACTTTCCAGTGCATATATTATTTTTTAGCATGATTTCAATTTCAACCATACGGTAAGATCATGTGTACCTAATCATATGTATTCGCAACCTTTTAAATTAAAATTAATTAAAAATTTTGTAATCCAATAATTAATATTTTAAAATTTGCAATTTATTATCTTAATTCAAACTTTAAATTAAATAAAATTTGATAGCAAGTATTTTTTGAAAAAAAATGCTTATAATATACTGGTTGGTGTTTTTAATTTATTAAGTTTATTGAATTTAATTTGACTCAAATTGCACTTTATTTTCCATTATTCCAATTTAAACAATATTAACACTAAATTTCAAATTTCATTTTCAATTTAGTCATTCCATTTAAATTAGACATTAAAATAAATTATTTTTAACACATGTCACTTACATAAGGAGTACATGTATAAAAACTTAGGGTTTACATTGTTTAAATTGAAATAAATATCAGATTGATGTTTGAGTCAAACTATAAGTTAAAAAATGTAATTTCTACTTATATAAAAAAATACATGACATAGTATTTTTTTGGGACAATATAATAAATTTTAAGAAGTCAATGGTTAAATAAGATTTCCTTTAAAAACCAAATTATTGGTTTAAAAAATTCATTTTGTTAAAAAAAAAAAAAAAAAAAAACTAACTTGGTTAACAAACCTATTTGTTACCTAAAAGGACACTTTAACCATTCTAAAAAACATTAAAAAATAATAATAATAATTTTAAGATTAAGCCAAATAAATTAATTTTTTTGTAAACTTATTTTTAATGAGCAAACTATTTAATTAACTCTTAAAAAAGCCTAATTTAACACGATGTTAGAATGTAATTTTGTTTTGTTTTTCTATTTTTATTTTTTAATGTTCATCATGTGTCCGATTGGAGTTGCTCTAACAATTTAACTTTCACACACACGCGAAAAAGGGGCAAAATTCACCTCATTAAAGTTTGAAAAAAAATACAATCAAATTATATTTTTGATATAAGAATTAGATTTTTTCCAGTTCACTATGGATTAGACCATGTTGTTTGGCTTAGTGAGGTCTATTATACGTCTCATCTATTATCGACAAAAATAAAAATAAAAAAGGTCAATTCGACAATTATAATTACGTTACTTTATTGTATGTCTCTAAAAAAATAAATGATTTAATTTTCAAATAATATTTGTCATTCATTTTTTTACGTGGGGTTGTTTGGGATGATCTAAATAAGTGCACTTCTTGACTTTTTACGAAAAGATATGCAAAAAATAGAGAGGTGATGTGACCAAAAAAAGATACGAAGATAAAAAGTGTGCTTATATAGTACACATAAAATAATGTGGCTATGGTTATTGAATCAACTTAATTCTTTTGGTCGATGATCTACACGTTATGGTTTAAAAATGAATAGTTTGAATCATCGAAATAAGATCAGTGGTGGACTGCGCATGTCCAAACAACTTGATCCAAAATCTACTAACATCTCTTTTAATAAAGTTAAATTGACTGAAACTAATGTAAATAATTGTTAAATCAACTCCAATCAAATTCACACAAATTATTGTTTTTTGATTGTTATATGACCTTATAGATATGCTAACAACCCAAGCCTTTATGCTGTTGAGCTGATCAACGAGCCTTTAGCACCTGGAGCATCACTAGATAGCATAATCAAGTACTATAAAGCTGGTTATGAAGTTGTTCGAAAGTACTCCAAAACAGCTTATGTGGTTATGTCAAACCAGTTAGGACAAGCTGATCCTAAAGAACTCTTTCCTCTTGCTAGTGGTTTAGAGAGGACAGTGATTGATGTACATTACTACAACCTCTTCTCTGATGTTTTTAACAACATGACTGTCCAACAAAACATCAACTTCATCAACACCAACCGAACAGCTGATTTGAATCTGGTTACTACATCAAATGGGCCTCTCACTTTTGTGGGTAATGTTCCTAATGTTCTTTCGTATAATTTCAGTTATTATATTTGGCAATCAAACTCATGCAGCTCTAATGCAATTTTTTTTTTAATTTTTTTTTTTAAATTTGCTAGCGTGTTTGATAATGTTTTATGTTTATAGTTTTCTATTTTTTATTTTTTTATTTATATTTATAAATTTTTTTTATAAATTATAAACAAAAACTTGTTTAATATCTATTTTCATTTTCAAAAACTTATAAACATTTTATAAATTCTTTTAACAGCTTCCTCCCACTAATAGTAACCACCTCCTTTCACCAACTTTGGCTGTTAGTCACCACCTTTGACGTTCGGTTACCATCTTCGATTGTCAGCAACCATTCATGGCCATCACCAACCACCAAGGATCCTCTAGAGTGAAATTTTCCTAAAATTTCCTAGAGTGCTATATTGTGTGGTTGAGATTTACTTACAAGTCACATCAGAAAAATTGATGTGACTTGCCAGTAAATCTCAACCACACAATATAGCACTCTAGGAAACTTTAGGAAAAAATCACTCTAGAGGATCCTTGCTCATCACCAACACCCTCCAACGGACAGGAACACCCTTCCAAGGGTGCATTTCCAGCAATTGATAACCACTTTCAATCATCATCTCCGAGCATCGTCAACCATTTTGAGCCAACCTCTTCACTTGTTTTAAAAAAAAGACAGTTCTAAAACATACGTACCAAATATGTTTTATGTTCACCTTTACTAAAAATAAACTGTAAACATTTTCGTAAATGTTACCAGTATATGTCAAATTGTCAATAGAACTTGTTTGGTCTTTTCATTTACTAGAAAATGAATGAACCTTTTGTTTGAATTTGCAGGGGAATGGGTTGCAGAATGGAAGGTAAGTCGGGCCACGAGAGAGGATTACCAAAAGTTTGCTGATGCCCAATTGCAAGTGCATGGGCGGGCCACCTTCGGCTGGGCTTATTGGACCCTCAAGAATGTCAACAACCATTGGAGTCTTCAATGGATGATCCAGAATGGTTATATCAAACTCTAGATTTTAGTACTGCTTGCTTGTAATTCTCAATATTTTAACCACCCTTAAAAAAAAAAAAAAAAAAAAAAAAAAAAAAAAAAAAAATGTAAGGTTTTTTGAAAAAAAATAATATTTGTAGTTTGCTAAATTAAAATGACCAATCAGCTATTTAATTAATGAAATCAATAAAGAAAAAAAAAAGTATAACTTTAACTTTCCCAAATTTTCTAAAACAATGTCGATAAATTCTTATTAACGCCGGATCTTCTGCCCCAATTCACTACCTTAGCTTTCTTTTTCATTTTCCATGTGTTGCCACTTTCGTTATTGCATAAAACTATTCTTCATTTCGTCACTATATGTTGACGGAACTAGAACTTGAAAAGCATATTCTCTCACTAAAAATACATTCAAATAATTGTCCCTTGCAACTTGACATAGGGACTTTTTGTAACAAGTTTTAGGGGTGATTATAGCTTATTTTGATTTGAGAGTCTATATCAGATTATTTAGTACAACTTCTGCTTATAGGTTATTAGGCAAAAATAACTTAAATAAGCTAAAAAAAAGTAATTATTTGAAAGTTGGGACAGAGATACTTTTAGCTTCTATTTTCTGATTATCAACTTTTAAGTTAGGAAAAACTCCACCAAACAGGACAATAGACATTTGCAAAATTATAGTATCAATCCTGTGGCAGCATATTTTGTGAATGATAACACGTGGCCAAGGTAGCACCGGAGTGTCAGTCGAGGTGTCACGTGTATTGGTCATGTTGCTGAGGTTATCTTGGATAAGTCAAGGTTATCTGCGGAGATATCGGAATCCGAGATAAGCGGATAAGGGACAAGAGTCCTAGATTGAGGGAGGATCTCAGTCTGGATAAAGATAAAGTTCTTAGGGAGTTTATCTCTATCTAGTTGAGAGTCCCAGATAAGCATTGAGCTAGAGTCCATTGAAACTAGGCTTCTACAGTGATTAGGTTAGTGCTGGCTATAAAAATAAGGCACCCTCGTGGGTCTAAGGTACGTTTTTTGTATTCTGGCTTTGTGAGTTAAGCACTATTTGCTATCTTTGAGAGATAAACTGAGTACTGACTTGATCGTCGGAGTGTCCCCTGGTGGACGAACCACCGTTGGAGCCTTATCTTTCTGTGACAGGTTGTTCAGGAGTAATTTATTCTACCTGTGCACTCCAGCTGAGTTCCCTGTTTGGCAGTGTGGTCGGAAATCAGTACCCACAATTTGGCGCCATCTGTGGGAAGCAAAAGGAGAATAGATGGCCAACAACGGGTAGAAAGAAAAGATTGGGGGCGACATCCCTAGTGGAAGTGGTAAAAATGCCGATCCAAACGTAGATGACAATTGTAACGAAGAAACTCGAGATAAGAATCCCAGAGAAAAAGATTTCGACTAAAAGGGAGACGTACCAAAGAAAGTGTGTTAGGGCAGGTATTACAATGAAAGTGACCTCCAGGTATGGAAAGATAGATGCCTAAGGAGGGATGGCGAGATGAGGGGGATGGCAAACAAATTGGCAGACCTGCAATCGATTGTCAATTTCATGATGCAGAACAACGTCATGTAGCCACCATTCCCATTAGAGGACACGCCGATTCCAGCGGCCAAGCACGATGCCCAGAAAGAGGGACATAAAGCAATCCCTGCAGTCCCTCAGCATGACAGGACAAGAGAGCATTCGCATCAGCCTTCACGGGAGGTCAGGTGAGGAGAATCGATGAGAGGAAAGTCTCAAAAGACACATTGTGCCAAAGAAACCTACGTCAAAAAACATTGGCATATTCAAGGGAAGGAGCTTTGTTTTGACCCGATGAATGGAGGGAGGTCCAAGAAGACTAATAACGACACCGGGGAGCAACGTACCAAAAAGGTTAAAATCCATTGATAGCCGAGCTCCTAGACGGACTAAGGAGGATTTGAGGGATTACCTCCAGAGGAAGCGACAAGATGCTGAGGTAACATCTCCGGTCAAGCCGAGAACGTCGTTCTCAATAGAATTGGACAAGTTTGAGGCCCCGAAAAGGTTCCACATGTCGAGATTCTAGATATACGATGATAAGTCTGAATCCCAACTTTCATGTCGGCTTATATTTGAACTCAATGGCACTGTATACCGAGAACGAGTTGTTGCTTTGCAAGGTGTTCCCCTCATTCTTTGGGAAAATTGCATGAGATTGATTTCACAAGTTGCCGAAAGGAATTGTGAAAAGTTAGAAAGGCTTACCCGAGATGTTTGTATCCAGCTTTGTTACAAACAAATTGCACCTGTTGAGGGTAGACTCGCTGATGGCTTTAAGAATTGGCGATGATGAAAGCCTCAGGGCTTATGCCAAAAGGTATTATGAGGTATTTAACCGAATACCAGGGTGCAACCAAGAGGTGGCGGTCGTATCTTTTAAGAACGGCCTGAACGATGACTGTCTGCTTCGAAAGTCGTTGGCAAAGACACTGCCAAAAAGTATGGAGGAACTTATGGCCAGAATCGAGAAATATGGGAGAGTAGAGGAAGACACGCCAGGAACAAAGGCGTCAAAGCAAGGAAAGAGGAATGGCTCGCCGAAACGAGGCCGAGGTAATACAAACTTTAACAGACAAGAAATGAGACTGAGGGCTGCACAGGCAGTCACCACAGTGTTTCGGATCCCGATTTACAAAGTCCTGGAAAGGATTAGGAATCAGCCTTACTATAGAGCACCAAAGAAGATCCCTGGCGAATTTATGGGAAGAAGCCTGGGGAAGCACTGTGCCTACCACAATGAGGATGTGCACCTGACTCAGGGATGTAGAGCCCTAAAGACACATTGTGAAGACCTGGTAAGACAGGGTCACTTAAGGGACCGGGTAGATGAGGCCAGAACAAGGGAAGAGTAAGCAAGGCTGCTTCAGGCACCGGCAGCACCACCTCCACCAGCACCACAACTGCAAGTAGCCTCAAGTGATTAATGTGATTCACTCGAAGGTCAATGAGAACGAGGTACGTGGGGAGACTCAAAGGGTAAAACACTTATAACATGTGTATCAGGTCCAGCAAAAGAGGCCTAGGGCAGACAAGTACCATGGACCAATGGTCTTTTTTACTGAAGCCTACTTAGACATGGTGTAGCATCCACACAATGATGCTCTGGTGATATCCTTGAAGATTAGAGAGTGCCAGGTTAGGCTCATTCTGGTTGACCAAGGTAGCTCTTATGACATTATGTATGTCAGATGTTATAAGGAGCTCAGCCTTCACTAAGATAATTTGAAGCAGTCCAATAGTCCAATGGTCGGGTTCAATGGAATGCTGATACGGCCCCTGGGAGGAATAAGTTTGGAGGTGCAGGCCGGCACCAAGAATGTAAGCACAGAGTTCACAGTAATTAACACCCCCTCCTCTTACAATGTTATCTTAGGAAGGCCATGGTTGCACGCAATGAGGGCTGTTTCCTTAAGACTACACCAGCTGTTATGGTTTCCAACAGAGCATGGAATTGAGGAGGTCAAAGGGGATCAGGTGCAGACAAAAAATTGCTCCATGGCAGCAATGAAATCCACTTGCAACGTGCGAGAGGCAGCAGAGACCGTAGAGATTAAGGACGAGGACATGGAGGTCCTGGATGACGCCAGCAAAGAGCCGACCGACAAAAGCGAGGAAGCCTTGAAGAAAATTCTGGTTCAACAAGGGGATGGAGAGCGTTTTTTCCTCCGTGGCTCAGGTTTGGCCGAGGAAGAGGAGAGGGAGTTAGAAGCATTTTTGCGAGCAAACATAGAGATGTTTGCCTGGACGCCATACGAAACGTCTAACATTGACCCTGAGGTTACATGCCGCAGACTGAACGTAAACAGGTCGGCAAAACCCATCAATCAGAGAGCGAGGAAGCCGGCGTTGGTTCATGTGGAGGCAGTAGAGGAGGAAGTGGACAAATTATTAGAGGCCAAAGCCATCTGAGAGGTAAACTACCCTACCTGGCTGTCCAATACCGTGGTTGTAAAAAAGAAGAATGAGAAGTGGAGGGTCTGCGTGGACTATACTAGCCTGAATAAGGTTTGCCCTAAAGATAGTTTTCCACTCCCCAAGATCGATCAATTAGTGGATACCATTTCAGGACATGAAAGGATGAGCTTCCTGGACGCTTATAGGGGGTACTATCAGATAGCAATGTACCCCTTCCAAAAGGGCTGTATTGCTATAGAGTGATGCCTTTCGATTTGAAAAATACAGGAGCAATATACTAGAGGTTAGTGAGTAACCAAGATGTTCAGACATCAGATTGGCAAAACAGTGGAAGTATATATCGACAACATGGTCATGAAGACCAAGGAACCTAAGGGTCATCTGGCCGACTTGAAGGCAGTGTTCGACATCCTTAGAACATATCGGCTCCAACTCAATGCTTTGAAATGTGCATTTTGGAGTAGGGTTTGGTAAGTTCTTTGGATACCTGGTTACCAGAAGGGGCATTGAGGCAAGCCTAGATCAAATCAAGGCCATCTTGGATTTGAAAAGGCCAGAGTCAGCAAAACAAGTGTAGATGTTGACTGGAAGAGCTGCAACCCTGAACAGATTCATAAGCAAAAGTTTGGATAAGTGTAAACCGTTTTTCAGTCTGTTGAAAAAGGCCACTGATTTCTTGTGGACAGAGGAATGTGAAGTCTCCTTGGTTGACTTAAAAAGATACCTGACCACAGCTCGAGTTCTCTCAAATCTGATATCTAGAGAGGAGCTATTCTTATACTTGGCGGTTTCAAAGCACGCAGTAAGTGCAGTGATAATCAGAGAAGAGAATGAAGAATAAAGAACAGTATATTATGTGAGTAAAACCCTCACAGGAGCAAAGACCAGGTATTTACCCCTGGAGAAATTGACATTGGCCTTGATTGTGGCCTCCAGGAAGTTGAACCATTATTTCCAAGCCCATAAGATTGTGGTATTGACTGAGCACCCCTTGAAATCCCTATTACAGCAAGGAGATTTAATAGACAGGGTGGCCAAATGGGCAGTTGTATTGGGCCAATACGATTTAGAATTCAGACCTAAAACAATAATCAAATGCTAGATTTTGGCTGCCTTCGTGGCTGAGTTCACACCTGGTGCCATCCTACATCGGGCTCCAGTGAGCCGCGACTTAGGATGTCCAGGAGAACAAGAAGAGACCCAGCTGGAAATAAAAAACCCCACAACAGAGCAGAAGAAATAAGAGAGACTCAAGCCCTGCGACATTTACATCGGTGACTCCTTCCGCCTGTTTGTTGACGGGAGTTCAAACCGTCAAGGAGCGGGGGTAGGAGTAGTGCTAGTATCGCCAGATAGGCTGATGCTAGAACAATCTATCCGACTAGGGCTTAAAGCCTCAAACAATGAAGCAGAATATGAAGCACTGATCGCAGGATTAAAGCTGGCAGCAACAATGAAAGTCGACGAAGTGGTGGTCTTCTGTGACTCCCAACTTATTGTGAACCAGGCAACATGCGAGCATGTAGCCCGAGACGAAAGAATGATAACCTATGTCAAAAAGGTTGTCAGACTGGTAGCCTTATTCCAAGACTGCAGGCTACAACAAGTTAGCCGAGATGACAATAGCCATGTCGATGCCTTGGCTAACCTGGCTAGTGTAATGAAATCAGGGGAGGCAAGGACAATAATGATTGATTACTTGTCAGACCCAAGTGTGGAACCACTGATCATAGAGTACGAATCAATGTGTGCGGAGATGGGTCCAAGTTGGATGGATGCAATAGTAATGTTCCTTAGAAATAGGAAGTTACCAGATGACCACAAAGAAGCACACAAGACCAGACTGAAGTCGGTTAGGTTTAGCTTGACAGCAGAAGGACATCTCTACAGAAGGTCTTTTATTGGTCCCCTTTTGAGATGTGTGCATCCCTCACAAGTTGAAGACTTAGGGGTTGTTTGGGATGAGCTAAATAAGTGCACTTTTTGTCTTTTTACGAAAAAATGTGCAGAAAAGTAGAAAGGTGATGTGATGAAAAAAAGATAAAAAGATAAAAAGATGGATTACTTTAAGGATGCCAAACTTGGCCTTATTGTATGAAATACATGAAGAAGTATGTGGAAGCCATGCTGGGGGTAGATATTTTGCTCATAGGACCATTACTCAGGGGTACTAGTGGCCTTACATGCAGAAGGATGCTGAAGCCTATGTCTGAAAGTGTGAGAAGTGTCAAAGGTTCGCCCCTTTGATACATCAACCAGCAACAGATTTGAACCCAGTGTCTAGCCCTTGGCCATTTGCCCAATGGGGCATGGATCTTGTTGGACAACTATCCCAAGCAATTGGACAGAGGAAGTTCTTGCTGGTAGCAATTGACTATTTCACAAAGTGGGTAGAAGTTGAACCCCTTGCAAAAATTTGGGACACTGATGTAAAGAACTTCATATGGAAGAACATCATCACTAGGTTTGGGATCCCAAGGGCAATAATAGCAGACAATAGTACATAATTTGACAGTAAGCTAATCAAAAGCTTCATTGTAAAGTACAAAATCAAGAACTATTACTCCACTCCAAGTTTCCCTCGGAGTAATGGTCAGGTAAAAGCATCCAATAAGACTATCTTGGATGGGATCAAGAAGAGGCTGGAAGCAGCAAATAGAAAATAGGTGGAAGAATTGCCCAATGTACTCTGGGCATATCGGACTATGCCGAGAAGATCAACTACGGAATCCCCATTTGCCATGGCTTATGGCACAGAAGCAGTTATCCCGCTAGAAGCTAGCATCCCAGGGATCAGAACTCAAGGAATAGAGAATGAGACTAACGGGGCATTCTTGGCCCGAGATCTAGACCTACTTGAGGAGAAAAGGGAGAGAGTAACAATTCGGCTGGGGGCATACCAGCAACAACTGGCTAGGGCTTATAATAAGATCGTCAACCTGAGAGAGTTCAAAGTTGGGAACCTGGTGCTAAGGAAAGTGGTCGGCAACAAGAAGGATCCTAGAGAGGGAAAACTGGGCCTAAATTGGGAGGGACCTTATAGAATCATCTCGGTAGCCGGCAATAGTGCATATCGACTTGAGGACAGTGAAGGCAAAGAGTTGCCAGGACCATGGAACACTTGCAACTTAAAGTTTTTCTATCATTAGATTTTTTTGTTTTTTGAAATTTATGTCATAATTTTCTTAGTCGAGGTAGTAATAAAAATTTTTTTGCCTGATTTTTTAAGAATGTGAAATTTGTGTGATAGGATTGACCAGTCCTTTGGCGATGTTTCTGATTGAAACATGATGAATACTTAGACTTATTATATGACAAAGTTGAATTATACTTGTATATAATAGAGTTGAACTAAGTTGGCAATGTTTCTGATTGAAACATAACAAATAATTTAGACTTATTATATGACAGAGTTAAATTATACTTGCATATAATAGAGTTGAACTAAGTTGGCGATCTTTCTGATTGAAACATGACGAATAACTTAGACTTATTATATGATAGAGTTGAATTATACTCGCATATAATAGAGCTGAACTAAGACTTGCTATGTCGGCAAAATTAAACTTGGAATGAAACTAAGTGCATTAATAGAGAAACCAAGGTTGAGAATCTTGGCTAGTCTTTGTTTGAATCTGACTTCGGCGAAAGATTGTACGTGTTTAATGTGAACATAAATGAAACTTAGGTTCACATTAGGGGGTAGAGAGCTGGAAAATGATGAATGGGCTTAAAACTTTGAAGTGTTTTAGACTTGCTGAAATTTAACACTTGTTGAAATTTCAGAAAAATTTACTAGTTGAAGTTAGTCAGGTTATATTGGGAGAAGTATCCGACATACGTACTCGCCGATATGACCAAGTTGCCAAACTTGGGAAGAATAGAAGACGAAAGTCTTGATAGAAGACAGTAAGTGAGAGTGAAGTGGCAAGATTAAAGAAACAACACTTGTAAAAATATTTCAAAATATTTTTAAGTGCTAAGCCAAGGCCAAGATAAACAATCAGAAGTATGTCCAAGGTACTTTACTCCGAGGAGATTATACAGTTAAAGGTATACTTTGAAGACATGCAAAATTATTCTTAGTTTGAAAGTGGTAAACATACATAAGAGAAAAGAAGACATTTCAAACACTTAGAAGAAATGAGGAAACTTGCTTTCTAAAAAAGATTACTTGTTCAAATTACATAAGCGGCACATCGGCCAAATATGAAGCTAAACATTGTTCAGACAAAAACAAAATACAACTAAAAGAAGAGACTGTACAAAGAAAAGATAAAACATCCTAAGTACTAGGACTAATTTGTGATTTCTTAACCTCGGATGGCGGTGTTGCATTTTGTTCGGCCGCTATCTCGATGTCTATCTCCAGCAAAGTCTGATCCAGACTCATCTCGGCGCACCGGACCTTGGCCTCAGAGGTAGTTGGTTTGGGAGAGACGCCCTTGGAAACCAAGTCATCCTCCTCATCCTGAGTTAAGTCTATTTGCTCGTTGAGGGTAGGAGACTTGGGATCAGTGGCAGCCTCTTTCTCTATTTCGTCAGTTGTATCATCCTCGGCATCATCTTCGGGCTTTGGAGGGAAAGACACCTCAAGCTGGTTGATGTCTCGAAGGTCGGAGTCCATGAAAACAACTAACTTGTTGAGGGTCGTCGTCCAACCGAGGTAACAACCGAGGTAAAAACCTCGGTTGCAAGCCAAGTTGACTTGTTGTTTGTATTGATCACAGATGGCGGCCTGCCTCTCCTCGAATGCTTTTTCATCCGCCGCCTTTACCTCGGCCTCCTTAGAGGCAAGAACCTCTTAAAGCTTGGCCTGTATATCAACTGCCTTGGCCTTGGCTACTACAAGATCAGCTCTTGCGGCCTCGGCTTCATCGTAGACCATTTTGGCTTTCTCTTCGGCCAAACTCTAAGCAGTTTTGGTATCCTTGGCCTGGTCCATTAGAGCTCAGTTGTTGGCCTTGGCTTTATTAAGTGAGGATAGGAGTATGGTTGCTTCTTTGGTTTTTTTTGCCAACTCTTTCCTCATTATCTCGGTTTTGACAGCATATGAGTGAGCATGCTGAATAGCCTACAAGAAGTAGAACAAATTAGTGAGATTTTTTCTAAGTATAGAAAGAACTGTAAGGAAATGAGTATAAGAGGATTACCAAAATTGAGTGTTGTATCATGAGAGCAAAGTTCTCATACTCATGTAACTCGGCCATGCGATTCATGTCTTCGGGCAGAAAAACAACCGTTGACAAGGCTACCCCAACTTCAAGATTTGCCGCACTATCACTGACAGTAAGGGGTCTGTCGTCGACCATAACCTCGGGTGCCCATGTCATGTTTCGGGAGTAGTTGATGCCTTCTAGGTGGTCGGACCTCGACTTTTTGGCCGGTAGGGCATTGGATGATGGCGCCTTGGCTGGCCGTTTATCGGTAGGGGGGTGCTCTTTTCAGCCTCGACAAGTTTGGAAATCGGCACAGTGTTCTCAGAATCGATCTGAGTCACTGTGGCCTTTGTTTTGACCTTCTTCATCCTTTTTGGCTTTGGATTTGATTGGGATGGGAAGGATGAGGATTACACGGTGACAACCCCAAGGATATTGGCGAGAAGGTCTTCAACAACTGTCAGTTTACGGCCCATCTCATCGGTAGTGGAGGCGACTGTGACTTTGGTACCAAAGTGTATAGCTAGAAGTGCAGTAGGTGGGTTCGTTGGGTCGTAGGCCGATGACTTAGAAAGTCAGCGTTTGCGGCTGCAGGTTCTACAGGCAGGGGCAGAAATCGAAACTCGGAGACGACGTTGGCACTGTGTAGGAGGAATCAATTGTGGAGCAGATGTTGATGGTTGCTCCGTTGGATCAGAAGTTGAGGCTTGGTCAGGCCGTGGTGATGAAGTGGTAGGGGAGGTTGTTGCTGAAGGTGGAGACTTGTTTTTCTTGGGGACGTCGGGTAGTGCGGATTTGTATGTCGGTATATAGTTGAGCAGTAGGGGGCTTTGTGCTGGTCAATTGGCAAGCCCAGCAGCCTCTTAAAGTCTTTGCTAGGGAAGAAGGTTTTACGGAAATCTTTTGATGGCTGAGGGAGAACTACAAGTACAAGAATTAGACATTAAACATATAAGGGGAATAAAGTGATAAGACTTAAAAGCATGTAAAGTGACACTTGGTTCTTACCATCACCCTCTTTAAACACTGATCGGCTTAAAGGATAGAGGTGGCGGTCGTCATCAGGTGAGAACTCCCAGTTACCCGAGATAATGAAATAATCATCTCCAGCACCTTTGTTGGAGTTTGTGAGGTCGGCTATGAGTTTGTAGGCTATGAATCTCGGCTTGAGGTAATAGACGTAGCCGTTTTCGGATTTCAGGCCACACATGGTGTAACAGTATTGGATATCGGCTAGTGTTATCCTAACATTTTCTCGGCTAGCTAGAGCAATTATACCATTAATGACTCTATAGGAGTTAATGGCCAATTACATCGGGTTGAGCTTGTAGTAATGAAGGACTTGTCCAAAAAGGATGTTTAGAGGGAATCTAAGTCCACACTCTATGAAAGCAAATACGGGAAAAGGCATGGGGTCCCCATTAGGCATGATGGAGTCCTCCTCTCCTGCCAGCTTAAGTTGAACATCGGCTGGGATGAAGAACTCTATCCTAAAGTACTCTAGCTTAGAAGGGGTGTCGACTCTCCACCTGAACATGCCCATTGTCTCGGCCAAAGTTGGTCCAATTTCAGGTTTTTTGGAAAGAGGTTTGGAAAGTGGCAAATTATCTTGGCTAAACCCTAGAAACCACTGGAGTAAAAGTTTCTAAGAATCTACGGGGGTTTTGGTTCGGTTTTCCTAAAGAGCAGAGTTTTAGATCAAATCCCAAACCTAAATCTATGCAGATACAGGAACAAAGGCAAGAATCTGGAAATAAAGCAAGAAAAACAGAAAAGAACAATGATTCATACTCAAGAAAACAAACAGAATTTCAAGAACAATGAATAAAATGTGTGTAGATATGCAAAAACTAAGAACGATGGCAAATTACAAAAACAACAAGTGTATGAGCAGTTCGTATGTGCATGTATAGACCCAGAGACAAATTGGATAAACACAAAATCGCAAACAAACATACCCAACACACAAATGATGAAACTTAAAGCACAGGCATAGATTCAAGAACACGAACGGATTCACAATGGCAACAAACTACGCAATAGAGTTTGAAATAAATCAAAAACTAAAAAGGGGGAAAACAGTGACTTATCGAAGAGAATGACGCCGGTATGAGGTACGCCGGAGTCAGACGGTGACGGTGAATGGAGCAGAACGGTGAATGCTTCGTCGGAGGGGGTGAACGGAGCGAGTTGCAGAGCTTGAGAACTTGGACAATGACGGTTTGGAAGAGAGAAGCATTAGAGAGAGAAAGCTTGAGCAAAATAAAAGATGTGAAGTGAAAAGACGGAAATAATTTTTTGTTAAAACACGAAAGGACGGCAAAACCACAATGAATGTGCCTTGGGCGACATGCCTGTCAGGCGGCGCGCGCAGAAGTGACGCGACCTAATGGCGTGTGTCAGGTATGGATAAATGAGAAAAGGACGCGTGGATAAAACGGTTGAGAAAACCATGTGTGACAGCTCATACACAGATGAAACTCTTGGAGTTCTTGATTTAATGAAGTAAGAACCTCGGCTAGGGGAACAGTCTTGGTTGAGGAACTTCAAGAACTTGGTTCTTGGTCATTGACAAAAGTAGACTGTAGAGTTTTGGTCATGTTAAGTCGACGTGTGATGATCTCAACCATGAAGGATAGAGTAAATCTTAGTCAACGTGCAATGTGGGTAAACGATGTAGGTTCCATCACCTCAGGATGTTGAGGTAATAGAACCTAGGGGGCAATTGTGGGGACATATTTTGTGAATGACAACACGTGACCAATGTGGCACCAGAGTGTCAGCCAAGGTGCCACGTGTATTGGTCATGTTGCCGAGGTTATTTGCAAAGATATCGGAATCCGAGATAAGTGGATAAGGGACAAGAGTCCTAGATTGGGGGAGGACCTCAGTCTGGATAAAGATAAAATTCTTAGGGAGTTTATCTTTATCTACTTGAGAGTCCCACATAAGCATTGAGCCAGAGTCCATTGAAGCTAGGCTTCTACAGGGATCAGTTTAGTACTGGCTATAAAAGTAAGGCACCCTCGTGGGTTTAAGGTACGTTTTTTGTATTCTGGCTTGTGAGTTAAACACTATTTGCTATCTTTGAGAGATAAACTGAGAACTGACTTGATCGTCGGAGTTCCCCCGGGTGGATGAACTACCGCCGAAGCCTTATTTTTCTATGATAGGTTGTTCGGGCGTAATCTATTCTGCCTATGCTTTCCAGCTGAGTTCCCTGTTTGGCAGTGTGGTCGGAAGTCAGCACCCACAAATCCTATACACGTTTCAAAGATGGGAAGTCTTTAATGTTGTCTCGAGAAGTCCGCAAGACTGCCTACATACATACATTAATAAATAAATACAAATAAAGATCGAATCATAAAACATATAATTAGTATTAAAAGGAAAAGAAAAGAAAAAGAAAAAAAAAAAAACAGAGCTTAAAATAATTTTTGCCCATTAGTTTTACCTCAATAGATTTATGATCAATAGATGTCAGAATTTGCAAAGCTTTATCAAGGTTTGAATAGTAGTTGATGGTAGGCAACTCACGCCTTACGGAAGCGGCAACCAAAATTGTCACCTACAATACAAAACAAGCATGACTATCGCCTTTGATTTCTCTTTTCTACAAAAATTTCAAAATTGAAAACGAAAATGCATTTTATAAATTGTTATTTTTGCCAAAAAATGTATATTGTTGTGATTAATTTCCCCCCACCAACAACTACCCCATAATATCATTGCCAATATCATAACCTCACTTTCTCTCTAGCCCGAATATAGTTTTTTCATGGTGTAGTCTTTCATTTAGGATTTTTATAGAATGAAGGTTGTTGTGTTTTTGTTATTAGCAATCCTGTTTGACAAAATTCCTCTCAGTTGTAATTTTATTAGATCTTTTATTTCAGTGAGGCTATGAGTTTTTAGATACGAATCCAATCCGAATTGTGCATATGCAGAGGAGTTTGTGATCTTAATCCTATCATGTTTGCCACTTCGCTGACTATGTCAGGGATCGAGCGGAGATGCAATCCTTTCAGAAGTTTCACTCACCTAGAAAAGTACTGGGAGTTGTGTTTTTGCGTTCGAGTGACACTTCCTGCACTCGAACGTAGACCCTTGTTCTGAAACACGCATTTAGTCAGCTCGCTCGAGCGGCTATTCTTCCGCTCGAGTGGAGATCGCGATTCTGCTTTCTATAAATATGCGATTAATTCTGTTTCTAGGATACGGCTTCCAGATCTTCTTCTTGGATATTAGGGTTTTCATCTGGGGCTTCTTTGCTTGTTTCCTTTGATATTTGTGAGAGTTTATATCATGAATTGAGTGGATTATATCAAAGGGTTTGTTTATTTTGTTTTACTCAAAGAGGAGAGCGTTGTTTTTCCGTAGATTCCATAGAATTTGGGTATGAAGTTTTGGTGGATTCCTGAGTGGCTCATCGTCGTGGATTCGACATCGGCGTTGTGGATTCATCATTGGGCAAGACAATTTCGAGGTGAAGAGGGTGGTGGAAGAGGCACATTGGGGTTGGTTCAATTTGGGCGTAGATTCGCTAGGCAATTGAGAGTACACTTGTATAATTCCTTTTTGTCTTCTTAGTGGATTGTTTTGTGGCTTTTGCCCGTAGTTTTTTTTATCACAATTGGAGACATTCCAATTGTGATTTTTTCACGTTAAATCGTTGTGTTGATTTGTTTTTGATTGTTTGATTGTGATTGCTATTTATTGGTTAAAATTGATACATAATTACAAATTAATATCTCGGGGATTTTGAGACTTTTCAAAGGTGAAATTTCAATGAGTAATTAACATGAAATTTCAATAATCACAAAAGGAACTCCAAATAAATTTTTAGGAAGCCAGTCTGAGAAAAAACTTACAATGACATATTTATTATGACAGGTTGCATCTAATTCCTTCTCTGAAATCATTTACTCCGACCGGGGTATTTACTTTCTTCCGCTCCTCATATTTTAGATCAAAACTTTCCTTCCATGGCTTCTTCATGTTTACCTAAATCGAAAGAGTACCAAGTAAAACATCATATTACCGAAACATACAAGTAATCCGTAATTCCAATATGAGCAAAAAGTAATAATTTGTGAAGAACAAACCAACAATCCTAAGCAATTTATAAAAAAGAAAAGATAGTCATTCTCCTGGTGATAAAATTATGCAAAATGAATACTCAATAAAACAGTAAATAAGATCGATCACATAACAATTATTCACCACATAATATATATATATACATAAATGAACCACCAAACCAACATTTGGCCATATAGAAATAGGGGCAAAGAGACTAGGAGAGAACTCCAAATCCTTTAAACAAGTCTTATGTTGGATACTCAGATTTTATGCTTGCTAAATACAGCCAATATTTTAGAGACAATTAAATTTGATATTTTGTACAAGTGAAAAGGTCAAAAATAAAAAAATAAAAAAATCAATACATAATGACTCAGAGAGAGATGTAATATTAGAATTAAGTAATATCATTGTGAACTTCGATATAATTTTATATGGAATGAATCCAAATGGTAACAACAATGGCAAGCATGCAAAAGAGAATGACCCCAAAATAGCATTTGAAGCAAATGAATAGTAACAAATGCAGTGTTATTTTTAAAAGATAAGAAGGTAAAGTGCTACCGGGCCATACACAAGGGAGTCAACTAAAACAAACTAACAAGAAGTAGCATAGTAAAGTTGGTTAAATTACTCAATTCCACAACCAAGACGGGTTCAAATCTGGCTAGTATGTTGTTTTCACTACAGAAATATTAAAAAATGACAAACAAACATATCACTGGCCATTTGGTTCACTTTGGTTTAGAACCATATAATGGAAGCCTTATAACCGTGAATCAAAACAGTTTGGTTTAGAACCGTAACGGAAGCCTAAAACTCCGAATCAAACTGATTTGAATGTTCCACCATTTGCAAAACTAGGATCTAGCGCATGACTGACTATATTACACATGTTAAGCAGTACTATGAAAAGACTACAATGTACAAAGTGTGCATGAAACCATAAAACAAAATGAAAATGCATAATAAGGCACAGAAAAACTAAAAATGAACCAAGGAACACTAGAGACAGCAAGAAGTCTGAAATGGGCTTGTATAAACAAAGATTAAAAAAAAAAAAAAAGAATTCTATGACTATAAAGATTATCCAAAGCATAAAAAAGAGGTTTCCCAAAAAAGATGACTCAAATACAATTTGTCACAAATTTGTTTTGATGAAACGATGTATTTTGACCACAGGCACAAACAATTAACTTTGAAATAACAATTGCCCTAAGAAAACAAGTAAATGTGCATAAAGAAAGAAACAAAGGAGAAAGAGAAAAAAAATCATTTACATTTGAGTGGGTAGAGAAACAAGACTCTGTGTAAATCATAAAGCATAATAACGCAGCGGATAAAATATCAGAATCATACCTTGTTGACAAGAACCTCGTGGGTAAATCACGTGCTTCTAGAATCTGATCAATCAACCCAGCAGTGGAGTGATACTACAAAATGAGTATCACCCACACCAGTCACAGTGCAGAGGCTTGATCGTTGTTTTAATGGGAGAGAGTCAGAGAGAGAGTTTTGGAAAAAAAAGTTATGGGTAAAAACCACATAACGTATATTTGATATATGTATTTGATCTATTAAATATATTATATATAAAATATATTAATCAGATATAACAACCAATATCTATCTATCCATCTATCCATATCTATTGATATGATAGATATAGATATCCTGAATGGTTATCCAAATAAGTTTTGAACTCAAATTCAAACTTACATGGATAAGGTTCAAAAGGTTCAGGTTCAAAAGGTTCAAAGGGTCATGCCACATGGGCCCCCAATTTCTAACATCTCCCACTCGCACATGAGTTGGCATGACACTGCCACATCTCTATCTCATCTCCCCAAAAAAAGAACAATCTCATACTAGCCAATGCACCGTGCGACTGCTGAGAACACCTGCATGTGGGAGCTCTATACTAGAAACTCAAAATGAGCCAGCATAGAGACATCAACCCAAAAAGAACAGAAATAGTGTCTCATATACCCCAGACCCATCTAATTACACCGGTCCAAAAAACATTTCTAATCCCTCAAAAAAGAGCATGTTTGACCCTCTCAATTCTTGCAATATATTCACACTCAATTCGCCTCTCATACAGAGCGATGTGAGTTGCCGGCAGTGAATATACAACAGTGGTGTAATACTAGATGATCTTCCCTTTGCCCTCATGCCATTTAGTTTAGGATTGACCGTTTTTCCAGTGATGTCCCTTAAGGCCGAATCATACATGACCGCAGACAACATACCAAAGTAGTAGAACATCAACCCCTTACCTTATGACATAGTCAAAAGTCACAAAAGGGTACATAAATAAAAGTCATATCAATAATGACACGTAAGACTCACACGGTGAGGAAACAGGGATCCATTCTCTCACCTCATTACTCGGTCGCCAAGCACATATAGTATGAATACATGCTACGGTGGAGTAACTCTTCCATAAAGAGTGACGTCATACTCGATACACCGTACAGATATTAGTCTAGTCGCTTTCTAGCGCCTAACCTGAATTCTCTATTTGCTCGCCTTCCAAGCCCCAAATGAGATCTCGCATCTGGCTAATCATAACGGCACAACATGGAAAGTGGGTACTAACATCCATGTTTGGTCCTTAACACAACCTCATCTTGGTTGTAACCAAGGCGACATGTATAATGGATTATTTAAGCCTCTCTTGGCTCCAAATAAAAATAAACCACTAGTCTCATCCTTGCTCGCTCCCAAGCGCCAAGGGCGATTGCTCGTGTGAGTGAGCCAATCTTGCCTGCTGACATCATCATCTGCTAATCATTATGACACAAACCATAATAGTGTCAACATCCCATCATCTAAAATAAGTGATCGATTTAAAAAAAAAAACAAAAAAAAAAAAAATTGACCACAGCTTGCGCAATTATAGATTCTAAACATAAGCCTTATCAGCACCTCTTGCAATAAGTATATACAACGGAATCCACCATGTGCGCCTCACATGAAGTGATTCAAGATCACTATTCTAGATTCCAAACATGAGCCTTATCAGCACCTCTTGCGATAAGTATATACAACGGAATCCACCATGTGCGCCTCACATGAAGTAATTTAAGATCACTACCTCTTGTGCAATAACCTCTCTAAAGATATTTTGGTGACCAATTTTGCGTTCATTCTTAATGCGCCCAACTAGCGCATTGAATCTTACAAGGAGCAAATTAATATGCTACTAGTAATGCATTTTATCTACAGTCTAATGAGCAAGGTCAATGTCTAAACAACTCAGTTGACCATTTACCAAAGATCAAACTTATCATGCCGAATACACCCATATAGAGTACTTTAGGCTCCCACAACAAAGAAAAAAATCAAGGAATATAGGTCATCTGTTTCTCCCAAAGACAATCCGAAGATTCACTCAATAGCTAAGGCTCTGGCTTTTACCGATAGGTAAGTCAATGGGTTTGCAATTTTGCATCTAGAATCATTCTAGGATATTCCTTATGTAAGTCATCGAAGACAAAATAGGAATTCTTCCAAAACAATCCCTAAGGATCGTACATCCGAGCATATAAATTACATCACCCATGTCCATTATATCTAAAACAGAGGACGGCCCACCCTAGGTGGCGACAACCCTATAAATTCCTGGCTCATAATGACTAAGTAAGGAAAAACTTCTTTTGGACCATTGATCATGCCTCAGTGGTCATCATCGATCATCGTTGGCCTATCATGGCTTGACGAAATCTAAGAACCACTATTTGGATAATTATTTTAGGCTGTAAAAGATTTATTGGAACTAGCAACCTTTTTGCGCTCCTAACTTTTCACCATAAAAGCAGAAGGTAAATCCCTACGGATCTACTTATCTAATTCTCTAACGAGAAGGTTGGGTCACAATGTCTACAAATCAATGTTCCGAACTTATGTCAATCATAGCCTAAGTCAAAATAATCTCACTCCCCAGGAGGAAGTCTTTTTATGGTCTACACTTTCCTCAATAGTGCGACTTTTCGGTATCTAGCGAGCCTTATGCCTCAACAATGACTATCCAAATTACACATAACTTTAGAACAATTTCGCTTCATAATGGAAAGTCAACCAAATTATAGAAATGGTTAATCCTCAAAGACTTTGTCTTAAACTGCGCAACATTAATCCACTTTCTAAAAACAGGGGACTAGAGCCTTTGGCATTATCCTAGGCTCTTTATCATCGTACGGAGAAATCATGAATGTTTCCCTCTCAATCACCCAGTGATGACGTGGAAAATTTTCACATTCGCTACCAGGCAACTAAGAATGTAGAGTATTCTTCTCTAATGGAGTAATCCATTAGTAGGCACATCGCTCCCACTGTCCCTAGGATATTGGAAATTTCTTTCCATTCTCAACTAGGCTACATAAAGCGCTTATGCTTAGAATTCTCTATCTTATAGAGTTCCAAAACTCTATTCACGTTACCTTTACTAAGAAAACTTTATGTGACTTAGTTACACTACCACAAAGCTGCTTACCTATATGCACATGACCCAGAGGGTTTGCATGACCTCATACAATAATGCACCACACGACCCTATGTGTTTACAAGACAGCATACAATAATGCGGTATAGAACCCTAGGTCTTAACTTCGCAATCTTATGAGAAGTAGAATAAAGATAAGCTGCTTAACAGTTACAGATTGCCCATAGATGGCTCTCTACTAACCCATTACTCAAAATGGAGTGTAAAATCTTATATGGAGGGCACTTTTAGGGATATAGGCAACAAACTAGTGCAATTCCCAATTGGGAAGCATTTTGCGCCATTATCCACCTAACATTAACAATACTTAATTCCTTATCTTTACTACACCATTGTGTTATTGAGTATTAGGAATAATCAATTTTCTAAGCATCCATTTCTCTTCACAGAGCTTTCTAAAAAATAACTCAAATAGATACTCACCACCTTGGTCAAAACTAAAAGCACAAAAGCTCTTATCTAATTGATCTCGACCTCATATGTGCAATGTCAAAAATCATCTCAAAACTTTTGACTTATGGGAGATCAAATAGTCTTGACTCAGACACGTATCGTAATCTATAAATGTGTCGAGATTGAGGCTTAGCTATCATACCCTCACATATATCTAGTCACAAATATCATAGTGGACTAAATGCGCCAATACAAATGACTTTCTACGGCTTTCCTACTTACTTGTGCGTAACCATTGCGAACAAAGTTACACATTCACATGAGAGCAGGATGTCATAAGCGAGTGGGCCCGAGAAGGCCTACTCAAACCATCGTGTCATCATCTATTAATGTGATTAAGTATAATAAGCCACCGGTTCATGACCAATGTCATAAACTAATTCCTATCATCTTAATGTGTGAGTTCTCGAAGACAAGTTTAAATGTTTAGGCCCAACTAGGTAATGACTCATGACTAATTCATGTTCACTAGATCATAAAAGGATGTCATGGAGATACCAAGTGTACCTAAGTCGCAAATTTAACTAGAAAGTGCTAATCCCCTGCACTTTCAAGTTAATTTTATTCTCCATACACTTTACTGCATCTAATTGAAAGATGACGATACTCCTCTTGCCATCTTTGTTTCTCGCTTCATAGTTACTTGTAATTAATTCTACTATCCACAAGAAGGAGAAAATAAGCTATCAATTTATGACAGCTCCTGAAGTAACTTAAGCGCGAATTAGGCTAAAGAGTCTAATTCAACACAATGCTCTCACAAGCGATGCGTCAAATTCTTAGAGTCATAGCAACCTTGTCGGCCTTGACCTTTTCATTACTATACTGCAACGTTTGCGCTTAGTGGTAAACGTTATTACAAAAGTGTTAGCCTAGCTAAGGAATCATACAAAGGAGCCCCTCCTCATGTCTTACACTCAAGTGTGGAAACAGTAAGTGTCCAGACTTAGACAAGTTGGCAATGCTAATAGATTTTGCAGCCATTAAACGCTAATCTTTTCACTTAGTGTTAATAGATTTTGCAGCTTCTAAGCGCTAATCTTTTAACTTCACGTGATATTTCAACGCACACTATTATAGTGTATGAAATTTTGCTCCATCCACTCCCAATAATTGGGTAGAGAGCAAAACACTGCTCATACTAGCTACTTGTCTTACACTTAATGACTAATTTATTTAAGCTCGCATTTCTTAGATGACGTGACTCTTGAATGTTACTTCATCCAATGATGTAACATTATTTACAAGTCAAATTACAAAGTCAATCCACGCAGCTCAATAGTCAAGATCATATACAGATCTATTGAGAGCTTACTAATTTCATAACTCCAAAACTCGTCAACCAAAACTACGTAGCATGTCGCTAACCATAGCGCACACATTAGTTTTTATTGTGCCAAACAAGGCAACAAAACCACGGCAACTTTGAGTCATGTTTCCTTACTTTGGCAATTAAGGTCTGACCTAAAGTCTCCAAGACTTTTGCTCATCTAAAAAATAGGATTACATTGTTCACATTTGAACATCTTTACTAAGTCTAGGTCAACCAATTAACTTCCTTAAGCTAAGTCAATTTAGAGAGAAATTCGCATTGGGATTAATTTGATTAGCATAATATAATTTTGCCACAAAAATCTAAATTAAATAGTGACAATATTACACAAGTCGCAAGATCGAAAATCCGATATGGTCGTAATCATCTCTTGCACCACAGGTGACAATTATCCAAAATTTAATTTAATTTATGCGCAAAATATTGGTTTTCGGGAGTTAATCTACAAAGATATCTCTCAACCGAATAACCTCCCACTGACTATGGCATGTCTAAAAGCATGATAAAAAATTCTAATTTCATACAATAGCATCATAATGTAGATTCACAACCAACTCATGCTATGTCACAGTTAATAATGGAATTTAAACAAATAACAATTAATCATGCTATTCTCATTACAACATGTTAGAAACTCTAGGCAAAAAATAACAATATGTTGTATTTAATATTCAAATTATGCCATAACAGAAACTATATCACTTCTGAAATTTTTTGGTATTTTCTGGAATTTTAAATAACTAATAAACACACATAAAATTAGAAATAAATATTCCAAAATCTGGTAAAATGCTATAACTATACCAGTAAATAGTAAACTACAACAGTAGTCTACAATAAAAAATTCAGCCCTAGAAACTTAATCATGCAACACCAGATGCATTTTAAACCAGAAATAATGAATTATTATTTCAGGAAAAATATTTTTTATTTTCATAAAATTTTCAAAATTTTACAGAAGATAAAAAAAATAATTCTGAGTCTAACGGTGCAAACCACGCTTAAAACAAAGCTATAACGAATTAATTATGACAATTTAACGCGATTTAGAATTTAAAAACAAAACAAACAGACCCTTAACATCAGCAGCCAAGCCGGTAGAGGAAAAATGGCGCAGCTCAAAACGTGGCTCGGCACGCGGCGCGCATGTGTGCGCGGAGGGCGTGCGCGTGGACAGCGCCGCTGATACGTGTGTGGAGGCGCGTCAGAAGCGCCTCTGGCTCGTGAAGGTGCATGGAAGCCTCCCACGGCGTCAGGTGGCGCATGAGGCCCACACTCCGCCTTCCAGGGTGTTTTCTGGTTCGATTTTGTACTACCGGACTTCATTTTTCACAACAAAAACATTTATGGCATCAAAAAACACATTTAATGAATATAAAAATGAGGTGTACCACACTCTCACTCTAATGGGAGTTGAAATTTTCCTCCTTTATAAACATTCATGCATATATCATGTATATATATTTATATAAAAATATACACATATTTTAATGCATAAAAATAAGCACGAAAATACCCATTTTGGCTCTGATACCAATGTAAATCAGAAAGCATAATAACGCAGCGGATAAAATATCAGAATCATACCTTATTGACAAGAACCTCGTGGGTAAATCACGTGCTTCTAGAATCTGATCAATCAACCCAACAGTGAAGTGATACTACAAAATGAGTATCACCCACACCAGTCACAGTGCAGAGGCTTGATCGTTGTTTTAATGGGAGAGAGTCAGAGAGAGAGTTTTGGAAAAAAAAGTTATGGGTAAAAACCACATAACGTATATCTGATATATGTATTTGATCTATTAAATATATTATATATAAAATATATTAATCAGATATAACAACCAATAGCTATCTATCCATCTATCTATATCTATTGATATGATAGATATAGATATCCTGAATGGTTATCCAAATAAGTTTTGAATTCAAATTCAAATTCAAACTTACATTGATAAGGTTCAAAAGGTTCAAAGGGTCATGCCACATGGGCGCCCAATTTCTAACACTATGGATAATGGTATACGCGAGAAACAGTTTCTGCAATCAAAGATTTAAACTAATTAGGACAAAATGTAAGAATATATAAAAGATGGCAAGTAACAACACAAAACATACCTAAATCAGACCATGTTATAGAGAGGACTATAAACAAATCAAACTAGTTCAACTCATGTTCAGTTTATTAAAAGTTCATTTAAAATTCACTCGTTATGTAAACTTGTTTTCAATGCATTTTGAAGCTCATCACCATTTGAAATAAATAAAAAAAAAAAAAAAAAAGGTTCTCAAGCTCAGCTTCATAAAAGCTCATTTGAATTCGTCAACTTTGAGCACATTCTTAAATTCATCAAGTTTTTTTTGTGAACAACCTACCCATTCCTTTGGGAGTTGTATGGCTTATTTTCGTCTTTAATTATTTTAAAAAAAAAAAAAAAAAAAAAAACCATGTCAAATTTCTTTATTTTTAGATCGCAGTTGACTATACACAATCTTAAAAATCATAAAAATTTGATTTTTATAATTTTTTTTTTCTCTTTCAAAAGAACAATCAGTTGTCATTTTAGTTTTAGCCCTAGTTATAAACACCCAAAATTTTAAAATAAATCCAAAGACAGAATAAGAAAACAAATAAGACAAAACTAGAAGAAAAAAAAAAAAAAATTTGCAACCGGACTAATGTGTCCATATAGGGGTGTAAAAATGGCTCAAGTCCCGTGGGCGGCCAGAGGCCCGAGGTGGGACTGGCCAGGTTAGGTCCGGGCTCGAGCCCAGCCCAGGACCTTATGTTTTGGTCTTCTATTTGAAGCCTGGCCCACTCGGCCCTTCCTTTGCCAACGGTAAAAAATTTTTTAAAAATAAAAAGCAAGTTACAACCAACGATTATATAATTTAAATAAATAAATAAGATAAAGGCTTGATCTTGTGCAAGTTGCAGTGGAGTTGAATATGTGTTATGACTCTTATATTGAGATTTTGAAATTATACTTATTGTTTAGAGATTTATCTTTTGTATAGAGATATTTGTTTTGGGTTGTCGGTAGATGATAACTTTGATTGTTGTAAAAATTACATGAGGATTAGATTAATTGAAACCAATTACTCATACATTTTGCATTAAACGTTGTTTTATATTTATATATTGAAAATGCATCGTTTTAAGAAAAATGAGTGAATATCTTGGTGAATTTGGTTAAGGGGTATAGTTGTGGTATTATCTATGTTGGCCTGTCTGTCCTTAGTGAAAGTCCAAAAACTCGTGTGGTTAGGTGTCAATTCTTCTGATTAGTACCGGTAAAATGGCTTTGATAATATTTGTATAGCCAACTGGCAGACATGTACCTAGAAATTCTCAGTGTTGTGTAGGGGTGAGTAGCGGATATACTGATCCGTCCAAACCGACCGAACCAAACCAATCCGTTGCATTTTGGACGGATGTGTGATGATGAGCGGACGGTTGCGGATTGATATTTTCCAATCTGCTTAGTTTTGGACAGATGGCGGATTTGAGGTTCGTTTGGCTGCAACCGAACCGCCAAACTGTGAGCACCCCTAGTAATTTATAAGATTTTGTGTTTTCAATTTGTTTAGATATTCTATTTGTATTTTCAATTGAAAAAGAGTTTAAATATTATGTTGATTATGTTCCGTTGAAAAAGAGTTTTCAACTTGGATATATTTTTTGAATTGAAAAAATAAATGTAATATATATATTATTTTTAAATCTAACTCTAAAAATAATAAATAAAAAATATGATATATGCTGGTTGGTTTTTGTTTTCAAAAATATATATAGATGTAACAATACAAAGGCATACAATCTCTATTACTGCTCTATTTATGGTTTTGGTGGTTTGAATTGTTTTTATATTTTGAGAACCACAGATTGTAATATTTTATATGGAAGAGGCATACTATAATTGTAATATATGGATGGGGCATGCAGTGATTGTAATATTATAAAATTTCAAACTTTCTTTTTTTGGATGGGCATGCAGTGATTATAATACATTTTTAAGTCATTGATTGTAATACTTTTTTTTTTTTTTGAGGAAGTACACAAGTTGAATTATGTTGAAAATTTATAAAATTTTAAACCGTCAAACCGGTTCGCATCTATTCGCTAATCCGCCAATCCGCTTAATCCACATCTGCCGAATTGATAGACGGATGCGAATTGATTTTCTCCAATTTGCCAATATGGCGGACGGATGGCGGATTGGAGGTTCTATGGTCGCAACTGACACACGCCTACCCCTGTTGTGTATCCATTGTCCTATTTTTTAATTTAAAAAGTATTGCTTTACAAATTGATTTATAATCATGACACTGCATTGTTTTGAAAGAGAAAAGTGTAATGTTTTGATAAATGGCATGTATATGCATTCACCATATGACTTTGTTAAATATTATATAGGGGGTTAAGGTATACTCTACTGGGCTATGTGAAAATCAACTTTCAGATGCTGATAGTATGTCTTCGCCAAGGACTTAACTCCGGAGGATCTTGGAGCTGAAGGCTCATTCATTTTGTATTGTAAATATTTCCATTCAAGCCTCGAGCTTTTATTTGTATAGGGCTTGATCCGTTTTCGTTGTAACCAAGTATCACCTTGGAAATATGTAGCTATTAAGGCATGAACTTATCTGTATTCCTCTTTAATTCCACATATCACTTTGTGGTACATGCTATAGATTCAAGATTTAAAATTTATGAATGTGTAATGCATATATATAGCACCTTTTGTATTGTTTTTCAGATAATTAATGAAAGACTGATATCTTATTAGTTTTTCGCATATTTAGAGTATATTATGGGATTATTTGTTGATACATTTTGGGGGCGTTATAGAATCATTACCAAACCTTTCAGACTTTTCTGTGTGTTTTCTTGGAATATTTGGCTCAATCGCAACAATGTGCTATCTAATGGAAAATGCACATCAGCCATAGAGGTGGCCACATATACCGCAACTCATCTTTTCGCATTCAACACTATTCAGGCTCGAATTGCTGTTTCTTCGATCAAGATTGTTCTAACTTAGAAACCGCCGGAGGTGGGTGTGATTAAGCTTAACTTTGATAGCGCTGTGGGCAAGAATGGTCTGGCTGGGAGATTAGAGTTGTTGTACGAAACTTCAAAGGAAATATCCTAGTCTCATGCTCAGAGCAAATCTCGCATTTTAACGATGTAGATCATGTGGAGGCTTTGGGTGCTCTCCAGGCTTCGATAATGGTCAAAGATCTGGGATTGTTTATGTTCATATAGAAGGGGACTCCCTCACAGTGGTCAATTCGGTGAAATCTAACAAGTCGATTTTTTCAACTATTGGCTCCGTGGCTGATTGTGTTTGATCAAACCTTGCAGACACGGAAAATTGGGTGATCAGTCATGCGGGGCGCAGTAGTAATCAAATGGCCCATTGTCTTGCTCATTTGGTTCTTAGGCATATTTTGAGAAATAGAAAAAAAAAAAGTCAAATATTTGGTTTTTTTTTTAAAAAAAATATATATATATATATAAAAAATTAGAGAGATGATATGATCCAAATAAGTGCCAATAAACTAACTTTTTTCTTAATTGTCAAAATAAGCCTTAGGCCAAGTTTGGCAAGTTGAAAAAAAATCAAAAAGTCAAAAAATTACTTAAAAAATTAAAAAGTTATCACTATTCACCAAAAGTCAAAAGTACGACGGCACAACTCCCAATCTTAATTTTTCCTTACACACTAATTTATATAATTTTTTAATACACATTTTTCATGAAAAGTCAAAAAGTTAAACCAAACAATCATATTTTTTTTTCTTAACTTTTTAGTCTAAAAAATTAAAAAGTATACTTATTTAAGATATTCCAAACAACCCATAGTATGAAGGCCATGTTTGTTTGGGTGGACATAAGCTTGGGATTGGACTAATAGTCCAATAAAATTATTAATCCGATGTTTGGTTAAACAATTGAAGTACGGATTAATTATTTTAAACTTGACTATTAGTTAAAATAGGATACATAATCCAACGGATTCGTAGTCTTAGGACTATTAGTCATGGGAATGCTAATCCAGTCCGCCCAAACAAACATGGCCTAAAATTATTAATCCGATATTTGGTTAAACAATTGAAATACGGATTAATTATTTTAAACTTGACTATTAGTTAAGATAGGATACATAATCCAACGGATTGGTAGTCATAGGACTATTAGTCATGGAAATGCTAATCCAGTCCGTCCAAACAAACATGGACGAAAGGAATTAATGTGGGGATGGGTGTTATGCCTCTTGTGGCTGCTCAAGCACTGCTATTGATTCTAGACAATGATCGTAATTTCGTCTAACTCTTCTAGTTCCTTCTCACAGCCAAAAAATAAATAAATAAAATTTTACGATCAATTTCCTTTTTATTTTATAGCAAAACCCCAGTTGGTCCACTTTAAACTTTAATGTTGTGTTTGGTTGGGAGATTTAGAGAGTGATTTGAAAAGGGAAAGGGAAAATGTGTATGAAACTATGTGAAATATAAGTATATTTTTTTCACATTTCACCTACCTTTTTCATTTCCCTTTTCAAATCTCTCATCAAATCCCTCAACTAAACACGGCAAAGCCCAAATTTGGGTCCATTTGAATAAATTGCGCCGGTGATGCCGCTGTCTGGAACTTCGTATGGGTCACATGGGAAAAGTTTAATTTGAACCTAAGGATGCCAAATTTAAATTAAAAATATTTTTACTGACTAATAGAGCCCCTTATATTTTCAACAAAATATGAACGTGTTTTTTGATCAATCAAGGAAAATATAACAAGATATGGACTAAGTTTCTTGATGAAAAATAAGAATTATTCAACCTTGATAAAATATAAATAAAATAAATTTAATTCCACTGTTTAATTTTATCGTAATGAAAGTGAAACTTCGAATATTTGAGTCAAACTTAAATTTCATTGCAATTTTTCTTTCAATGTATGACACATCAAATAATTGTCGAGATATAATTTCAAATGTACAAAATTACATAATTAATACAATTAAATTTCATTGCAATTTTTCTTTTCGTGCCACACAAAATGATATTACTGTTATAAGTAAAGTATCACATCCATTATCTCTCACGCTGTGTTTGGTTAGAGAATTTGAGGAAGGATTTGGAAAGGGAAAAGGAAAAGTTAGGTGAAATGTGAATAAAATATGCTTACATTTCACCTAGTTTCAGACACCTTTTTCCTTTCCCTTTCTAAATCCCTCCCCAAATTTCCCAACCAAACACACTATCAATTTTTAAAAATTACCTTTAGTTCATGAAACAAGATGGACAGTTAAAATATGTGGAATTTCATGACATTTAAAACTGCTGGATGAAATGTTTAAAAACTGTGTAAAGTGAAAGATCAAAGAGTTAGGTAGTGTTTGGTTTAGTTTTTGGAATTTTGATTTCAATTAAAAATTTTCAAAACTCATAACCAAACATATAATTTAAAATTCAATTTAAAAACTATTTTTAAAACTCATAGCCAAACATACAATTCAAAACTAAATTAATTTTTTTTTTTCTTTCAAAACCCATAAGCAAACTCTTTTCAAAACTCCATTTAAAAAAAAAAATTTGATTTTTTTTATTATTTTGTTCTTTAAAATTATTTTCTATTTTATATTTTTCTGAAAAAATAAAAAATTTCAAAAACTATTTTGTTTACTTTTATTTTTGAAAAAATATATTTTTTTATTTTTTTTTTAAATATTGGCCAAATAATTTGTTATGATTTAGATATATATGGACGATTCAAATTTTTATTAAATTTAAAATAAAAATTAAATATTTAAAAAAAAGTAAAAAATTTAATAAATATATTTAAAATATTTAAAAATAAAATAAAATATCCAACATAAAAAAATAAAAATAAAAATTATATATTTAAAATAAAAAATACAACTCATTTTAAATTTTTATATATTTAAATATTTTAAAAAAAATATAGCCCACACTTGTAGTAAATACAGCGGACATTAAAATATATATATATATATATATCCTTAAAAAATAAATTTAAGAAAATTTTTAAATATTTAAATATTTAAAAAAAATAAATCTAAAAAAATTCGATATACAACTCAAAATTCAACAACTCAAAACTCAAAATATAACTCAAAACTTTTTTCAAAACTCATAACCAAACAAATTTTCTCCTTTCAAAACTCAACTCAAAACTTATAACTCAAAATACAACTCCACACTTAAATACTAATTCTAAAACTAAATAATAATGCTCTTTTCACGACCCAAACCTACCCTTATGAGTTTAGCATCGTAACCAGCCAATAATTTTGGGATTACCAAAAACCTCTAAACACACGAATAATATACGGGGGCTAGCGAAAGCAAAATATATAAAATATATGTAGTCCATTAAGCTGCACTGACATACATGGAATTGAAATTAGAAACTTAAATATACACAAATGACGTCAAAAGTTTCATAAGGTATGTATCACCACACGGATAACGACAAAAGGGACTTAGCCTCAAAACAAGAACATCTTTAACATAAGTCACAAAACTTGACTTTTTCCAATGAGAACCTCCTCGAGAGGTACAAAGGTTGGCTGACAAAACCCAAGCTCTAGGTCCTCAACTCTGAGCTTGGTCACCTACATACATAATATAAACATTAAGTAAGAGCCTAGTGAATAATAACAGAGTAAATGTTTAAATGAATGATGTCCCATAACAGATTCAAAAAATAGAAACCATTTCATATTCATATTCTTGTTTGAATCATATACAGAAATCAGAGTTCATGCTTGTTCATCTGTGGTACATCTAATAGCGCTAACAGATCAAATACAGAGCATTAAAGGTCATACTTGTCAGTTCCATAAAGGAACCTTCGGTACCGGGAACTTGTAATCATACGTGAGTCGCGGTATTGTTACCCCCGGGCAAGGGCCATGAGACCACGGTATAATTACCCCTAGGCTAGGGCCTTATGCTCATAAACCATGGTATTGTTATCCCTGGGCTGGGGCCTTGTACTAAGGATGCCATGAATATTTTTCAACATATGAACAATCATTCATTGATTCAAAACATAACATGTCAGAAAACAGAGCATTTATTGTCATATCATATCATATGAGAAATTACTTAAATGTGAACATAGCTTTACAAAGTTATTATTCACAGATGGCTCCAAAGGCAGACAGACAGAGCAAACGAATTAGATAACTTGTAGTGCGTGACCTACATAAACATAACAGACACACACATTGAAACACACACTCGGATAGTACTTAACTTATTTTATTTCGTCCTTAGTGTGTTTCTAAGTCTTAACCTTCTCTATTATGTCTTAATTATGACCTAGGAATGCTTAGGATGCAATGAGGCTACCAAAACATGTTGTTCAACACTTAGGTAAGTTTGTTGAAAATAGGGTTCTCGCTCGAGTGTAGCTTCCCTCGCTCGAGCGGAAGTTCATGAGTGGTTGCTCGAGCGCAACTTCCTTCGCTCGAGCAGTCTGTAAACTCTGCAAAAACACTGGTTGTGTGATTTCTCGACTCAACGGCCGCTCGACGGTCGCTCAAGCGTGAAACTGATGTCTTCGCTCGAGCATAACTCTTGTCACTTGAGTGGTCTGTAAAACATGTGAACTTCTGGGAGCAGGCATTTTATGCTAGAGCCAACGTTTGGTCGCTCGAACGGAAGTGCAAAAATGTGTGTGGTCGCTCGAGCGCAGATTCTGTCGCTTGAGCAAAGAGGCAGAATATAGAGTTTCCAAATTGCTCTCCCAAGTTCAAAATTCAAATTCAAAGCTTTTAAATACATCATTTGGGCTCAAAACTTGAGAAAACATGTCTAAACTTGCAAAATATTGGGAATTCAAGAATACTTTGCAAAATCAAAGCCTAAAAGCATGCCAATTGTGCAAATTCAAACTTGGTATTTCATGAACATAATTTATATGAAGTAGCTTGGCTTCAAAGCTTTCAAAACTTGTTCAAATGAAGTGTTAAGCACAAAAGCATGTTCAATTCTTAAAACAAAGGCAAGAGGAGCACATGCATGTAAAAATTCTTTGAAAGCAAACTCAAATTGTGGTGATATGTACATGCATGTATGATATGACTTACTTTCCCTTGATTCTAGCTCAATTCTCATGCATAACTCTACTTCATCCTCTAGAATTCATGTTTTAAGTCTTAATTACACAATTAAAGGCTTGAATCTTTACCTAAACTCTTTAAGTAGGCTTTAGATTGCTAAATCTTTAAGCTTCCAAGCCAACTCTTTTCAATTTCCTTGCAATTCACCCTTCTCCAACTTTGATCTCAATTCTCTCTCTCTCTCTCTCTCTCTCTCTCTCTCTCTCTCTCTCTCACACACACTCACGTTTTAGGGACTCAAGAGTGATGATATGAAAGTACAAAATGAATACAAGGGTTCACTAGTGCCTTATATAGGCTTAAATTAAGGAATTCATTAATTAGGCTTAATTAAGCATCAATTATTCTAATTATTTCGTTCAGAATGGAATTTCAATTAACCCTACCATAATGTTCTAAAAATGCCAACTATCACATAATTCAAGTCAATTTCATGATCGGATACCGATAAGGCCTTCAATTCATAGAACAAAATAGAAACACAGACATATATTCCTACAACAGACAAATATAACCATAAATAAAGCCATACGCATGCAATTAATTCAGAATTTCATCTTAATTACTCATTATGTATAATTAATCATGATTTAACGGCTAATCATAGGTCGGGGTTGTTACGGTCTTCCCCCTTTAAAGCGTTTGGTCCTTCAAACTCGAATTACCTTCGTGTTGGAAGAATACCGGATCCAACGGGATAAAGTCAGGATATCTTTTCATCATATCTTCTTCCATCTTCCAAGTTGCATAGGTCCCTCCGTGGTTCTGCCAATCAACCTTTGTCAACGGTATTTCTTTGTTCCTCAATCTCTTGATTCGGCGATTCACAATCTGGATTGGCCTCTCTTCGTATGTGTAATCATCTTTTAACAATATATGTGTTGGCTCAATAACATGATGCGGATCCCTTAAATACTCTTGAAGCATTGAGACATGAAAAACATTATGCATATGTTCCATGACCGGCGGTAAGGCTACCTGATACGTCACCAGGTTGATTTTTCTTAAGGATCTCATATGGCCTAACACATCTCGGTGCTAGCTTACCCTTTATTCCAAATCGTGTCTGGCCTTTCATTGGAGTCACTTTTATAAACACATGGTCCCCGACTTCGTATTCTCTATCGCGCCTTCAAACAGCTGCATAATTTTTTTCACGGCTTTGTGCCGTTCTCAATCTTTGTTGAATCAATTTCACATTTTTGGTCGTTTATTGCACAAGTTTCGGGTCTAACAAAGGTTTGTCACCTACCTCGGACCAGCATATCGGAGAACTTATAAAGTTTCGTAAGAAGCCATACCGATACTCGAATGGTAGTTGTTGTTATACACAAACTCAACTAATGGTAAATAGGTCTCCCAACTGCCTTGGAAATCTAAGGCACACATTTTGAGCATATCTTCCAAGGTCTGTATTATTCTTTGTGACTAACAGTCTTTTTATGGGTGGTAGGCACTGCTCAGTCTTAATTCAATTCCCAATGCTTGCTGTAGACTTTGCCAGAATCTTGGGATCTCTGTCAGATACTATTGAAACTGGAACTCCGTGCAATTTCACAATCTCATTGACATACAAGTTAGCCAACTTATTCGCATTATACAAAGTTTTGACAGGTAAAAAGTGGGCAAATTTAGTTATACGATCAACAATGACCCAAATAGAATCCATACCTTGAGAGGAGTGAGGCAGTCCAACAATGAAGTCCATCGTGATGTCTTCCCACTTCCATTTTGGAATTGGAAGCCAGCGGTCATTGATGTTCGGTTTTAACTTGTTGGTAATGCAAGCATTAGGGATGGCAATGGATAACCTACCCTGTGGATATCCATGGAGACCCAACCCAAATACATGGGTTTTCCCCCTTTTTTTTATCCATTGGGTAGGGTAGGTGATATTCTTTGAATATCTACAGGGGATAAGTTGGGGATGGATACCCACTAATTTCCCCATATGTTTTTTTTTTTTTTTTTTAATTAAGATTCACAACAAAAACTAAATATACATTCAATCTTTTTTCTTTTATTTATTTATTTATTTTTTTCAGGTTCACAACCAACTTCTTCTTCTTCTTTTTTTTTTTTTTTTTTTTTTAAATCCACAACCAAAGCTAAATATATCTCTAATCTTTTTTATTATTATTATTTTTTATTTTTAAGGTTCACAACCATTTTTTTTTTAATTTTTAAGATTCACAACCAAAGCTAAATATATATTCAATCTTTTTTTATTTTATTTTTTTATTGTTATTTTTTATTTTTTAAGGTTTACAATCATTTTTTTTTTTTTAAGATTCACAACCAAAGCTAAATATACATTCAATCTTATTTTATTTTATTTGGCTCAACAATAAAATCAAATACACTTTAATTAATATTGTCACATTATTCTTGTCAAATTTTATGCATATCTAGAATTTTTTTAATTTATTTAAAAAAATTAAGGATATTGTCTAGTGCATGTTTCAGTTTGCTTTTTTATGTTATTTTATTTTGTTATGTATTGTAATTTTTAGAATGGTTTGCTTGTTCTAAAATTTCGATTAACGAGTATGAATCTATTTGTTTTATGTTATCACACAATTTATACAACATATATATATATATATATATATGAATGTATTTGAAAATAGGAAAATTGTAGAGAATCGAAACAAGCATGAGTCGTGATTGGTTAGAAAGGATGGGTACAAAGATTTATGTGCTGGAAAAACAAAAAGGGGATACAAAGTTTTACTAAATAATTTTTTTTTAAATAAAAGAATTTTTCTTAGTTATGAACAGATTTAACTGAAATCAGCTTGTTTCCCAATGTTATACTTCATATATTTAGATAGAAAATATTTTTTAATGAAAAATATTTTTATAAAAAAAATTAAAAATACATTTTTTTATATTTGGTGGTGGTGGTGATGAAACGAAGGTGAAAGTAGAGATTGTGACATAGTGGTGGGGTGATGGCGGTAGTGATGGTAGTGGCTATGGTGATGGTAGTGGCTGTGATGAAGGTGAGAATAGTGGTGATGGTGTTGCGAAATTAGTAAAAATTTAATTGAAAAAATATTTTTTGTTTTTTAAAAGTAACAAACAACAAAATTCGTGGGGGACTAAAGGAAGAAGATGGAGGATGGATTGGGTGTGGTAAGGCATAGATATCTTAAAATGAGTGGTTCAGATTTGTTAAAAGGTATAATTAGATTTTGGATAAATTAAAATGAATGGTTCAAATTTACTAAGAGAAAGATTGTTGAATGTCTAACAGGTTCTTTCACATTTTATTTCTTCAAACAGGCTCTTATAACATTGTAAACAGGTTCTTATAACATGTAGGGAAAAAGAGTGAGAGAGAGAGAGAGAGATGGTTGTAATTTTTTTTTAATCTTCCACGTTCTTCCACATTTTTTTTTAATTACTAAAACTTATTTGATTGTCTCAAAATTATATATTTGATTATTATAAAACAAACTTTTTAATTAATTAATTAATGTGTATTTGATTTTGTTGTTGAACCAAATAAAATAAATAAGATTGAATGTATATTTAGCTTTTGTTGTGAACCTAAAAAAAAATAAAAAAATAAGTTGTTAACATTAAATATATTAAAAAAGAAATAAAAAAGATTGAAGGTATATTTAGCTAAAACCTTAAAAAAAAGAAAAAAAAAAAAAGAAAAAAGAAGTTGTTAACATTAAATATATTAAAAACGAAAGAAAAAAGATTGAAGGTATATTTAGCTTTTGTTGTGAATCTTACAAAAAAAAAAAAAAATTGTTAACATTAAATATATTTAAAAAGAAAGAAAAAAGATTGAAGGTACATTTAACTTTTGTTGTGAACCTTAAAAAAAAAAAAAAAAAAAAAAAAGGTTGTTAACATTAAATATATTTAAAAAGAAAGAAAAAAGATTGAAGGTATATTTAGTTTTTGTTGTGAACCTTAAAATAAAAAATAAAAAAAAAATTTGTTGTTAACATTAAATATATTAAAAAAGAAAGAAAAAAAATTGAAGGTACATTTAGCTTTTGTTGTGAACCTTAAAAAAAAAAAAAAAAAAAAAAAAAAAAAAAAAAAAAAAAAAAAAAATTGTTAACATTAAATATAAAAAATAAAAATAAAATAAAAATGGGGATTAAAGTAGGTTGGGGAAAATCCAAACCCATTAGGAAATGGGGAGGGTGGTACCCATGGGGAATGGGGAATGGGGAAAATTTATTATAGGGGAATGGGGATGGGGAATTAATATCCACCCCATTAATCCCCATTGCCATTCCTAGCAAGCATCTAGCCACATAGTCAATAGTACTTTTCTTCATTCCAGGCCACCAGAAGTTTTGCTTCAAATCTTTATACATTTTTGTATTGCCTGGATACATGGCAAATTTTGAATTGTAAGCTTCGGCCATAACACATTTTCTTAAATCCAAACAGTTTGGCACACAAAGTCGATTATAAAATTTCAACATATTGTTCTGTAACCCAAATCCCAGTTTTGGTTTTTAATCAATCTCATCAAAAAATTTCTTCAAGAACTCATCTTCATATTGTTTCTCTTTAATCTCTTCAACGATTGCAGGTTGGGCAGAAATGGAGGCTAAGATCCCACCCTGTTCTCGCAGTACAATTTCAATTTCATTTTTCTCCAAGTCACATAACAACTCTCTCTAACCGGTGAGCAAACATGACAAATTCCCGATAGATTTTTGGCTCAAAGCATCTGTAACAGTATTGGCATTCCCCGGATAATACAAAATTTGTAAGTCATAGTCCTTTATCAATTCCAGCCATCTTCTTTGTCTCATGTTCAGTTCTTTTTGGGTAAAAAAATATTTCAAGGTTTTATGATTTGTGAATACATCACAAGTCACTCCATACAGATAATGACGCCAAATCTTTAATGCAAAAATCACAACTACTAATTCAAGGTCATGAGTCGGGTAGTTCTTTTCATGAGGGCGAAGTTGCCAAGAAGCATAGGCAATCACTTTCCCATTTTGCATTAACACAAACCCCAAGCCTTTGTAGGAAGCATCACTATAAATCTTTAACCCATCGGTTCTGTTGGGCAATAACAGAATTGGCACAGTTACCAATCTAGTTTTCAATTCTTGGAAAACTGATTCCCACTAATCAGTCCAATCAAAGGGCACATTTTTCTGAGTCAAGTGTGTCAATGGCATAGTAAGTTTGGAAAAGTCTTTCACAAATCTGCGATAGTGACTTGCAAGCCCCAGAAGGCTTCTAATTTCTGACATATTAGTTGGTATTGGCTAGTCTACAATTGCCTCAATTTTCTGTGGATCTACTAATATGCCGTCCTTATTGATTACATGTCCCAGAAATGCTACACTATCGAGCCAGAATTCATATTTGGAAAATTTCGCATATAACTTTTTTTTCTCTCAAGATCTGTAAGGCAATTCTTAGATGATTTTCATGTTCTTCTCTGGTTTTGGAGTAAATCAAGATATCATCAATAAACACAATGATAAATTCATCAAGAAATTGTTTAAACACCCTATTCATTAAATCCATGAATGCTGCAGGTGCATTAGTTACTCCAAATCACATTACCAAGAAATCGTAGTGCTCGTATCTAGTTCTGAATGTCGTTTTCTTTACGTCTTCTGCCTTGACCTTTAACTGGTGATACCCGGACCTAAGGTCTATCTTGGAGAACACTTATGCTCCCTGAAGTTGATCAAACAGGTCATTTATTCGGGGTAGTGGATATTTGTTCTTCATGGTTACTTTGTTCAGTTCTTTATAATCTATACACAGTCTCAAAGACCTATCATTCTTTTTAACAAATAACACTGGAGCACCCCAAGGTGAAATGCTCGGTCGGATAAATTTCTTGTCTAGCAATTCTTGGAGTTGGACTTTTTATTTTTTCAGTTCTGAGGTTAACATTCGGTAAGGAGTCTTAGAAATCGGTTGTGTTCCCGATACAACATCAATAGAAAACTCAATTTCCCTATCAATTAATTCTCCGGACAGTTCGTTTGGGAATACATCAAGGAATTCTTTTACTACGGGGATGTTCTTTACAGTAGGACCATCAGAAGTCACAGTCAAAACACAACACATATAACCCTTACATCATTTCCTAAGCAGTTTAATAGCTTTCATGGTGGAAATCAAGTATAAGGGAGGAACTACCCCATTTCCAGCAAACACAAACTCAAGTAAATCAGGTGGACAAAATACAACATATTTATTCACATAGTCAATAGTTGCACAATACTTGGTTAACCAATCCATACCCAATATGCAGTCAAAATGATCGATTCTCAAAGGCAATAAATCAACATATAATGCCATATCACCAATCACAATATCACATGCTGGATAAACATATACACATATCAAAGAACCCCAAAATGGCGTAGATACAGACAATAAATAGTTCATGGGTTCTAGAGATCTAGTTAACTTCTGAGAAAAAGCATGCGACACAAACGAGTGTGTAAAACCAGAATCTATCAAGACATACGCATTTTGAGCACAGATGGAAATTCTACCTGACACCACAGACTCAAGGTTTTGTATATCTCCAGGCACTAATGTGAACACTCTCTCTTGCCTTAATGTCTCATTTCCAGTATTCCCTTTGGCATTAGTTCTGGCATTTGACCTTGTTACAGAAATAGATCTGGTTGAACTTGCTACAGGACGGTTAGCATTGTCGAATCGCAGCGGACAATCTCTAATTATGTGGCCGGTCTTACCATACTAAAAACAAGCGCCAGATGCACGGTAACATGTGCCTTTATGCTTCATTCCACATTCTGAACAAACTGGCATAGACCTATTGCTTTGGCTTGAACTGCTTAAAGATCCAGTATTTTGCTTTTTGTTTGTAAAGGATGAGCGACCTTTCTGAAAATTGAATCCAGATCTTTTGCTTCTCCATTAAGTTGTTATTGGGGCCTTACTTTGTTTCATAGCTATTAAGGTAGCTTCTGCCATCAAGGCTCTGTCTAGTATTTCCACATAGGTAGGTAACTTCAAGACACCAACTCGATAAAACACTTCCAGATCTAAACCGCCTTCAAATTTTTGTGCTTTTTTGTAATCAATATCCACCATGTGCAGAGCAAACCGGGCTAACTCAGTGAATTTAGCCTTATATTTGACTACAGACATCCTGCATTGCTTAAGTTCTTGAAATTCTGACACTTTCCAATCTCTAAAGCATTGAGGAAAGTACTTGTCGTAGAAGATCTCGTTGAATTGAGCATATGTCATGTTCCCGTTGCTATTTCGGATTAGCAACCCCCACCTTCGAGCTTCATCTTTGAGAGTATAGGTAACCAATAACACCTTCTGAGTCTCGATACAGGGAAATACTTCAAATAATTTCTCCATTTCGAGTAACCATGTCTCTACCTTCAACGGTTTAATACCACCCAAGAAGGTTGGCTGTTTCATCTTCATAAACTTCTGAGTTAGATTTATGACATCGTTGTTATTCGGTTTAACTTACATCGGCGGAGGGGGATGAGGTAAATGTTGTTGCCTCTGTTATTGCGTCATTGTTTCAGTCAAAGTTGCAAGCATCTGTTCTATTCGGCTCATTTAGGCCTTAGAGGATTCGGTGGCATCATTACTTCTTGTATTTTTCATTTGCTATAGGTAAACAGAGAACTTATAAACATAGGCAAATAGTCCTTTTCACAATGGTCAAATCATTCAATCTCAGTTCATTCATTTCCGTTTTATGTGTTCATAGTCAGGTTCAGTTTTCACATTTTGGACAAACTGGCATAGGTAACCAATAACACCTTCTGAGTTAAATTTATGACATCGTTGTTATCCGGTTTAACTTACATCGGTGGAAGGGGATGAGGTAAATGTTGTTGCCTCTGTTATTGCGTCATTGTTTCAGTCAAAGTTGCAAGCATCTATTCTATTCGGCTCATTTAGGCCTCAGAGGATTCGGTGGCATCATTACTTCTTGTATTTTTCATTTGCTATAGGTAAACAGAGAACTTATAAACATAGGCAAATAGTCCTTTTCACAATGGTCAAATCATTCAATCTCAGTTCATTCATTTCCGTTTTATGTGTTCATAGTCAGGTTCAGTTTTCACATTTACAAAAATTAACACACACACTCACATATACAGATGAAACGTCCCTAATTTTTTTTCTAGGATAGCCTATGGCTTATATGGACTCGTGTGTGCGGTATAACTCATGCTCTGATACCACTCTGTCACGACCAAACTCGCTCCTATGGGTTTAGTATCGTAACTAGCTAGCAATCTTGGCATTACCAAAGGCCTTTGAACACACGAACAATATACAGGAGCTAGTAGAAGCAAATATATAAAATATACGTAGTGTATTAAGCTGTACCGACATACATGGGACTGAAATTAAAAACTTAAATATATATAAAAAAACGTCAAAAGTTTCATAAGGTATGTATCACCACACGGATAATGACAAAAGGGACTTAGCCTAGTGTACAAATTGCCAAAACAAAACAAGAACATCTTTAACACGAGTCACAAAACTTGACTTCTTTCAACGGGAACTTCCTCAGGAGGCACAAAGGTTGGCTGACAAAACCCAAGCTCCAGGTCCTCAACTCTGAGCCAGGTCACCTACATGCATAATATAAACAGTGAGCAAGAGCCTAGTGAATAATAACAAAGTAAAAGTTTAAATGAATGATGTCCTATAACAGATTCAGAAAATAGAAACAATTTCATATTTATATTCTTGTTCAAATCATATACAGAAATCAGAGTTAATGCTTGTTCATATGTGGTACATCCAATAGAGCTAACAAATCAAATACAGAGCATTAAAGGTCATACTTGTCAGTTCCATAAAGGAACCTCCGGTACTAGGAACTTGTAATCATACGTGAGCCGCAGTATTGTTACCCCCGGTCAAGGGCCATGAGACCACGGTATTATTACCCCCAGGCTAGGGCCTTGTGCTCATAAACCACAGTATTGTTACCCCTGGGCTAGGGCCTTTTGCTAAGGATGCCACGAATATTTTTCAACATATGGACAATTATTCATTGATTCAGAACATAACATGTCCGAAAATAGAGCATTTCTTGTCATATCATATCATATAAAAAATTACTTAAACGTGAACATAGCTTTACAAAGTTATTACTCACAGATGACTGTAAAGGCAGACAGATAGAGCAGATGAATCCGATAACTTGTGGCGCGTGACCTACATAAACATATCAGACACACACATTGAACACACACTTGGATAGTACTTAACTTATTTCATTTCGTCCTTAGTGTGTTTCTAAGTCTTAACCTTCTTTATTATGTCTTAATTATGGCCTAGGAATGTCTAGAATGCAATGAGGTTGCCAAAACATGTTGTTCAACACTTAGGTAAGTTTGCTGAAAATAGGGTTCTCGATTGAGCGTAGCTTCCCTTGCTCGAGCAGAAGTTCATGAGTGGTCGCTTGAGCCCAACTTCCTTCGCTTGAGCGGTTTGCAAAAGTACTGGTTGTGCGATTTCTCCGCTCGACGGTCACTCGAGCGTGAGACTGAGGTCTTTGCTCGAGCGCAACTCTTGTCACTCGAGCGGTCTGTAAAACATGTGAACTTTTGGGAGCAGACATTTTACACTTGAGCCAACGTTTGATCGCTCGAGCGGAAGTGCAAAACAATTGCGTGGTTGTTCAAGCGCAGGTTTTGTCACTCAAGCAGAGAGACAGAATCTGAAATTTCCAAATTGCTCTCCCAAGTTCAAAATTCGAATTCAAAGCTTTTAAACACATCTTTTGGGGTCAAAACTTAAGAAAGAAAAACATTGGGAATTCAAGAACACTTTGCAAAATCAAAGCCTAAAAGCATGCCAATTGTGCAAATTCAAACTTGGTATTTTATAAACATAATTTATATGAAGTAGCTTGGCTTCAAAGCTTTCAAAACTTGTTCAAATGAAGTGTTGAGCACAAAAGCATGTTCAATTCTTAAAACAAAGGCAAGAGGAGCACATGCATGTGAAAATTCTTTGAAAGTAAACTCAAATTGTGGTGATATGTACATACATTCATGATATGACTTACTTTCCCTTGATTCTAGCTCAATTCTCATACATAGCTCTACTTCATCCTCTAGAATTCATGTTTTAAGTCTTAATTACACAATTAAAGGCTTGAATCCTTACCTAAATTCTTTAAGTAGGCTTTAGATTGCTAAATCTTTAAGCTTCCAAGCCAACTCCTTTCAATTTCCTAGCAATTCACCATTCTCAAGCTTTGATCTCAATTTCCTCTCTCTCTCTCTCTCTCTCTCTCTCTTACACATTTTAGGGACTCAAGAGTAATGATATGAAAGTGCAATTAGGCTTAATTAAGCATTAATTATTCTAATTATTTCGTTTTGAATCAAATTTCAATTAAACCTACTATAATGTTCTAAAAATGCCAATCATCACATAATTCAAGTCAATTTCGTGATCAGATGTTGATAAGGCCTTCAATTTGCAGAACAAAACAGAAACACAAATAGATATTCCTACAGCAGACAGATATAACCACAAATAATGCCATACGCATGCAATTATTTCAAAATTTCATTTTAATTACTCATTAGGTATAATTAATCATGGATTAACAACTAATCATAGGTCGGGGTTGTTACAACTCTAATAATAATTTTGTTTACCAGATTTTATATATACTATACGATATATTACTACTACATTAATAAGAATTAATGCGTCAAGTAAAGGTGCAAAAATAGCCCGCTGGCCCGAAACCCGCCTGCAGTCTGACCAAGTTAGGCCCAAACCCCCAAGACTGGGATTGGGTCAGGTGCTTTTTGGCCTGGCCCGAGAGCTTGGCTCGTTTGGTTCGGGCAAACTCGACTCGCCGACCAACTATATAATTGAATCAAATTTGTATTACAAAAAAAGGACGACTATTTTTGAAATTATATTTGTCGTTAATTTTTTTAAAAACAAATGTGTCAAACATATAGTTATCAATATCCAATAATCTTGATTTTTTGCATGAATATTTTACTTTGCGAGTCCTAAAAAGCAAACAGTTTGAATCACTGAAATCGGTCAAAAAAATGGGCCTACCACACCCAAACTCTTTCTCAAATTGAGATGACAACTTGAGAGAATCCATATCCTTTTTCTAACCCCTTCCAAATTACTCTAAATACACCCCTCTCCCCCATTTTATTTTCTCACAAACAAATCTCTCTCACAAACTTTCATCATTTCTCAACTCTCAACTCTTTTAACTAACTTTCAAGTCTAATTCTTAAGTGGCAATTTTAATTGTACAAGAAAAAACTTTCACAAAAATAAACTAATTTTTATATCGCATTCGTCATTTAGTAACATTAATTGTTAGTTAATATATATTAATTTTTTAATTGATATTTCAATATTTAATTTCGTAATGTTTTTATTAGATTATTGAGATGAATTATAAAGAAAATGATTGGTAGGCTAACAGGTGATAACCTAGTTGGGATATACTTAACCTATAGTGATATAATTTCTCTTTCATCAGTAATCTATATCTATATTATTTGATGAAATAAATTTTAATATTTTATTAAGTAAATTGTTAAAAAGACCAACCTAAAGAAGACATAAGGCATTAGGTTCAGTGGATATTTTTTATTAGTGAGAAGTCCACCTTTTGTAAAATAAATTAGTGAAAAGTCATTTTGTTTATTTTGATGGACATTTTGTTTTCGATTTTACCCTTAATTTATCTGTTAATTTTTTGAATATCTGCTCAAATTTATATATATTTATTCAAATTATTTTCTATTTGTTCAAATTTTTTGTCTATCTGTTCAATTTTTTTCTATCTATTCAAATTTTTTGTCTATCTGTTCAAATTATTTTTTTATTTGTTGAATTTTTAAACCTATTTTTTCTTATATATTGAACATATTTGTTGAATAGATAAAAAACTGAATCTATTTGTTTAAAAAAATTGAATCTGTCTACTGTTATCTGTTTAAAAAATTGAATATGTTTGTCTTTCTCTCTCTCACTTCTCATTTATTTCTCCCTATAGCTGTTGATTTCACGAACCTGCTTTTTGGCCCCTCTCTCTCTCTCTCCTAGCTCCATATTTGATGAAACCCAAAAATTAACGAAGATTTGCATCTGTACACAATTCATAATAAAATTTAGAAATTAATTACTCCCTCCGTCCCAAAATAATGGTCCCTTTTGGGGAATCCAACTTTTTTTGGTAGTACAATTATTGTACTTTTAAAAAGTTGGTTTTCCAAAATTACCCTTTGATAGTACACTTTTTTGAGAATATCAATGTCATAATTGTACTTTTTATATTATTTATGAATTTAAAAGAAGGGCAAAATGGGAAATTTATATTATTTTTGTACTTGATTTTTGAAGAGGGACTAATATTTTGGGACAATGAAAAATGGAATAAGGGACTAATATTATGGGACGGAGGGAGTAAAATCTTCCAAAACCACAACACAAATTTGCAAAAACAAATCTCAAAATTATTACAACATAAATCTTACAATTCAAAACAGTCTATTTGTCAAACTCCGGATCAAGTCATAAAGCTTGTATAATGGGATCTTTATCTATGCAAACCATTTTATAATTTTTTACCTATGAAGAACACTATGGCTGTGGCAATGAGCAACCTGCAGAGCTAAGATTTATGTCGAAATCAGACTAATGTTGGTCGACAACAGTCCTGGATTGAGAAGAATGAAAGAAAAATTAATTTGTACGCACATATACATATATGAATATGTATGTATAGACAGAGAGATAGAGAAGAGATTGAGAATATTTTCTTAGATGTAGAGAGAAAAATCGAAAGGGAAAGGTACGGCGAAACCCTAACCCTAGGTAAACTGCGACGGCAGTAGTGGAGCTTCAATTAGAAGATCTGGTGATTCAGATAGCAAATCTAGACTTCAACAGATCCAAATTTGGCTTCGTTAGAAGCTTAGATCTGCAGATCTTAGTCATTAGCATCATCACACAAAGAGAGAGAGAGAGAGAGAGAGAGAGAGAGAGACACGTCCCGATCAGCGACGAGCGGGCGGAACTCTAGCACAATGGAGCTCTGGTACAATGAGCTTGAGAGAGAATGTGGGGAGAAGGGGGCCGAGTGGAGGATGGTGACGGATTGGCGAGGTGGTGGTGGTAGAGTAGAGAACGGTGGTGGTGACGGATTGGCGGGACGGTGGGGGTGGTGTTGGAGATGAGAGAGAAAGAGAGAGAGAAAGAGAGAGAGAGAGAGATTTTGTGGGTTTGACTTTGATTTTCACCGTATAACACACACACATATATATATATATGTTAGGTAGTTTGGTCATCTTATTGGAGTTTGTCCTTATGGATAAAATATAAGGGCTGCTATTAGCACATTCCTTTCTTCTTTGGACCCTCATATTTTTTTTTTTAATTCCAATTTTGTCCAAATATGAAATTCTATTTTTACCCTCATCCCTAACTTTCTAATCCTAATTTTCTATCACCTTCGGCGACCTTCACCAAAATAAAATGGAATAGTGAAGAAAAAATGGAACTTCATATAGGGTCCACCTGACATCTGTTTTCTTATCTGGATGAACAATTGAAACAGTGAAGAAAAAATGGAACTTCATATTTCCACTCCTCCGTTGTTGCCGTTACTATTTTATATATATATATATTCCTACAAATTACATGATGATCAACTCAAAATGATCAACAATGGAATAGTGAAGCAAAAATGGAACTTCATATAGGGTCCACCTGACATCTGTTTACTTATCTGGATGAACAATTGAAACAGTGAAGAAAAAATGAAACTTCATATTTCCACTCCTCCATTGTTGCCGTTACTATTTTATATATATATATATATATATATATATATATTCATACAAATTACATGATGATCAACTCAAAATGATCAACAATTCAATCATTCTAATCATTATCTACAATAGAAACCTAATAGAAAATAGAATAAGAAAAAAAACAGAAAGCAAACTACAAGAAGATTAGGGTTTTTTAGTTTAAATTTACCACCACCGAACAGTGAGCGATTCGTAATCCAAATACTCACTGGGATGAAGAACATTGACGTTAGAGTAAACCCAAGCTTTGGACATGGCAGTGAGGCTAGGACCGTTGATCTCCGATGAAACTTCGACTGAATCGTTGTTGGTGATAATGATCAGAGTGGAAGGATAATGGAATAGGTTAGGAGGTTACGCAACAGGCGAATGTAAAGTTACAAGGGCGCAGACTAGAGAAAAATGGAAGAAGATGAAGGTAAGAAGAAGAAGAAGAAAAAAGAAGAGAAATGAGGAAGGACGTGCGGGTCCAGAAGTGGTATCGTCGGAGCAGCGTTGTTCGCGGTGGAATGGAAAAGAAGAGTTGGGGGTCCAAATACAAGGGTATATTTGGTATTAGGGTAGGTGTTCAAAGAGAAGATGAGAGGGTTTCAATTATGTGAGTTGGGGGTCCAAAGTAAATAGGTAGGGGCATTTAACAGCACTCTAAAATATTTTAGAGTGTGGATCTTTAAGTAAAGAAAATTTAAATTTGGATTTACAAACCGAGTGCCCTATTTTATTTTATTTTGAAATAAAAATTACTTTTTAAATCTTATAATTTTTTTCTGAGATGTTCATTGTATTTTATGGAGGAAAAAAAAAAGGCAGGGCCCAACCCGAGGCCTTAATTTGAGTGGGCTTGGGTTTGGGCTTGTGTCGAAATTTTCCTCATGTGGACTAGCCTGACTCGACTCAAATTTTAGTGGGTGCCCATGAGACCTGAGACCAGACCGAGCCGGACCAAAATTACACCCCTAATGTCGAGTATACAAAATAAGATAAGATTATGTGGCCATCATAATATTATATTGATTTCGTAAAAATGAAGCCAAAAGATATTGAAGTGTATATGACAAACTAAAGACTTGACGGGTTCATTTTAAGAATCCCTATTTTTAAATTTTTATTTTTTTGAATCATTAGTGATGTGCTAAAATAGAAAGGTAGTCTAATTTGACTTTGATTCCCTATTGGTGAATAAAGTATTTTACACATCATTTTAACTCATTATTTGTTATATCACTTTAAAAAGTAGAACATAAAATAAACACTCGATTCTTTGAATAGAACACAAGTGATTTATCAAATTATGTTTATCATACGAAAAAGTATGTCACTTTAACTTAGCATACCATTACATAAAATACTTTCTCGAAATGAAAGAAGTTAGGTTTTAATCATTAGGTCTAGTGTGATTGTTATTAAGAGATTTTATTAGTTAGATTAGTCTGCATCATCTAACCCAACCATGTATTCAATTATGATGCTTTGTGCCTATCGACTGTCTTAAAATCCACACACATAACAACCACAACTTGAGTTTAATGTAACCATCTACATACAACATAAAAAGCAGATGATGTTGTGGATAACTAAAATGTTGATACCTAATCTATAATGAATTTAAATGGCTTTTTTTAGGTTCAATTCCATCCATTTTCGTATTGTCACTACAAGAAAAAGGCCCATTTGAGTCGACTTATTTGTTAGAGCAGTATTTTCCGTCACAAAAAATGTGCTATTAGCGTCGGTAATATGAGATTGTTGCAACAAATACTTTTGGGTATTATTGTTTGAGTCGGCAAAGCACACTGTCGCAAAAAAAAAAAAAAAAAAAAAAAAAAAAAAAAAAAAAAAAATTACATCAACAAAAGTCTTACCATCGCAAAAGTGTATCAAAATCCCAAAAATTCAAATTTTAATCAAATTTTTTTTACTTTAAAATTTCCATGGCGCCACTTCCTCCCATCTACTTTGATCTATTTTTGGCGTCTGCACTTGATGTCGCCACTGCCGTCGACATCCCTTGTCAGCACTGCCACCACCACCACCGTAATGATAATAGGCCTTCTTTCTCTCTTGCTCTCCTAATCTCTCTTCTCTCACTCTGTTTTCAATTCCATGTAACTACCGCCAGCCACGGGACTATTGTTGCCACGATAAATACTTCTCCTCCTCTTTCTTGCTCTCACTTGCAATATACCGTGGGTTAACTAGCCTAACCCTTGCATTTTGGGCAATTATGTTGTTGTCAACCAACCTTTTAGGTCTATTTTTGCTTTTATGGATATTCTAGATACAGAGCAAAAATCCTGTTACAGAATCCCAAATTCTAGTTTTGTCATACTTATCATAGACTTAGCCTTCTCATTACAATATTCTATTTTTGCTTATTATGCTTTATGTTCCAATTTTAATATGGGAGATTATTTTATTAATTAATGCTTCTCTTAAAAAAATAAATTGAATAAAAATTGTTTATAGTTTTGTTTAGTTCGGTTCTGAACACAAAGAAAACTAACTATTTACAGTTTTGTTCAGTTCAATTTGATGAGTTTTGGGAATTTTGGACATCCATTAGCAAATGATTGGGGGGGGGAGGGGTTTCTTGGCTGTGTACAGGCTCAATTCATGGGCTTTTCTCTTGGTGGTCCAACTTTAGGCTTAAGAATCTTAACAAAATGATTTGAAAAGTGGTTTTCTTTGTTGTTGTTTGGCCTCTTTGGTTTGCCAGGAACAATGCCACTTTCAATAATTTTGATTTTGACTGAAAGGGGGTTTCTGAACTTACAAGCACTTAGATTAAAGCAAAGGTTTCTAATCTTCGAGTTTCTGTTGAGGACTACCTTTATAATATTAAGGGAGTTATATTTTTGAGTTGTTAACATTGGGTTGCAATAGGGTTTTTGACTTTTGATATACTCTGTGTGTTGATCTCTTGTCAACATGTATTACTTTTTCTTTTTGTTTTTTTTTTTTTTTTTTTTGGTTCCTTGTGTTAAGACTTGCACTTGTTTGCTATTTTGCTGATCCTTACCCCAAATTATTCTATTTTCTTTGTATCTTTTGTATTTTCATAAAAAAAAAGAAGGGAAAAAAAAATAAGTGGCAAAGGGAACACTTCAAATGAAGACTCAAGCAAAGAATAAATTATTTTTGAAAAAATGGGGTTAGTGTTGGCTAGTAAGAGCAATTCTAGCAGAGCCCCCTTCAAACGAAACTCTGGTTTTTCTTGATAGTTTGTGGTTTATATTGCTAGTTGAAAAATCTTCAAATCCCTGATATATTGATTTGTGATTATGTATCAATTTTAAACAGTAAATAATAATCCCAATCAAAGACAAATTGACACAACGATTTAACGTGAAAAAATCACAATTGGAGCGCCTCTAATTGTGATAAAAAAATCATGGGCAAAAGCCACAAAACAATCCACTAAGAAGACAAAAATAAATTACACAAGTGTACTCTCAATTACCTAGGGAATCCACGCTCGAATTGAACCGACCTTTATGTGTCTCTTCCACCACCGTCTTCACTTCGAAATTGTCTTGTCCACCGTTGAATCCACAATGCTAATGTCGAATCCACGACGATGAGCCACTCCAGAATCCATTAAAACTTCAAACTCAAGTTTCTCGAAATCCACCGAAGAACAACTCTCTCTTTTGTGAAACAAACCCTTGATGATGTTGATATGAAGTTCACGGATCCATTGTTCACTCTTAAATCATCAAGGAAACACTCATAATGCACCCTCCAATATAAAACACTTTGTATCTTGTTCCTTACTGAAAGTCTGGACGGCCCAAAACCTAGAAACAGTGAACAACGCATTTTATAAAAAGCAGGATTGTGCAGACCACTCGAGCGCACATTTCACTGCTTGAGCAGTGTGACTAAAGGCGGTGCTAAACATATAGGCTGACTGCTTGAGGGCAACTTTCACCGCTTGAGCGGTAAAATTTTCTTCCCAAAATTTTAAATGCTCTGCAAAAGTACTGGATGATTCTTTTCTTCGCTCGAGCGCACAAATAACTGCTGGAGCGGTCAAACAACTTCAATTACATTTTTGTTTTTTGCTTTAGGGGTGCTGCCCCTGGACCTCGCTGTGGCACTGCCCTCTCGACCCCCTCAAGTTGACCGGGGAATTCGATCCCTGTACATAGTCAGCGAAGTGGCAAACATTAAAGGATTAAGATCACAAACTCCTCTCCAAGGCACAATTCGGATACTGAAATAAAAAATGGAATAAAATTCCAACTAAAAAGAGTTTTGTTAAACGAGATTGCCTATAACAAGAACTTAACACTAGTGATTTATGGTTTCCAAAGGTAGCTTGATACTAAAAATTTGGGAAGGTATTCATTTGATTTGTGCTTGTTGAAATTTCTATTCATTCTCAAATTATTATTCTTTGTTTGTTTTCAGGTTTTGCAAAAAAAAAAAAAAAAAAAAAAATAGTAGGTGATAATAGAAATTAATGGTTGTTACTTGGGACAAATGGTGACATGGAGTCAAATGAATTTTGTTGGACATGTTTACATTTTTGGTTGTCATATGAATTGAAGTTTTAGATAATTTTGCACATAGTATTTGCAACATTGATACAAGTAATAACATTTTTGAATGTGGATCAATGGACCAAGGATAGATGTGCATTTGGGTTAATATTATGTTTTTATTTGCATGAATGTGTATTGATTTAATTTTTTTTAAATTGTAATTTGAATGAATGGAATGCAAAATAAATGATACGTATAAGGATTGCTAAGATTTTGATTTTTTTTTTTATAAAAAAAAAAATCATTGTGAAAAATAAAATTAATTACAGTATTTCTTTTATATTTTGTGACGGCAAAAGTTGTTTGAAATAGGAGATTATAATACCCTTAAAAAAGTTTGTCTTTTAAGATTTTCTCACATAAATAGTATTGTATATTTAAAATGACACAAATACATCAAATACATTATGGGAGAATTATGAAATAAGTACACATAACACAATGTGTCACTTATTCATGGTGAAAAATTTAGAAATCCCCTAGATATTGATTTGTGATTATGCATCAATTTTAATCAGTAAATAACAATCTCAATCAAACAATCAAAGACAAATCAACACAATGATTTTACGTGGAAAAATCACAAATGGAGCGCCTCCAATTGTGATAAAAAAAACTATGGGCAAAAACCACAAAACAATTCACTAAAAAGACAAAGGAATTACACAGGTATACTCTCAATTACCTAGCGAATCCATGCCCAAATTGAACCAACCCCTATGTGCCTCTTCCAGCCCGTTTTCACCTCAGAATTGTCTTGCCAAACGTTGAATCCATAATGCTGATGTCGAATCACGACGAAGAACCACTCTGGAATCCTCCAAAGCTTTAGGCTCGAATTCCACGGAATCCACCGAAGAACAACACTCTCTTTTATATTGAATGAGTAGACAATCCTTTGATGTATTCTTCTTAAACCTTGAGTTGAGTACTCAATTAAACATCAAAGAAAACTAGCAAAGAAATTCCATATATAAACCCTAGAACCCTCAAAGAAGATCTGGAAGTCGTAATCCTAGATTTGGAGCAACTTGAGCTTTTATAGAATCTAAAATCGCAAGGTCTGCTCGAGCATGGGAATGGACGCTCGAGCGGGGACTCTATATCACATGTTCCAAACCAGGATGTACGCTCAACCGGGGAAATGGACGCTCGAGCTTTAAAACACGCCTCACAGCATATTTGTAGACAGGTCAAACTTGTAGAACCAAGCATTTTCCGCTCAAGCGGGGAAATGTCTGCTCGAGTGGACAGGAAACTTCGAATGCATTTTTGCATTTTGCTTCGGGGGCGTTGCCCCGGACCCGCCAAGGGATGTTGCCCCCTCGACCGCTGTGAGCTGACCGGGGCAGCTCGATTCCCGTCATAGTCAGCGAAGTGCAAACATGAAAGAATTGTCGTTTGAAACTTCTCTGCAAGGCACAATTCGGATTGAATTCGCATCTAAGTACTCATAACCTCACTGAAATATAAGAGTGAATAAAAATACAACTGAAAGGAATTTTGTCAAATGGAATTGCCAAGAATAAAAACCTAAGAAATGGTGCACTTGATTATTAGACATGTACACATGTGACACACGATCAAGATGTGGAATAATTTATTTTCAAATGTTAAAGTAAGATATATTGGATCATAACATGAGATGATAACTATTTTTGGTACAAGTAATAATGTAAAATCATAACATAAGATGATAATTATTTTTGGTACAAGTAATAATGTAAAAGTTATGATTTTCTATTAACTCTTATTTTTATAGAATTTTAAGTACCATTTACAATGAACATATCTTTCAAATTAATTTTGATAAAGTTCATTTTGAAATTGCAGCATCACAAATAAGGGAAATTCTATGATACACATTTTAAAATAGGTTGTTATGTTTTTATTCTTGGTAATCCCGTTTGACAAAACTCTTTTCAGTTGTAATTTTGTTCAATTTTTATTTTAGTGAGGCTATGAGTTTTTAGATGCTAATCTAACCTGAATTGTGCATTGTAGAGATGTTTCATAAGTTATTTCTTTCGTGTTTGCCACTTCGCTGACTATATTGGGGATCGAGCTGCCTGGTCAGCTCGCGAGGGTCTAGGGGCAGCGCCCCTTGATGGTTCTGGGGCAGCGCCCAAGCGGGGTCGAGGGGCAGCACCCTCGAAGCAAAATGCAAAAATGCATTCGAAGTTGCTTGTCCGCTCGAGTGGCCGTTTGTGTGCTCAAGTGGAGAATGTTTAGTTCCAGAAGTTTGACCTATATGCAAAAGTACTGGAAGTCGGGATTTTACGCTTAAGCAAACTTTCCTGCGCTCGAGCGGAGATCGCGGATCTGTATTCTATAAATATGCGGTTTAGTTAGATTTTAGAGTGGTGGCTTCCAGATTTTCTTCTTGGTTATTAGGGTTTATATCTAGAGCTTCTTTGCTAGATTCTTTGATGTTTGTTTGAGTTTAACTCATGGTTTGAGAAGTATACATCAAAGGATTGTTTGTTTCATTCAATACAAAAGAAAGAGTTGTTCTTCGGTGAGTTCCAGGGGATTTGGGCCTGAAGCTTTGGTGGATTCTGGAGTGACTCATAATTGTGGATTCGACATCGACGTTGTGGATTCAACATTGTGTAAGACAATTCTGAGGTGAAAACGGGGTTGGAAAAGGCACATAAGGATCGGTTCGATTCGGGTGTTGATTCACTAGGTAATTGAAAGTATACTTGTGTAATTCCTTTATGTCTTTTTAGTGGATTGTTTTGTGACTTTTGCCCGTGATTTTTTATCACAATTGGAGGCACTCCAATTGTGATTTTTCACATTAAATCGTTGTGTTGATTTGTCTTTGATTATGATTGCTATTTACTCATTAAAATTGATACATAATCACAAATCAATATCTAGGGAATTTCTATATTTTTCATAGGTTATATATTAAATGCTCTATTTATGGCATTTGATTTTCAGTTATGACCTATTGTAATATTAGTTATAACATTAGTTATAATTCGTTATGATTTAATTATGATATTTATAATAATTAACACTACATTTTAGTATGATGTTTTTTCCATTAGCCTTTTATTTATTGATGAATTATATTTGTTATATCTATACGTGTGTTCATCAATAAAATTCTTTTTATTGATTGGAGAAAAAAAAAAAAAAAAACTACAAACATCATAAATTGTAATTGACACACACTTTTAAAGATGTATGTTTTCCTTTTTAGATTGATCCAATAAATAATAGGTTACTTTCTAAACTCAAGACATCAAATCATGGCCTCTCTCAATCGGGTAAACAACTATTTGTGGAGAAAGTTAGGCTGTGTTAATGCTTTAGATGGGTATCAGAACATTACATTGCATCCGGATCCTCTAGAGTCATTTCCTGATGTGATCCTCTAGAGTGGTCTTTTATGGCCCGACACGTGTCCTATTGATAGAACCAATGGCTGAGATGATCCCTCTCCAATACGACGTTGTTTTGGTGGCCAACCCAACTTTTTTTTTTTCTCAGTTTGCAGATCGAGAGGGAGGATGAGAGAGAGCTGAGGAAATAGAGATTTTGCAGAGATTGATTTTTTTTGGTAGAGATCTAATTTTTTGAAATCTTTATGTCCTCTAGTTTTTTTATCTCTATTCTTTAAAAAACTCACTTTAATATCTATTCTTCAAGATGCTTCAAAGACAGATTTTGCAGAGATTTTGATGGGTTTGAGAGATGAAGAAGAAAATTGGTGGATTTGCAAAGAAACCCACATGAAAATTGATTTGGTGTCATCCATGGCCATGAACTTCCTGAGAAATATAAACAATAAACAACCCAACTATAGATTCAAGAAACCCAGAGAAACCCAAAGAACATTTCAACCAATCAAAACCATAAACAACCCAACTATAGATTTCAACCCAACTCTAAACAGACCTGTAACAACCCACATTCATGCCTTAGTCATGCTTGCATGCATTTATATGTTTTGCCATGTTAAGTTGCATTGTCAATCTTACCTTGTTTTGCTTAAGTGTGTTGCATGTTTTGTTCCTTCCTTACTGTCTCAAGCCTAAGTCATGCCAAGTCTAAGTCATGTTAAGCCTAGGTTATTCTTAGCCGAGGTCACCTTAAGCCTAGAACTATCTTGGAACCACTTTGGTTGACCTCTCCACCTTTACCCTGGCATATCGGCCGAGATGTCATCATCTAGGCCGATGTGTGCATCACCTAGACCGAGATATGAATCATCTAGGCCGAGATGTTATCATCTAGGCGTCCTAGATCCTTGACCCTTGCACCTAGTGATCTTGTTTCGGGACTGGAATGACCTAGACCGAGGTGTGGCACAGCTTGGCCAAGTGTTGTCCTTCCTAGCCGAGATCTTTGTTCCCTTACTTGCCGATGCCTTGTCATTAGCCGATGTCTTTGAAAGCCGGAGTGCCCTTGCTACCTAACTTGTTAAATACACTTTGTCTTACACATGTCTTGTCTTTCAATCACCTTTTGAGGAGAACCAACCCGGTAGTGCCACGTGTCCGAGCTGAATGTTAAATCAGCCGGCAGATAGAGAAACCATATCATTTCCATATCTTTGCTTTTGAAGAGAGAGAAGCTCTAGGAAGAAGGGAGAAGAAGTTCTTAGAGAGAGAAGTAGATTCCAAGCTTGATCTTCACACCTTGAGCCGTTAGATCCGCGTCTTGAGGACTTGGACCTTTGCTTTGATTCCGACCGCCAAAGAACTATGTGAGTGGTATTTTTAATAAAGCTATGTTATCATGTTTTGATAAGCCTTGCTTTGCTTTGTTTGAAAAGTGTTTGTTAAGCATGAATGATTATTCCTATTTTGTGTATCAAGTATTAGGCTTGTTTTGGATGACATTCTTGGAAGTCCGCACGTGCTAGGGGACTCTAAACCTTTGTAGCACAAGTCCGTACGTGCCAGGGGACTTTAAGCATTTGTGGCACTAGTCCGTACGTGCTAGGGGATTATAAGCATTTGTAGCACAATCCATGGAAGTCCGTACGTGCCAGGGGACTTTAAGCATTTGTGGCACTAGTCCCTACGTGCTAGGGGACTATAAGCATTTGTAGCACAATCCATGAAAGTCCGTACGTGCCAGGGGACTTTAAGCATTTGTGGCACTAGTCCGTACGTGCTGGGAGACTATAAGCATTTGCAGCACAAGTCCTCCCATGCTAGGGGACTTTAAACCCAAGTAGCACCAAGTTTGTGAGATCTTGGCCATCGACGGTCTATGAACGGATGGCCGATCTCTGCCAAGTATGTTTTGTACAAATTATGTTATATATTGTTTTGACAAGGACCTCGGGAATCATTCATTTAATCCCTTTATCACTTATACCATTCACTGAGTATTCAAGCTCACCCTCTCCTTATATATATGTAGGTAACAACCAAGAAGGCGGTGACGCCGAGATGTGTTTTGCTAGATGATGTTTGATCCTTATTATGCCGGCAAATCTTGAAGACTAAGCTTCTTGAGTTGTAGTTCATGTATCTTGTTATGTCGGCTTGAGAAGCCTCTTGATTAAGATGTAATAGTTGTACTTTATTTTATTTGTACCCAAGTTGTAAAGCTATGTAAAGATATATGTCATTTCATTTGATCTATGCACTGCTCTTATGGACTACTTAGATTTATATATATTGCTTCCGCACATGTAGACCCCATATGTATACTCTGATTGTGTGTGAATTTTTGTAAGTTGGCCTTTGGTAATCTCGGATTACTGGCCATCACGATACCATTCTACTAGGGGCGGAATGGGGTTGTGACAAAACCAAAACAATAAACAACCCAAATCAAGATCCATGAAGAAACCAGTAGATCAAGAACGCCAATACCTATGAAGAAGAAGAAAAAGAAGATGAGAGTGAAGAGATGGAAATCTGAAACACAACCCTTTTCTTTCTCTCTCTGTCTCTATGTGTCTCTGTACTGCTTCATATGAGATCTGTAGAAATTTTGAATTAAAGCTTCTTTTTTTTTTGTGAAATTACTAACCAAAACGACGTCGTTTTGGTTAGTTTTATTTTGAACCATTTGATCACTCACTTCAAGGATCACTTCTGAGAATCCCACTCTAAAGATCCTGATACCATTACGTTAAACAATTAAAGTGTCAAAATAATTAAGAAGTCAATAATCACTCAATTCAATAAATCACCATCACAAATAGTAATGTACAATCTCTACGAATAAAATTTAATAATAATTAAAAAATCAACTATCACTAAACTCAACAATTATTTAAAAAAAAAAAAAAGAAGTTCAAATTACATACAATGTTCAAAAATAAACCATACACAAGATATCAAACAAAAATATGGACAATATCAAATTTTGCATCATAAAAGATTTTTTTTTTAAAATATATAAAGCAATTACATTAAAATAAAAGTAAAGGACTGCACCATAAAATTGAATCCACAACTTTCACCAACACTGCTGCGCAGTTTAAATTTGAACTTGACAAAATAGTTCAAAATTTATCTTATTGGTCGTTCAGTGAGAAGCTTGATAGTCACAACTGACAAAACAACAATCACGATGAATAAATATTTTATCTAATCGTTCAAATAATCATCAAGTCAATAATCCGATAAAAATATCCATTCAGACCGTTCAACCTCTTCCTTTTTCGAGCTGCAAGGCATTTCTCAACTTTTTACCATAGTTGACTGTGACATGTATTGAATGGAGGAGGAGCGGATAACAATTCAACCTTTTAATTGCGTCGGTGATCAAAAAGTCTTAGCTTGGACCATCCGTCCATTTAATTAATAATAATAATAATAATGAAACTCAGCAATATTTTAAAAAAATAAAAATTAAAAAAGTTATGAGGGAGACATGTCAAATGGTGGAACGGACAGGTATGTGATTTTTAGTTACAGAAGTATCGCATATGGACCATCAAATGATACACCCAAATTGGGAACGACTTTCCTCCATAACAGTATTATCTATACCTTTTGAGCATGTTTGATTGGAAGGATTAAAGCATGGGATTAGAATTATTAATCCGTGGGCCCAATCATCCTATGTTTGTTTTGACATTTTGGTTTAGGACTATTAATCCAATGGATAATTAATCCAATAAATTTGTAGGATTATTAGTAATGGGGTAGGGGTGGGATAGTTAATACCACACTAATTTGATAGGATTATTAATACCTCACTATTAGTATTGTGAATCAAACATGACCTTTAAGACTTGATTTGTCCGTGTTATTTGAGGTCTACGATAATAATATGAATTGTTTATTCTGTAAACTTAGTAATAAAGATAAATTATGTCAAAAATTAGTTTTATTAAAAAAATATATTTTGGTATGCAATGCATACTGTATGTAACTCTATACAAAATAACGTAAATTTTTATGAATTTACATAAGTAATCACATAAAAATTTATGTGATTACATGAATGTGTTGAACTTATGCATTTTTATGAGATTATTTATGTAAGTTTCTAAAAATTAATGTAATTTTGTGTAGAGTTACATATGGTATGCAGTGCCCATAAAGATTTTTCCTTTATGTAAATATCACTGAACACATAGACAAATTATATTTTGTTTTTTTTTTTTTAAATGGACGACAATTATAAAATAAAACTTAAACTGTTCATTTCATAAAATAATATATAATTTATTTATCTATTCATTAGATAATCATGATTTATAAATGTGTTTTTCAAAGTTTATTTTATTTTATTTTTGAGTTTATAGGATTGTAGTTTTGGTCTCATTTGGGAATAAGATATTTTAGTAACTTTTTAATTTTTTTAGCTACAATATGAGATACAAAAATTAATATGTATTGAATGACTTTTTAATTTTTTTTTTTTAAAAATATACAAAAAGTAAAAAAAAAAAATTAATTTTTTAATATAAATTGTTGATTTTTTAATTTTTTTTTTAATAATTTCTTAATTTTTAAATTAAAATATTGAATTGCCAGACCTTACAACCTTGTTGAAGTCAACAAAGTCAGTGCTCTTATCACAATGAAGCTCATGCGCCAACGGCAACAAATAAAATTTGATTTTATTTATTTATTTATTGAGTGGCGCTTATTTGGTAAATGTAAGTGCGGGTTTACTGGGTTTTGTCCACTATCAAAGTACACAAATCGAATTTGGGTTTTATTTATAACCTCTTTTTATTTTTTATTTTATTTTTAATTATTATTATTAATGATGATGCTGAGATCTGCAAAGCATATGGTCCAAAATCGATCTCCTCCCAAAAATATAACACAATCTTCTTATGAGACTGGTGCGTTGGTGTGAGATTCTTTAATTATAAAGGATAAACTAACCCGTTAAATTAAAAAAAAAAATTCAACGTTGAATCCAACACTGAAATTAAGCTTTCCTTATAAGAATATATCCATATGGAGTTTAAGAATGTAATAATGTTACCAATCAATTAAACCCCCAAATGAATTTGGTGAAAACCTTTGTCTGCAACTATTTCAATCATCTAATCTTCATTGCAATATTTTTCATTAACGGGTAATATTAATATTTCTATTATATCTAATATTTATTTGAGATGAGGAGGTGAAGAAAAAAAATACCACTAAAATTGACCCAAATAATTGTCTAGGTGTAAGTCCATTTTTGAACCTAGGCAAAGACATTATCCTCAAGCTCAAGAGTTGAATAATGTTATGTCAAATGATCAACAAAGAACTTTCTACTCCGAATTGGTCAATGTTTCTAGAGATTGACTTCCAATTGCTTCTTTTTTTTTCCTCCTTTTTTTGAAAATACATATAAAATTTATAATTTGATTGAAATTGAGACCTATTTTTTAAAATAAATAGTCTATTAAAATGACTTTTAATATAAAAATATAACAAATATTATACGAACAAATTTTTAAGGGTGCTTACTGTGCCCATGGCATATCAACCCCATTGAGCAAAGGTAGGGGACACTTCGAGTCCATTGAGCCTCCGTTTGAGAAGTGGGTTGGCTTTTTGGCTTTTTGGTTATCTGGGGTTAGTTTTTTTGACTTTTTTTGTGAGAGAGAAGTGTAATGATTATGGATTGGATTTGATGTTTTATTTTTTGTGGCTAAAATAGTCTATTTTATTTTTTGTGGCTATTTTAACCCCTAACCCATCAAAACCAACTTTCCAAACACTTCGAGATGATTTGAACTATTAAAAATATAACAAATATTATACGTACAAATTTTTAAGGGCGCCTACTGTGCCCATGGCATATCAACCCCATTGAGCAAAGGTAGGGGACACTTCGAGTCCATTGAGATGATCTGAACTATTTAATTTGTAAAGTTTTTTAAGTAAGATTTTTATGCAAAAATTAAAATTGATCAGATATTGATAACCACATGATTGAATCATATTTGTCTTATAAAAATTTAAAAAGACAAATATAATCCAACCATATAGTTACCGATACCCGATTAATACAATTTTTTTATTCAATATCTTTTACAAAAATAAATACTTCAGATCATCTGTACGAACCTTAAGTAGGCCCAACCTCTTCTCACAGTAGAAACCGAGATCCTAATTCTCACACATAATAATATGATTTCTTACGATCTTTTTATTCCTAACGAAAACGAGCATCACCATAGCATAAATTTAAAAATAGTATTGTCGCTTTGTTGTAAATGAATTTTTTACATTTATTCTATTATATAAAAGAAAATTTTAACTTGGTATTATTTATGTTACTACTTTTTTCTATTCCTGAATTATCGCTTACAACTATCTCTATATAATCACAAATTGGACAGATATATAGAGATTCACGAGAAATTATCCAATAATTTCAGTATATTATGTGGCTATATTCCAAATCAATTATTAATTATTTATGTTAGGTTTTATTCTTGGCAATTCCGTTTGACAAAACTCCTTTGTGTTGTAATTTTATTTGCACTTTTTATTTCAGTGAGACTATGAGTGTTTAGATGCAAATCCAACCCGAATGGTGCCTTGCAGAGAAGTTTGTGTTGTTAATTCTTTCAAGATTGCCACTTCGCTGATTATGACGGGGATCGAGCAGCCCGGTCAGCTCGCGGGGGTCCAGGGGGCAGCACCCCTTGACGGGTCCGGGGCAGCGCCACAGCGGGGTCAAGGGACAGTGCCTACAAAGCAAAATGTAAAAATGCATTCTAAGTTGCCTGTCCGCTAGAGCGGACATTCCCCCGCTCGAGCGGAGAATACTGGGTTTTAGAAGTTTGTTCGCCTGCAAAAATACTAGATGTTGTTTTTTCCCGCTCGAGCGGAACTTTCCACGCTCGAGCGTAGGTCCGCTCGAGCGGCCAATCTGACGCTGGAGCGGAGATCACGGGACAGTTTTCTATAAATACGTATTTCAGTCCAAATCTAGGATTACTTCTCCAGATCTTCTTTTTGGGTTCTAAGGTTTATATCTGGGGATATTTTGCTAGTTTTCTTTGATGTTTTGATTGAGTATTCAACTCATGGTTTAAAGAGTATACATCAAAGGATTATTTGTTTGTTCTACACAAAAAAGAGAGTTGTTCTTCGGTGGATTTTGAAGAATTCGAGCCTGAAGCTTTGGTGGATTTCGGAGTGGCTCATCGTCAAGACAATTCCGAGGTGAAGACGAGGTTGGAAGAGACACATAGAGGTTGGTTCAATTCGGGCATGGATTCGCTAGGTAATTAAGAGTATACCTGTGTAAATCCTTTATATCTTCTTAGTGGATTATTTTGTGGCTGTTGCCCGTGGTTTTTTTATCACAATTGGAGGTGTCCAATTGTGGTTTTTTCTTGTAAAATCGTTGTGTCGATTTGTCTTGATTGTTTGATTGGGATTGTTGTTTACTGCTTAAAATTGATACATAATCACAAATCAACATCTAGGAGATTTCTAGATTTTTCATTTGGTATCAGAGCAGGTCGCTCTATTTTTTTTGTTTTACAAATCTATTAGAGCGAGATCTTGTTTGATTTGTGATAATGGATACAATTCGTGAGGGAAATTCTATGGTTCGACCACCCCTTCTTAACGGATCCAATTATTCTTTTTGAAAAGCTCAGATGAGATCGTTTTTAAAATCTATTGATGCAAAAGTTTGGCAATCTGTCATGAATGGGTGGACCGAACCAACAATTACCGTTGATGGAGTAACTTTCCCCAAACCAATTGATAAGTGGGATACAATTGACTACCAAAATAGTAGCTGGAATAGTAAAGCTATCAATTCTCTCTTTTGCACTGTCACACCTAAACAGTTTAGTTGTATTTGCAATTGTGAAGTCGCAAAAGAGGCTTGGGATATCTTACAAACTATTTATGAGGGCACTCCTTCTGTTAAACGCTCAAAACTTCAAAGGCTCACGTCTAGTTTTGAAAACCTTTCAATAAAAGATAGTGAGACCTTTGATGAATTTTATGCAAAGTTGAGTGACATTGTAAATTTCAACTTTAATTTAGGTGAAAAAATACCGGAATCCAAGATTGTAGGAAAAATTTTGAGGTCCTTGCCCGATCGATTCCAACAAAAAGTTACGGCTATTGAGGAGGCTCAAGATGTTGATAACCTCAAGCTAGATCACTTGGTTGGAAATCTCCAAACTTATGAGGTACATAGGAATTTCAAAAAGAAACAAAAAGATATTGCTTTTAGTAGTGCTCATAGAGTTGGAGAGGATTCTGATGAGGATTGTGAGATAGATTCCAAGATTACGGATGCTTTTGTTAAACAATTTAAAAAATCTTTTTTGAAAAAGAATCCTAATCTTTTGGAATTTACTCATACCCATAAATCTAAAGGCAAAGATAAACTCAAAATTAATTCTATAGCCAAGAAGAAGTAAAAAAAGATACAAGGGAACTCTGAAAAAGTCCAATGCTATGAATGCCAAGGATTTGGCCACCTTGCTTTAGAATGCCCCACTCGTTTGAAGAAGAAGAAAGCCCTTGCCATCACTTGGGATGATGAATCAGAATCTGATGAAGATGAAAGTGACAACGAAGATCAAGGCGAAGAGGGACATAAACAATTCCTTGCTTTCATGACGGCTTCTGAAACTGAAGGACGAACAGAGTATCCGAAGAGCCTGGTTGAGAATGCCACTGATGATGAATCCTTGGGAAGTGATGATGAAGAGCTTAAGCAAGCTTATGAAAAGTTGTATAAGGAATCTCTTAAGTTATCCAAATTGAATGACAAACTCACTATGCAACTCAAAACATGTGAAAGTGAGAATGTCAAACTTAAGGAGGAGATTTCTAAGGCTATGAATGATGCCCTTAAGATTTCTAATGATCGACAAGCTCTTTGTGCAAAACTCTTGGCTTGTGAGACAGAGAGGAATGAGCTACAGTAAATCTATGCAACATATGAAGAAAAAATTGAAACTCTCGAGATGTCTCAAGTTGTTTTGGAAGAACTAATGATCAAGAAAGAAGAAGAACTCAAGTGTGCTATGGCTACCATTAGTCTTTGGAACAAAGGATCAAAGACTTTGGAGGATATCATTGGGTCTCAACAAATGTTTTGTGACAAGAGTGACATTGGCTTTGGTGATAACAAAGAGCAAAAACAGAGTGGATCTACATCTCATGATACAAGAACTTAAGGAAAGGGAGAACAAAAAATTCAACATAAGGATGGACTTCTCAAACTTCCTAGAGCTGGTAAGGTAAAAGAAAAGAAGGTACACCCTGTTTTTATTTGTCATCATTGTGGTATGCATGGTCATATTCGCCCTTATTGTTATAAGTTGCATGGGAGAGTGTCTCATAAAGATGGAAGAAATTCTAACATCTCATGGGGTAAGAGACACTTCATTGGTCGTAAGGAGGTTAAGGGTCCTAATAAACCTTGCTATTTTGATTTGCTTGAGACCAAACATGAACAGAGGTTGTGTTTATCTAGACCTAGAAATAGGAAGTTGGAAACCATGTCGAGACAGGTTCCCATTGAAAGGGAGGGAAACCACAATGTCAAGACACCACCCAAGAACCGCAATGCTCACAACTTTGTTTATACTAAAGCGGTTTGGGTGAGAAAACTTCACTTGTGTTAATTTGTTTATTTGTTTTAGCTTTTGGGTTTCTGTGTGTTGTTTTTATTGAAAAAAAAATGTGTGCTTGTTTGTTTTTTGTCTTGCTTTGGTTAAGAAAAAAAAATAAAAAAATCTCAAAAAGATTTTCTTAGTATGGTTTTGCAAGCTTGAAATTTTTGAGTGGTCCTTGGTGCATATTGGAATTGATGAGAATATCCATTACATGTTAATATATGTGTGCTTTCTGTGGTCATTACTCATTTTAAAGTGTGAGTTTTTTTATTAGTATGTCTCATTCTGTACACACTCTTGGATTAGCAAATTTTGGAGACTTCCATCTTAGTGATTATTTTTTCTCTATGGACTTCTGTCATTGATCTTTTGCGTTTCTAGAGGAATTGACCTGTACTAGCATATCATGGGTGATGTTGAGTCTCTTAACCACCTTCCATCTTTTTGCATCTCCACGGCTTTTCCCCTCTATTCTTTGTAGTCCAGCCATGAGGAAAAGGCTACCTCAAAGTCACCAACCAGGCCATCTTTATTATATCTATGCTTCTCTGATTCAGTTTCTATACTCTTGAGCATGTCAGCCGCCAATGAATGTGGAAAAAAAAAAAAAGAAAGAAAAAGAAAGAGAAGAAGAAAAAATATGCAAAAGAAAGAAAAAAATGTACAAAAGAAAGGAAAAAAAAAAAGATTCATTGATTAAGGGGGAGCCTCCACCTTTACTCACCAAATACCCCTTGATTCCTTGTGGTTTGACTTTCCTTTGTTGTGTTTAGATTCTCTTGTCGGAGGTCCAGCTTTCATATCACTACTAGAATTTGAATCTAGTGTTTGTCAAACCCCAAGAGTCACACACACACTTTTTTCATGGGATCTATGCTTTTCACATAATGCATCACTTTCTTTCATGAGGAATCTTCTACAGACTGTGTACATTGTGTTTACTAGTAATTGTGGTTCTTGGATAATCTTGTGTGTTTTAAGGTACAAATTTGAGATTTCTTGCTTACTCCATATTACTTTTGTTGTTTTTCTTCTTGTTCTTTGTTTTTAGTGAGGAGAAGTTTGGTTTATCATTACAAGAGTATGTTAGCATGAACACTTTGATTTGTTTGGTAAGGGAGATTGGCTATAGATGTTTTGCATGTTGCTATGCACTGTTTGCTTATTATTTTCTTCTTGCATGCTCCTGATATTTACATCATCATATCACTACTTGTGTGGTTTATGATCTTATTTTTGTTGTTTGAGCTTCATTTGTCAATTCGTGACAAAAAGGGAGAGAAGATTGTTTTTCATGTGTCTTAGGATTTCATGTATTCATGTCATGAGTTGGGTGTATATGTCTTAGTTTTTATCTATCCATCTATCCATGCTACATGTTCTTAAAATCTCCAAGTCGCATCTATTCATGTTTTCCATCTCATGCTTGAAATGCTTCAAGATAATCTAGCCATATGTTTATTGCTTTTTCATATACTCTTGTGGGACTTATAGTTGTTTTGGAGATTATGGTACTAATAGCTGTTTTGCAAATCATGACCTTGAGACAGAAGTTTGTTTTTATTGACTGTAATGTGTTGGGGTGATTGGATTTTATTTGTTAGGTGTGTTTTGTCACGGCATTGCCAAAGGGGGAGATTGTTAGGTTTTATTCTTGGTAATCCCGTTTGACAAAACTCCTTTGTGCTGTAATTTTATTCGCACTTTTTATTTCAGTCAGGCTATGAGTGTTTAGATGCGAATCCAACCCAAATTGTACCTTGCAGAGAAGTTTGTGTTGTTAATTCTTTCAAGATTGCCACTTCGCTGATTATGACGGGGATCGAGCAGCCCGGTCAGCTTGCGGGGGTCCAGGGGGTAGCGTCCCTTGGCAGGTCTAGGGTAGCGCCACGGCGGGGTCGAGGGGCAGCGCCCCCAAAGCAAAATGCAAAAATACATTCCAAGTTGCCTGTCCGCTCGAGCGGACATTCCCCCGCTCGAGCAAAGAATGCTGGGTTTTAGAAGTTTGTTCGCCTGTAAAAATACTGGATGTTGTTTTTCCTGCTCGAGCGGAACTTTCCGAGCTCGAGCGTAGGTCCGCTCGAGCGGCCAATCTGACGCTCGAGTGGAGATCGCGGGACAGTTTTCTATAAATACGTGTTTCAGTCCAAATCTAAGATTACTTCTCCAGATCTTCTTTTTGGGTTCTAAGGTTTATATGTGGGGACATTTTACTAGTTTTCTTTGATATTTTGATTGAGTATTCAACTCATGGTTTAAAGAATATACATTAAAGGATTATTTGTTTGTTCTACACAAAAGAGAGAGTTGTTCTTCGGTGGATTCTGAAGAATTCGAGCCTGAAGCTTTGGTGGATTCCAGAGTGGCTCATCGTCAAGACAATTCTGAGGTGAAGATGGGGTTGGAAGAGACACATAGAGGTTGGTTCAATTCGGGCATGGATTTGCTAGGTAATTGAGAGTATACCTGTGTAATTTCTTTATATCTTCTTAGTGTATTGTTTTGTGGCTGTTGCCCGTGGTTTTTTTTATCACAATTGGAGGTGTCGATTTGTCTTCATTGTTTGATTGGGATTGTTGTTTACTGCTTAAAATTAATACATAATGACAAATAAACATCTAGGGGATTTCTAGATTTTTCAATTTAGTTTCATATTATTTCCCCATCCCCAATATAAATCGTGGATCTCTACCCTTCTCTATTGATCAAAATCTTATAAAGTATCACGTATTTATATTTTGAGAATACTGAATAATCTCCCGAGATTCACAGTGACTGACATATAGAATAATACATAATTGCTCCATAATACGCTATGATCTTTTTCAATTGCACATGTAATGGGCTTTACTATAGTGGTTTGCTATGTAGGGGCCATGGTAGGTAAGTTATGGCATTTTGTAATACTAAATATTTTTTTGTTATAATTATATAAATTAATGACTAATAATTAAATATTATATAAGATATAATTAAATATCTTTTTTATTATAATTAAAATAATAATTACAATAGGTGATTGCCAATATATAATGAGTCATAATCAGGTCATAATTAATATCACAATAGATTATCAACAAATATTACAAATATCATAATTAGAGCTTATAATACACATCCCAAAATATGTACTCTTTTATTAAAAAAAATTCCCTATAAAAAACGTGTCCTTTTTTTCCCCCTCTATATATACGTGTGAGTGCACAGCATGTTAGACCCATAAACAGAGATTGAGAGAGAGAGAGAGAGAATGGTATTTGAAAAGGATCAAATGGCAACAAGCTCAACAAAACAACTACTTACCATTTGTTTCTTTCTTTGTTATATGCTCTATTTTTCAGATGGGAGAGTCACTCCCAACTTCAAAATCAGAGCAGTGAATCTGGGAGGTTGGCTGGTTACAGAGGGATGGATCAAACCATCTCTCTTTGATGGCATCCCCAACAAAGATTTCTTGGTTTGTAAACATATACTTATTACATATTCTCTAATCTTGAACCTATGCTGTATTGACAAAAAATTAGTTTTTATTTTTATCCACTATTCCATTCCATTCCATTTTTCTTTTGTTTTTTGTAAATTAAACACAACCATAGTTTGATTATGATAATCTTTGATGTTATTGATGAATTATTATTCATTTTTCTCAACTTTTGAAACTGACTGTGAAATTTCACTAGGATGGAACTGGGCTGCAATTCAAATCAGTAACAGTGGGAAAATTCCTTTGCGCCGAACAGGGTGGAGGAACAATCATAGTTGCCAACAGGACCTCTGCTTCAGGCTGGGAAACATTCAAAGTAAAAAACCAATTAAAATTAATTGTTTTATTATACGAGTCTCTGATCATCAAAAACAACTTTCTTTATCTGTTTTTGTTTTTGTTTTTGTTTTGTGAAGTTGTGGAGGATCAATGAAACGACCTTTCAGTTTAGAGTGTTCAACAAACAGTTTATGGGACTAAATTACGCAACTGGAAATGGGATTGATGTTGTTGCCATCGCGAACACGTCATCAGAAACGTTTCAGATTGTTAGAAATTCTGATGATTTGAGCCGCGTTCGGATCAAGGCACCCAATGGGTTCTTCTTACAGGTTAATTCCCCTCTTTGTTTTTTGTTTTTGTTTTATTTGTTGTTGTTTTCAAAGATTAATGTTCGTCTTTTTACAGCATGCCATTCATTTTTAACAAGGTATATTTTGTAGAGGGGATTGATGTTTATGTTGTCTTGGGAGACAAAAGTCATAAGATGGGTTAGAGAATTTTTAGTGGTGGTGTGCCGTTTAATGGCACTTTGATCACTTTTGGCTCTGTGTGGCATGGGTTTTTTTTTTTTTTAATTTTAATTATAAAAAGATAAAATATGTTAAAAAGTTAATAAAATAAAATGTTATAATTAAATCATAATCATTTTATTTTTTTTCGCACAAAAATTAAAAACATCAAAAAATCATTTTAAACAAAACTTTTTTTTATTCCGAATTAAAATAACTAAAAAGTTAAAAGGTTAAAAAGTAACCTCACATCTTAAAGGATGGCTTTGTTTTTTAGTTTTTGTTTTTTCTGTTTTAAATTTAAATGGTCATATGGCTATATACATCGCACATGCCCACCACCTAGTGGTTGGGGGAGTCTCTCAAGCAATAATTGTTAAAGATTTGTTTGTCATAATTTAAAAAAGTTAAAAAGTCACTATCATATTTAAATTATACCATTTTATTTAAGTTACATCATTTTTTTATTACATCACTTCAAACTCAATCCGTACACAATTCATATTTCATAAAAAATCAAAAAATACACTTATTTAAATCATTCCAAACTACCCCTAAATAGCTATCCTCTATGTAGACTCTTAACAAGAAATAAATCATAAAACACATAGGTGTCATTCTTGAATAATTATTAAACAGTTTCAATTATCATAGACAATGTACTGCTATGACTGAATGATGAAGTAAAATTTACGAGTCCAAAGCCCATAGTGATTTTTCCTAAATCAATTTTAGAGTATTTTTTGTATGGTTGATATTTTTTTTTTAAAGTGATTATCAATATTATTGTACCCTCAACTTAATATAATTGTACCCTCATCTTTTATAGAATTAACCCAACTATTCAAAAAAGTATTATAAAATTACTCTACAAAAAATTATTTTAAAAGATCTAGATTGAATTTTTTTTTACGAATAGTATGGTTAAGAGGCAAAGATTGATATTCTTAGAGTGTATTCCACATTTGTCGGAAGTACAACATAGATAGTGTATCACATAGCTATGCGATACTAATTAGACACTCTAAGACCATCTCCAACAGTGAATCAAATTCATCATCAGATTTGAATTTGGTGAGAAAATATCACTTTTATGGCTCCAACGGTTTCACTAAACGGATATCAAATTGAGAATGTATCAAAAGTTTCACCAAAATGAGAAGCAGAGCAGATTTCACCAAAATATTGTGTGTTTACGTTGGAAGTAGGCTCACTGGACAACCGGCCAAATGTCCCACCCGTCGTCCCTTGCATACAAAACTCTCATTTTGTCGGTCCAATCCATTTCTTACACTAATACATATAAAGTGGGTTTCTAGTAAAATGGTAGCTCTGGTAAACAGCTTTGGAGAAACCTATTTCTCTCTCTACAAATAGAGACTACTTCCTCCTCTAGTTTAGAGGCAACAACCCATCCCTGTTTGCTTGCTAAGTTCAGTTGAGAGTGGTGGTTTTGCTTTTAAAGAAGGATTAGGGTAGAGAGAAAAGTGAAAAAGCTGGGGCTTTTTTTTGGAGGAATGTGGGTGAAAAAAGATGTGGGGTTTGTGCCAAAATGAAAGTTTTGTGGGTTTTGATCACTGGGGCTTTAAAGAAAGAGAGTGAAAAATGGTGCTTTTAAAAAAGGATTAAACCAACCCATTTTTTACACTGATACATATAAAGTGAGTCTCTAGTAATGGTAGTTCTTGGAAACAGTTTTTAGAGAAACCCATTTCACCATTTCATCTCCTGGGAAATAATGATGGTCATGGAGGGAGAGGGAGAGGGAGAGGAAGGGAGAAAGAGAGAGAGAGAGAGAAACGAGTAAAGCTAGGTATCTGCTAAAGAGTGATCTGCAGCATGATGGTGGCAGTGGCTTGTAGAAAGAAGAGGGAAAAAAGAAATGGGAAACAAAATCGGAAACAGAAATGGAAGGGGAAAAAAAAAATCAATGGCGTAATCGGTCGACCGGCCAGTCGTCTAGTAGCCGGTCATCCCACCAGACGTCCCCAAGCATTTGATCGAAGCCATTGGAGCAACTCATATCAAATTGAAAAAAGAGCCTTTTTTTTTCATCAAATTTGATGAAAAAAATAATTCACCGTTGGAGATGCTCTAACTAGTTCGTCAAACTAATCCGTGGCTCAAGACGTGATTGTATAAGTTAGAAGAAAAAGGAAAATAAGAGAAAAAATTATCATTTTTCTTACTTTTCTTTGGATAAATAGGAGAGAAAAGATAATATAATTATTTCTCTTATTTTGTTTGGTTAAATTACAAAAAAAAAGAGAAAGAAACTATTTAATATTATAATACCAAAACAACATTTTTATAGGTGTTAGTATTTTATTTTTTATATTTCTTTGATATCTAAAGGGACATTTATGGTATTATAAAAAAAGTAGTGACTAGATTTTTTTCTTTTTTTCTTTTTATATTTTTCTTCTCCCAACATCTCCACTTTTTGAGTTTCTCTCCATTTTCCCCGTTTCACTTCATTTATCTCATTTTTAGTTATTCAATTTAGTTGAAGTGTACGCAAATTGATCTAAACACACAGTTATAAAAAATAAACAAGTGATATGAATCAAGAGATATGTATTTTATTTTTCTTTTCTTCCTATTTCACCCAATCCAAACGAACTGTTAATGTTGTAATATGAGAAAAATAAGTTTTACCTATAGTAAAATTTGAATATTTTATCTACTGATGAAACATAATAATTTTGATTAACTCTACTAAATCCAAATGAATCTTTCATATTCTCAAATTCTGAAACACTTTTTTGAATATATTTTTTGAATATATTCATGCAATGTATGAGCATTAAAAATGAAAAATATAAACTCTCTCATATTATGAATTTGTAGGTGAAAACAGAGGAACTTGTGACAGCTGATTCAAAGGGAGATGGTGGCTGGGGAGATAGCGACCCATCTGTTTTTATCATGACAATAAGTGGGAGATTACAAGGCGAGTTTCAAGTAACAAATGGCTATGGTCCACTCAAGGCACCGCAAGTTATGAGGGTAAGATGCTCTAGCGCGTTACAAGTTATTCATTTTTCACTAATTGATTGAATTTGACTGAAGGATATCATAGGTTCATGTAGTTGAGAGATTTTTATTTCATGACTAAGGATTGTACTGTAATCCTAATCCTAATAATTCTTTACATTAAACCCACTAAAACTCATAATGGCATGGCAATTTGTTGACAGTTAAAGTAGGATTTTGATGATGTGTTGTTATCGCATCCTTTGAGATGGATATGTCTGCTTCTTGCAAGAAATAGAGAGAATTCAAATCATGTCTATATTAAAATAGAACTAACATTGAATATCATGAGCTCTGAATGAGAATTAAAATGCAATTAACAAGTGTTTATTATTGAAAATAAGAGTCCGTTTGGTTGCTTTTTCATTTTTCATTTTCCAGAAACACAAAAATTTTCTTTTTTCTTTTTCACAAACAGCTCAACTTTTAGGGAAAGTCAAAAAATTGCTTTCTCACTAAGTGAAAATGATGGTTTTTTTTTTTTTTCCCCTTTAAACTTTTCATTATTTTCTTTTGAAAAATATGAAAAACAAAAAAGAAGAAATCAAATCACAGCCAAAGAAGCCATAATTATTTTTGGAACTGATCCGTATACAAATGAACGAATTCAAAATTTATATTTTATATGAAAAGAAAAATTGATGGATTAAATTGTATGGATTTCAGGAGCATTGGAGCACATTCATAGTTGAAGAAGACTTCAAGTTCATATCAAACAATGGAATAAATGCAGTGAGAATTCCAGTAGGGTGGTGGATTGCCAGTGATTCAAAACCTCCACACCCTTATGTTGGGGGATCCTTGCAAGCCTTGGACAATGCCTTCCTATGGTCTAGGTATGCACTTTTTTTCTTTTGTTTTTATATTTTTAGTGACGAACCTCCTCAAAATGGGACTACATTACACAATTTCTGCAAAGTAAATCCTGGATACACATAGTTATTGATAAATTATGTGTATCAACAAGGCTATATGTGTAGTGAAAATTATTAAATTCAAACAAAGAATCAAACCTAAAATGTTTAGATTCATGGTTCAAATAGATTTCTCACTCAAATACTTGCATTCCTCACTAAACTCAAATAACTCGTTTGGGAACTAAATATTTTAACCAAAGAATCAAAAAGTTACTATCAGTTGTCATATTAGTCTCTCTACTATTTATACATCTTTTCATAAAAAGTAAAAAAGTTATTAAAATAGTCTGTTCCCAAATGATTGTGGCTTAAAAGTTAATTTATTGACTCAAAAAAATTTATTTTATTAAAAAAAATCTTAATTCAATTAACAAAATCATTTTTGGTTCAAAAAAATCACTTATTTTTAAAACAAATTTTCATTCATTTCTCATTCCCCTAGCCTTCTTAGGCCACCACTCGCCTCTGGCTACTAGTAATCGCCTCCCATCAAAATTCACCTTTGGTTGCCACCTACCTCCTCACTTTTTTTCAATACAAGTTTTTGAAGACATGTTTGTGCTGAACATTCTATTTTTTCCGTTTTCACAAAAAATAAACATAAATATGTTTAATAACTTGGTGTTATGTTGCTGGCAGAAAATATGACATTAAGGTTATCATTGACCTACATGCTGCACCAGGTTCTCAAAATGGTTTTGAGCATAGTTCTCCCAGAGATGGATTTCAAGAATGGGGATTATCTGACCAAAATATACAACAGACAGTTGATGTTATAGACTTCTTAACTGCCAGGTACAAACATATAGTCACATGTTGTAGCATGATTCAATTTCGATCATACGATAAGATCATATGTACCTAATCATATGTATTCGCAACCTTTTTAAATTAAAATCTTAATTAAAAATTTTGTAATCCAATAATTAATATTTTAAAAACTTCAATTTATTAGCTTAATTCAAACTTTAAATTAAATAAAATTTGATAGTTGGTATTTTTTGAAAAAAAAAATGCTTATAATATAGTGGTTGTTGTTTTTATTTTATTAGTTTATTGAATTTAGTTTGACTCAAATTTCACTTTATTTTTCATTATTTCAAGTTAAACAATATTAACACTAAATTTCAAATTTCATTATCAATTTAGTCATTCCATTTAAATTAGATAAAATAAATTATTTTTAGCACATGTCACTCACATGAGTACACGTATAAAAGTTTAGGGTTTATATTGTTTAAATTGAAATAAATATCATATTAAAATCTGAGTCGACTATCAGTTAAAAAATGTAATTTCTACTTATATAAAAAAAATACATGACATAGTATTTTTTTTGGGACGACATAATAAATTTTAAGAAGTCCATGATTAAATAAGGTTTCCTTTAAAAACAAAATTATTGGTTTAAAAAATTTATTTTGTTAAAAAAAAACCTTCACTTGTTTGGCAAACCTATTTGTTACCTAAAAAGACACTTTAACCATTCTAAAAAAGATTTTTTAAAAAAATAATAATTTTAAGAATATGTCAAATAAATTAATTTTTTTGTGAACTTATTTTTAATGGGTAAACTATTAGTTAACTCTTCAAAAAAAGTCTACTATAACACGATGCTAGAATGTAATATATATTTTTTTTAATGTTCATTGTGTCAAATTTTAACATTACATAATATATAGCAACGATTAGAGTTGCTATAACAATTGAACTTGCAAACCCGTGCGCGCGAACAGAAAAAGAAAAAGGGGCAAAACTCACCTTTTTGATAATCAAAATTTTTATAGCAACTCTAATATAAGAATCAGATTCTCTTCAGTTCACCTTGGACTAGACCATGTTGTTTGGCCTCATAAAGTTTATCACAAGTTTCATTTTAATAATCAAATTTTTTTATTTTTTAGATCACAAAATGTAAATCATCTATATATAAAAACAAATTATAAAAAAAAAAAAAGTCTTACTCTATTGTATTTGTCTCTGAAAAATACATGATCTAATTTTCAAATAATATTTGTCATTTATTTTTTTTTACTTGTATATGGCATAAAATAACGTCGTTACAGTTGTCGGATCAATTTAATTCTTTTAGTCAATGATCTACATGTGGTTCAAAAATGAATAATTTGAATTATCAAGATAGGATCCGTGATGGGCCACACAAGCCCAAACAACATGATTTTAAATCTACCAATATCTCTTTTAATAAAGTTAATTTGACTGAAACTAATGCAAATAATTGTTAAATCAACTCCAATCAAATTCACACAAATTATTATTTTTTGATTGTTATATGATTTTATAGGTATGCCAACAATCCAAGCCTTTATGCTGTCGAGCTGATCAATGAGCCTTTAGCACCTGGAGCATCACTAGATAGCATAATCAAGTACTATAAAGCTGGTTATGAAACTGTTCGAAAGCACTCCAAAACAGCTTATGTGGTTATGTCAAACCGGTTAGGACAAGTTGATCCTAAAGAACTCTTTCCCCTTGCTAGTGGTTTAGAGAGGACAGTGATTGATGTACATTACTACAACCTCTTCTCTAATGTTTTTAACGACATGACTGTCCAACAAAACATCAACTTCATCAACACCAACCGAACAGCTGATTTGAATCTGGTTACTACATCAAATGGGCCTCTCACTTTTGTTGGTAATGTTACAAATTTTCTTTTGTATCATTTCAGTTATTTTATTTGGCAATCGAACTCATGCAGCTCTAATGCAATTTTTTAAAAAAATTGCTAGCATGTTTGATAATGCTTTATGTTTATAGGTTTTTTATTATTATTATTATTTATATTTATAAAAAAAAATTATAAATTATAAACAAAAACTTGTTTAATATCTATTTTCATTTTCAAAAACTTATAAACATTTTATAAATTCTTTATTGAACTCTTCTAATTGTAAAAAAGTTTATTTCATTTATTTTACAAAATAAAATAAAATAAAATAACTTTACGTCCTCCTTCTCCCATCCCTTCTAGCTACTAAGCATGGCTAGCCACCACCACCAACCACCACATTTGGCCACTCCAATTTCGTCCTCCTTCTCCCATCCCTTCTAGCTACCAAGCATCGCTCATCACCACTACCAACCACCACATTTGGCCACTCCCATGCCTATCTCTTGCCACCATCGTCAGTGACCTCCTTCAACAACTACCTAGTAATCACCTCCTTTTACTTTGGTTGTGAGTCACCACCTTAGGTGGCCGGTTACCATACCCGATTGTTGGCAACCATTCATAGCCATCACCAACACCCTCCAACGGACAGGAACACCCTTCGCAGGGTGCACTTCCAATAATTGACAATCACCTTCAACTACCATTTCTAACCATAGTCAAATCATTTTAAGCCACCCCCTTCACTTGTTTTAAACAAAAGTTTTAAAACATATGTACCAAATATGTTTTATGTTCACCTTTACTAAAAATAAACTGTAAAAATTTTCGTAAATGTTAAGAGTTTATGTAAATACTAAATAGAACATGTTTGCTCTTTTCATTTACTAGAAAATGATTGGACCTTTTGTTTGAAATTGAATTTGCAGGGGAATGGGTTGCAGAATGGCAGGTGAGTGGGGCCACAAAAGAGGATTACCAAAAGTTTGCTGAGGTCCAATTGCAAGTGTATGGGCGGGCCACCTTCGGCTGGGCTTATTGGACTCTCAAGAATGTCCAAAACCATTGGAGTCTTCAATGGATGATCCAGAATGGTTATATCAAACTTTAAAATTTAGTACTGCTTGTTATTCTCAGTATTTTAACCCCACTCAAAAAATAAAATAAAATAAATGTAGGGTTCGTTTTTAAAAAAATAATATTGGTCGTTTGCTAAATTAAAATGACCAATCAGCTATTCAATTAGTGAAATCAATAAAGAAAAATATATATTTCACAAATTTTCTAAAACAACGTCGATAAATTCTTATTAGCGCGGGATCTTCTGTCCCAATTCACTATCCTAGCTTTCTTTTTTATTTTCCATGTGTTGCCACTTCGTTATCGCTTAAAACTAATCTTCATTTCGTCACTATATGTTGACGAAACTAAAACTTGAAAAGCATATTCTCTCACTAAATATCATTCAAATAATTGTCCCTTGCAACTTCACATAGACATTTGCGAAATTATAGTATCAGTTCTTTACATGTTTCAAAGATGGGAAGTCTTTAATGTCGTCTTGAGAAGTCCACAAGACCTTCACTGCCTACATACATTAATTAATAAATAAATACAAATAAAGCTCAAATCATAAAACATATGATTAATATTAAAAGGAAAAGAAAAGAAAAAGAAAAGAAAGCAGAGCTTAAAATATTTTATGCCCATTAGTTTTACCTCAATAGATTTATGATCAATAGATGTCAGAATTTGCAAAGCTTTATCAAGGTCTGAATAGCAGTTGATGGTAGGCAGCTCACGTCTTACAGAAGCAGCAACCAAAATTGTCATCTACAATACAAAACAAGCATGACTATCACTTTTGATCTCTCTTTTCTACAAAAATTTCAAAACTGAAAAGGAATAGGCATTTTGTAAATTGTTATGGTTGCCAAAATATGTAAACTGTAGCGATTAATTTCCCTCCAACAACTACCCCACAATATCATTGCCAATATCATACCCTCACTCTCTCTAGCTGATATAGTTTTTTCATGGTATAGTCTTTCATTTAGGATATTTACAGAATGAAGGTGAAATTTCAATGAGGAATTAACATGAAATTTCAATAATCACAAAAGGAACTCCAAATAAAGTTTTAGGAAACCTGTCTAAGAAAAAACTTACAATGACATATTTTTTATTAGGACAGGTAGCTGTCTTGCATCTAATTCCTTCCCTGAAATCGTTTACTCCGACAAGGGTATTTACTTTCTTCCGCTCCTCCTCATATGTTCGATCAAAAATTTCCTTCCATGGCCGCTTCATGTTTACCTGAATCGAAAGAGTACCAAGTAAACATCATGTTACCGAAACATACAAGTAATCCGCAATTCCAATATGAACCAACAATCCCAAGCAATTTATAAAAAAGAAAAGATAGTCATTCTCCTAGTGATAAAAATATGCAAAATGAAACTCAATAAAACAATAAACGAGATCAATCACATAACAATTATTCACAACATACACACACACACACACACACATATATGAACCACCAAACCATCATTTGGCCATATAGAAACAGGGGCAAAGAGACTAGGAGAGAACTCCAAATCCTTCAAACAAGTCTTATGTTACAGATTTTATGGTCGCTAAATACAGCCAATATTTTCGAGACAATTAAATTTGATTTGATATTTTGTATAAGAGAAAAGGGATAAAAAAAAAAAAAAAATCAATACTTAATGATTGAGAGAGAGAGATGTAATATTTGAATTAAGTAATATCATTGTGAACTTTGATATATAATGTATATAGAATGAATCCAAATGGTAACAATAGTGGCAAGCATGCAGAAGAGAATGACCCCAAAATAGCATTTGATGCAAATGAACAGTGACAAATGCAGTGTTATTTTTAAAAGCCTGGGAGGTAAAGTGCTACTACCAAGCCATACCACAAGAAAGTAAAGTATTTTGCCCTATATTTTATTATAGAAAACAAACTAACAAGTAACATAGTTGAGTTGGTTAAATTCTCAATTCCACAACCAAGACAGGTTTTCAAATCTTGCTAGTATATTGTTTTCACTGCAGAAATATTAAAAATTGATAAACAAATATATCATGGGTCGGTTTGGTTTAGAACCATAACAGACGCCTTAAAACTGCAAATCAAACCAATCTGAACGTTCCGCCATTTGCAAAACCAGGACGTACTACATGACAGTCGTATTACACATGTTAAGCAGTACTAGAAAAAGATTACAATGTACAAAATGTGCACGAAATCATAAAACAAAATGAAAATGCATAATAAGCCACAAAAAAGCTAAAAATTAACCAAGGAGCACCAAACACAACAAGAAATCTGAAATGGGCTTGTATAAGCTAAACAAGATAAAGAGAAACAAAAAGAAATCTATGACAATAAAGATTATCCAAAACATATAAAAGAGGTTTTCACGGGAAAGATGACTCAAATACAATTTGTCACAAGTTTGTTTTTGATGAAACAATGTATTTTGACCACAGGCACAAACAATTTACTTCGAAATGGCAATTTCCCTAAGAAAACAAGTAAATGTGCACAAAGAAAGAAACAAAGGAGAAGGAGGGAAAAAAAATCATTTACATTTGAGTGGGCAGAAAAACAAGACTCTGGATAACGGTATACGCGAGAAACAGTTTCTGCAGTCAGAGATTTAAACTAATCAGGACAAAATGTAAGAATATATAAAAGATGGCAAGTAACAACACAAATCATACCTAAATCAGACCATGTTATAGAGCGGACTATGAACAAATCAAACTAGTTCGACTCAAGTTTAGTTTATTAAAAGTTCATTCAAGATTGACTCCTTATGTAAATAAGATTTCAACTCATTTTGAAGCTCATCACCATATAAAATAAAATAAAAATTAAAAAAAGAATTAAGCTACTCAAGCCCAGCTCCATTAAAGCTCATTTGAATTCGACAACTTTGAGCACATTCTTAAATTCGTCAAGTTTTTTTGTGAACAACCTACCCATTCCTTTGGGAGTTGTATGGCTTATTTTCGTCTTTAATTAACTTTAAAAAAAAATAATAATAATCATGTCAAATTCCTTCACTTTTAGATCGGAGTTGACTATATACAATCTTAAAAATCATAAAAAATTGATTTTTCAATGTGTTTTTTTTTTTCCCCCTCCTCTTTTAAAAGAATAATCAGTTGTCATTTTAGTTTTAGCCCTAGTTATAGACACCCAAAATTTTAAAAAAAATTCAAAGACAGAAGAAGAAGGAGAAGAACAAACTTGATAACATCAAGTGTAAGCCGAGAGCAGTCTGAGTGTCAGAAACCATTGAAATCAAGTCAAGGTCTCTTTCAATTTGATCAGTAGCACCGTCAAAAGCAACCTAAGTCAAAAAATCAAACAATTGAAATTAAGCGATTAAACACACATATAAATAAATAAATAAATATGTGTTTTTGTGCGACGAGAAATCAATTAATGAAGAACCTGAACCATGAGCACAGAATCCTTGCTTTGCGAGCTAAATATCATGACAACAATAAACAGAACAGCAAAGAACGCAATCATAATCGCGTTTCGTTCGGATTTGGAATCGGTCGATGGTGATGATGAATTCAGTTTCTGATGAGTTGTTCTTGGTATACTAGTACAATAGGATTGGCGACTATAGACAGTTATTGTATCATGGCTTGATCTTGAAGAAGAACTCCTGGCGTAACCTCCCATCTCGCCCCCCAAAACTGAATCGACATGGAAGGTAGAGATCATCAGCAAAACTAATAGTGACGCCATAGCCATAAACATCGTCGTCATCGTCTTCTTCTTCGCCATTATAATTATTGATTGAATTGCTAATACCTCCTTCTTCTTCTTCTTGGTTGTTTTTTCTAGGGTTTTGTTTTTCCCCCATTGATATTCAGCCTATGTATGCGTGAGTCTTTCCCCTCTCAGTCTACGCGTTTGACTCCTGCAAAATCCTCACACCTTCCACCTTCCTTCCTTCCCATTTCTCCGTACTAATCTTAATCACCATGTATATGAATGACATCAATATATACATGCATAAATGGTCCCTTATGTATCATGTATGTGACCAAATATACATGTATAAATTCATATGTACATAAAACTCATCCACTTATTATTACATGCTACCTTATCATAGGGTTAGTACATACATAGCATAAGTTGGTAGGGGTGTTTGCGATTCGATTGCGGTTGAAGAATTTTTAATCTGTCATTTATCTATTAGGTTGATAGATTAAAAAAAATCAATTCGCATCCGTTTGACGAATTGATGGATGTGGATTGATAGATGAAAGCGAATCGATTTGACGGTTTAAATTTTTACAAATTTTGAATATAATACAATAATTTATCAACATTTTTTCTGAATAACAATCACTTTGTTTGGTTTGATTTTTTTGAAAAAAATTTTCAAAAAATGATTTGAAAACTCTTTTTTAAAAAGAATCATTGTTTAGTTTTCCAAAAAATACATTTTTAAGTTTCCCTCATTTTTGAGGAGAGAGAAAAGTTTAAAAAAAATTTATTATATCAAAAAATACTCTCATCCAAATTATATATATATATATAGGAAAATGTTTGGTAGCTCAAAATTTTGTGACTCAAATGGTTCAAATTTGTCAAAACGACGTTGTTTTACACTCATTTACACTCAAAACGACGTCATTTTGAGTGATTTGAACAATTTTAGCCACAAAATTTTGAGCTACCTAACATTGTGACTTTATCATAAAATTTTGAGCTATATATATCATTACCTGTGTGACTTTATCATAAAATTTTCACTCAGTTGAACCACAGAAAGCATAAATTTTTTCTTTCCAAATTGACATTAAAAAATTTATTTCCTACAATTAAATTTTAATAAATGTTATGTAGAAAATTTATTCACAAATTCCCATTAAAAAATCATAATTTTTGCAAATTTGTTTACAAATTTTTTGAATAACCAAAAATTATTTACAAATTTGCGGAACATGTAAATTTTCACAAATTTGGGTTAAAAGGTAAATTTATGTACAAATTTTTGAAAAATGTAATTTGAGGACAACGGCCAAGTTTTTCAAATTGGCTTTAAAAAAAATATTGAATTTATGTTTAAATTTACAATTTACACAATTTTTCCACAACATTTATGAAAATTTAATGCTACGAAAGCAATTTTTTAATGCAAACTTGGAAAAAAAATTTCCCGTAGCATTTGGTAGAGTTTTGTAAATGTGATTTGAGAGTATAAGTTGTATTTTGAGTTTGTGTGTTATGGAATTATGATTCGAGTGTAGAAAATTTGTTTGATATAGAGTTTTGAAAATATTTTTGAAAAAAGTTTTGATTTGAGTGGAGAATTGTTGATGTGACATTTGAAATTTGATACAAAAATTTACAATTCATACAACTCAAAATTATTTTAAAGCACATAAAAAATTTTAAAAATTTCAGAAAATATTTTTTTCGATTATATATCAATTTCAAAAAAAAAATTGTAAAAGAAAAAAAATCACTATTCCGGTCAACCGGCCGGACGTCCCATTTTGAAAAAAAAAATTGAAACCCACGCTCGATTTTGACAGAAGAGACAGAGCGTTCTGCAGAGCTGTGGAAAATTAATTCTCCATCCAAACACCATAATCAAACTACCACGTTGAATCACATTTTGAAATCACAATCAAACACAGCCTAATTTCTTGTGATTGAAATGAATGGAAATTTTATGTTAATGGTAGGATGTGTACCCATAAATGGCTAAAAACACAAATTATGTTTTCATTTATATTTATATATATATATATATATATAACTAAGATGAGAGTACGTTTTGATGTGACAATTGTTTTTTTTTTTTTGCAAAATTGTCTCTCTTCTTAAATTAGACGGAAACTTTAATTTGCAATAATGCATTTTTTATCAGAGATTTGTTACATATTTTTTTACTTGCAATCTGTTTTTATTAACTGTTGGCTGTGTACTTAAATTTTACTTCACGTTTAAAATTGTAATTGTATGTTTAAAAATGTTAGCATAATGTTTTTAGCTCATTAAAACACTAAAGGTTGGTTCATTCTTCAATTTTTGTTGTACTATATAAATTTTTTTCGAAATTATGAAAATTACATGACCACATAAAAGGAATATTTGTGGAATTTTTTTTTTTGCTATGATTATGAAAATTAGAGCTAAATTTTGTACTGAACATTCATAACCAAAAGTTACACTTACGCGTACAAATAACTTGCTAAGTCAATGCAATCATCCATATAATATTCAGGGCACAAACATCAAGAAGAGTGATTACATATATCCATGTGTTCTACTGCAACACATAATTGAAACAAACATCACGTAACAATATATGTCATAGGTCTTACATAATTTCAACCACAAAAGATGATGCAAGTTAAGAATACAAATGACAAGTTTAACGTGGTACTATGGATGAACCCTATGGTTGTTCCACATTGCTGTCGCAATTTCATCACGAAATTGAACCATTTTGTTCATGACTTCATCTTCCGTATTGGAATTTCCTGCCGCAAGAGTTGGATGTGCTACTTGCCTCGCACGTGCATTACCACGCCTATTGAACCATGAATCATTTGCGAAGTTCATGCGAATCCAGTTGTGACAAGCACAACATGCTGTAATTATTGTGTCTTGTCGCACTTGTATGCAGTTCGGCATAGATTTCAATAAAGGAAAACGATTCTTCAACACCCCAAAGCATCGTTCTATCACATATCTTATCGATGAATGTCTATAATTAAACAATTTCTTGTACCCATTTGGACGATGTCGATGTCTACGAAATTGGTCCAAGTGATAGCGTTCTGAATGATATGGTGCGAGGAATCCCATCATATTTGTGTACTCGCATCGACTAAGTAATAGTTACCTACATCAGTATGTCACATTAACACAAGTTTATTGTAAAGTATTTTGAAGTAATGCTTAGGAAGCGTCGTGAGTATAGAAGCAAAAGCCTTACCCGTAGGAGGGAGCGAGAAAGATACATCGAGACGTGTAAGCGCATCGAATAACACTTGTGAATCAATTGCACTACCTTCCCAACCGAGATAAACAAAAGTAAATTTCATGTCGAACGAGTATGCTGCAAGAACGTTTTGTGTTATTGCAACCTTCCTACCACGATACGCAGTTCTCTTTGTAGTAGGTGCATGCGATGCAATGTGCGTACCATCGATTGCCCCAATACAATCCTACATTATGCAAATATGATAATTATTACATTTGTCTACACCCGAATTTGAAATAATATTCGTCATAAACTTGTAAACAAATAAGGGTGTCTGAAACTAACCTTAAACCATGGGTAATGCTTCCGGTTGTTTCGAATTTCAGGAGGAATGACATTCGGATCAGGAGGTTGGATGATAAAGATGGCAAGATGACACGATGCTCTCATCATAATTTTGAAATATTGATGAATAGTTTCTGTTGAGTGTTGAAAATGATCAGCTGCAAGTCTATGTCGTTCACTATGTCCACATACATATAAAAATATAGCGAGTGATTGCTCAACAGATAACCTATTCTTGTCTGCCTTTATGAACTCTCTGCGTTTCAATTTAGCACAAAAGGACCTGAACGTTGGCGCATCCATCCGCAAGATCTCCCAAATTGTGCGTAGATGATCGTTCAATAAATGTTGAGTATACATTTCTCCAGTGTATGGACATGTCCATTAAGGCTACTTCCTCAGAATTCCATTGGTTGATTCAAATATCTAGCATACCATAGCAAAGTCCACGTCATTGTCGTCTGATGCAATAAATGACAACCTCAACTACTCCACACTACTGTCTTAACTGTCCTTACTATCAGCGCTGTCTGGACTATCCTCGTTGTCTTTACTGTCCTTGCTCACCACGCCTTCTCCACTTGAATCCATTTCCGCCGTAATGTTGTTGCAGTCGGGAAACTCATTTGCCTGATTGTTCATTGCGACGTCCATGTCAAACAGATTTGTTAAGTTACTTGGGTCCATTTATGTAAGTACAAAGTAAGTAAAATGAAAATGAAAATATAATTCACATCGACACAAGAAAGAGGTTCAATTAATTTTCTGATACATAAATCCATATATAACATTATAATACTAACGTGGAAATAATATAAATCCATAACATTATATGAAGGCCTGATACATAACATTGTGAAAAGTCCCACAGGCAGGGCAAGAAAAGACTTCAGAAACCAAATGTTTGCAATAAATAAATTTAAAAATAAAAATGTTGGTTAAATACGTAACCTCAACACCAATTAGAACAATACATACACCTGCCCATTCAAAGTTTAGGTAGTTGAGTGGAGTACGCTTATTGAGCCCCTTAATTGGAGGCATTGCATTGTTTCAACAGTCGAAGTGTTGTACCCAATGGCATTGCCTCAGCAACTAAATTTTACCCTTGATTTTTATTTAATATATAAATTTAATTTTTTTAATTTATTATTTTTAATTAAATTTAATTTATAATTTTTTTTATTTAATATAGAATTTTAAATTAACAACACTAAAAAAAGATATTAAATACAAGAGGCCAAAAAATATAATTTCATAAGTTAATCCCATGGGATGAGTTATCTCATGATTTCTATCCCATCCTCCCTCTCCCAATGGGATACAACAATCCAACAAAACTAATAGTCCAATCTCATGCGCCAATCCTTCAAAACAAACACCACCAAAATGTAGTCCCAATAGCTCAACCAACAAGTCAACCAAATTAATATTTAAAATTTATAACCAAACCAGAAAGTAATGGTGGAACAGCTCCACAGCAATGACACAATATAAACTCAAACAAATCCCAAATTCATATTAAGTAGAACAATACCATACGCAAAAGTGTCCAATGATGTCAAATATCTAAAGAATGGCCAAATTCCCTCAGTAACGAAGTGTCTAGAGATATAACCCAAAAAAGCTACATATCAAGCAGAATGGAAAATTATCCGATGATCCCAAATCTAAAAAATGGCCAAATTCCTCAGTAACACAATTCAATGTATGCCACAACACTGAATAATAAAAACTCAATGATTCAGCAGCTTGGTAAGCTTGCCTCATTATCATGTGTAAGCTCACTAATTTGCCTAAAAGCATCAGGCTTACGAAATCCCAACATTAGTTTGTCTGTTCCATGGTCAAGCAACATTATATAAATTTTGTTAATCATAAGTAATTGTAGCAAGCAAACATGTTAGGGGTGGGAATAATACAGGCTTCTCTGCTCAACCTCATTGGTTGACAATTCAATGCACAAGTAACAATAGAAGTTCTTAACTGTCCCAAACTGGAATATGAAATACGCGTCTAATGTTCTGGTCCTGATAGACAAACTCATAATTTGGTAAAGCCTCCAAGTTCTTTACATAGCCATAGTACACAGATGAAAAACATGGATTAAAAAAAAAATTAAGAGCAGATTTTTAATGTTTTAGCCGCATACGTTGACTTACACCAAATTGGATGCCTAACAAAACAAAATTGCATCCATTGTCAAACTTAATTCCTAAGTGAGCTTACGAACCCAATGCATCTTTATGTTGGGTACCATCTTCATGAAAATTCTTCTCGTTGCTTTATCGCGGAAACTATCACACGCCTTAACGTATTGGTCAGGAGTAATTTCGTCCATTGTTGACAAGCAGTCCATACATGCATCAATGGAGTATTGTTTCTTCTCGGCGTAACTCACTTCAGCCATTTTGTTCTGGCGCACGTAAAATTCTTTTTTTACAAGGTTCGTGGTAATCCATGTATCAAGTGCAAAATCAAGGTGTGCACCCTTTTGCCCACCATCGTTGCCACTACTCTCACCTACCTTCGAGTCATCTCTATCAATGTCGTCAACAACAGGGATAGAATCGGTATTTGAGTTAATACCAACACCAAAGAATGCACTTTGGATATCCCTTTCTTCATCAGAGGTTGGGGGTCCTTGAGCTGAAGCATGGGCAAGTGCATCAGTGGCTTGGGAGTTTGCAAAGAGGACATCTAACAAGTCAATGTCGTCTTGACCCTTTTTCCTAAACACTTTAGCTTTGGGATGTGCCTACAAAAATAAGACAACCAAAGATGTGGTAAATAAGTCACTTAACAGTTAACGTACTATAGTACGAAGGTTGTACTCAAATCTAAGGTGGTGGTAGTTACCTTAACATATTGATCCCAAACATCATCCAGGGCCACAACCGTTTTCCTCTGGTCATCCCAGTCGAACCGCGTATGGTTCTTCACTTTTACAAATGTATTGTAAGCTTGCCTGATGCGGTGGTACTTTTGTTTCAAACGGTTAACCGTGTACCTAACTTTGAACTGATTGTACAGCTCATCATCAATCCGACTCTAATGCCTTGTGGTAAAAGTGTTTTTTTTTTGGTTAACGAAGGGTCTTGCTTCACCTCTTTGACCATTAGTTGTATAAAAGGCCAACTTAATCCTGCTTGGCCACAACCTCAGGTCTTGTGCATCCTCAACGAACCCCTCACTGTCCATCTATGACATACACATATTACACATGTGAAGTAAGTCATGGGTTTACTTAAGTGATGAGCTCTAACTTCTTAAAAATACCAAGTTACAACTTCGAACATAAATGTCAAGCAGGTTGTTTACGCAAGAAAAATAAAAGGAACATGTTTATACAATTACAATTGTAGAGTACTACACGGATAAAAGTTTTTTTTGTTTGCAACAGTACTGACATGTTGCACATGATAACTAATTTTATATCATAAGTTGCAACTATCCAAACCAAGTTTAATAGACATGTCTAACATTTATATGGGTATTCCGTATGTATAAACAAGGAGGTTTGGTAGAATGTAATAGTCTGGGTACAAAAAAAAAAATCCGATGAATAGAGTAAGCTTTTTGGAATGCATTCATGTTTCACTAAACAATGCATGTAACACATTTACAAAATTCAGTGGAGTAATATTTACCACCACGTCGTTTTCACCACAAAGAGATGCAATAAAGTCCGGTGTGTGTCCTGTCTATTGCTTCGTCTTGAAAGCTTCTTCAGTAAATGGGGGTCTTCGTAAATAGACTGTACAGTGCACTTTAGTAAATGGGGGTCCTCGTGTTCATTGTTGTTTAGTAGATGGACGATAACATAATGATATGAATGAATTATATTCAACGAATATGTTGTCGAAACATACATAGAATGCAATTACAAGGGTTGAAAGAGCTTATTCCTTGCCTTACGGCTCTTGGTAAAACGGAGATCGAATCAACCACAAGAAATTGACGATGTCACTACATCAACAATGATGACAACAATAAAAGTAAAGAAATAAGTACAACTTCCTGTTGGAGGAGAGAAAGCTATAAAGAAAATTGAATCATGTTTTCTATGTTCTTTTGGCTAGTTTATCAACATATTATGAGAAATGGAATTTAGTAAATCAGAATGGAAGTCAATGACAGTAACCATAAAATCCAAATGATGTGTTTGAAATAAAGTCTTGGTCAAAACAGGTTCCAAAAACACAATATGAGATGTACTATATTCGGTAAGTAATTCACATTATTTTTTTGTATCCAAATTCATGATTGAAATACACCCTAAGACAGAACAGTACTGTTTAATAAATCTGCTACATATTTACAAGGTGCAGAACACAACGGAAAACAGCTGGTTGGTTTAAGGAAATCAAGAAAGGCCAAAATTCAATTTTTATCTTTTTTTTTTTTTGCTCAACTGTATCATACTAAGTGACATCACAGTACTCATAAAAATGATCTGTAAGGCAATTAAGGTGGCTCTCCTCTATTTTTTTCTTGAAGTGAATCATATTTCTTAGCAGTCACACATTTTCATTCATAGTTTTGTTTGGATTGTTTTTGTGAAGACCTAAGCAAGTATGAGATAGTTTTAGATAACCCAAAAATAAGACTTAGGTTCGAAAAAATGGGAGAAACTAGTAATTGAAATTATGTGTAAGTGAAGTTTGCATGCTTTATTTCATCAAGAAAATGGGTGAGAATCAACCAGATTGACAGTAAATGTTGTATAAACGAGCACTATAAAATCCATTTTGCGGTGGGCTTGTGTTCTTGATATTTTAGTAAGTTGTACTAAAAACTTGCTGAAGTCCCAAATTTATACACCAAAGCAGAAGAATGTTCCCAAAAAAAATTATGCTTTAATTCGAAAATGAAGGACTTAAATAGCGATTTTGAAACCACAGTTGGGAAAGGGGAAACTGTGACCACATTGCAATTTGATGAAACTAATTGTCCAAATGAAAAGTAGAAAATATGTGCTTAGTATGTCCGAAATGTGGAACTTACATTCTGAAATTGAAACCAGATACTCTTGAATCAAAAATTTCTTTTCGTTTCAAATGATGAAATTAATTTCCAAAATCAAAGCAGCGAACTGATTTCTATGCTGAAAGGGATTTTCAATTTGGTTTATAAATCATTTGAATGTTGGACAAAACTTCATTTCTTACAAATTTATTAAGAAGAATGAAAATCAAAATCGAAAGTGGAAATGGAGATGAAATGAAAACATGATAAACCACAATCCAAATGACTAACCTCTTCATCGTCTAATCTTCGTCACCCGCAGCTCAAATCGGCCACACCTAAACAGCGTCTTCGTCAATGGCTGTTGTCGTTGCTCCGGTGTTGCCGACCTTGGCATATCAACGAAAGCCAAACTGTGGAAAAGGTTTGGTAAAGGTAATAAACGGGCCAGACAGAGGCTGTGAGGAGTACATAAGTAGATTGTACTAATGTCTAGCTTCTTCACATCATGTGAAGAATCAAATCCTAAAAATATAGGCGTTGTTTAGTTTGTGTTTGTTAAAAAATTTTGAAATTTTTTTTTTACAAATAAGTTTTTAAAAGTAATCAAATTAAATAAATTTTTTCAAAATTTTTTTCTAAAACTTGTTTGTTTACAAATTTTCCAAACAAATCTCTCTCTTATACACATCAAATCAATCACTTTTTCTAAAACTCTCTCTCAAAATAATTTTTCAAAACATCTTTTGAAAAAAAACCAAACGAAACAAATTTTCGTAATTTTTATCTCAAAACATGTTTCTCAAATACAAACCAAACAATGCCATAATTTTTTGAAAACGGAACTCATTTTTCAAAATAACCAAACAGGTTGTATAAAATTTTTTGAAAACCGTGTTTAAAAAATCACAACCAAACACTGTGAATCTAACTCAACATAACCAAAGGATTATAAAGTAAATTGTCAAATATCAATAATAAAAACATATAAGAAAACTATGCATATCAAAACTATTTCATTATTTTTTTTATTCAAAAACTATTTAATTTGATTTTTTTTTAAAAATGATAAAATTAAACCTTATATTTTCCACACAAAAATATCAAATATCAACATTTGTCATTTGATAAAAGGATTTCCAAATTAAAAACACAACAAAATATCTAAACTCTTTTTCAATTGAAAACACAAACAGAATATATGAACAAATTGAAAATACAAAATCTTATAAATTACTAGGGGTGCTCACGGTTTGGCAGTTTGGTTGCAGCCAAAGTAACCTTAAATCTACCATCCATCCAAAACTAAGCAGATTGAAAGAAAAAAAAATCAATCCGCAACCATCTGCTCATCATTATGCATCCGTCTAAAATGTGATAGACCGGTTTGGTTCGGTTGGTATGGACGGATCAGAATATCCACTGCTCACCCCTGTAAGTTGGATAATTTGTTCTGTCTTATTTTTAAGGGTAAATTATAAATATATTTCTTTAAATTTATTTAAAATACAGATTATTTTTTTAGTTTTGAAAATTATAAATATTCTCTTATTAGAATTTTTTTTAACAGAATTAATTAAAAAATAAAATTCATAATTTCTCTCATATATAATAAAAAAAATATCTAAATTATTAATTGAAACATATTTCTAACATCATTAAAAACTGTTAATTGACTTGATGATTTATTAATAAAAATGGTGATTTATTATGAAATTAAAAACCCCAGGCGATGGAATATAATTTCCAAAACTATAAAAGATAATTTATAGTTTAATCAAATCTCAAAAGATATATTTATAATTTTTCTTATTATTAACTCATTCTATTTATATATTATATTTAATTTTTAAAGAGACAAACTTTTAAAGACTGGTGTAGATTTTGACATTTTTTCTTTAATTTTTTATTTTGGTTATGAGTCCGCCGGTGACCATCGGCAATATTTTTATAGTAATAATTTTTAACAAATTTTTTGTCTTTTTTTAAGAAAAATCAACATCCATTTTCACCGTGTCACTTTATTATTGTATCAATATTTATCAAACCATTTAATCATTTATTCTTTTTCACTATCACACTCACACTGATATACATGCACCAACCCATCCTTATTCATTCAAAAAAACACATTCATTGTGATACCTCAAAATTTGAGGACATCATAATAAGGTTTAAAACTTAAAATCAATTTTCTTAATTAAGAACTTCTAATCATTGTTGCCACTAAGTTTGCCATCATCCATCAATTAACAAAACAGAAATTAAAAGTTCTTAAATTACAACTCCAATCAAACTTAAAGTTTAGTCTTAGTATATTCATGAAAGAAAAACATAAATATATATAATAAAAAAAACAAAAAAAGAAAACTAGAGAAAAACTAGATAACTCAGGAAAAGGGTTCATGGGACTTAGGCACACTTCAAGCTAACCAAAGGTTGAACGTCACCTTCCAAAGCCTTGGTGTTTCCTTCGGTTTCTTCAAGCGATGAGCTCAATAAGATAGTACAATCCGAAAATACCCTCCCCAATAATAATACTCACAATTAATGAATATTGTGTAGTAACAGAGTAACAACCAGCGTTTAATAAGCATAACAGGAATGCTATCAGTTAGAATAATAATAATAGATAATAAGAACAATGGCAAATGGAAGTAGTAATTCATCATAGGAAAAATGTCAACTTTTCTTTTAAATTCACATAGGTTTAGTTTATCAGATAAGTCTAAGTAACTCCCCATAAAGCACTATTTTCACTCAACCGTTAAGCAATGGCGATAGGCAATTCTAACTCCCCATTGGTCAAATATTCAAATGTTACTTGCTGTAACTACCAATGATGCCCACACACCAGGGTTACGTACCCAAGTCGTGACATCTCGGTCTGCCTCAAGAGAACGGTCTATGTTGTGACACCCGCACCACTAACCTTATATCGCTATACCGATAAAAGCCGAAATACCTTCCCGTGCCATGTTAGAGCTCGTAACTCACTCGCGCAAGACTCTAAACCAGGCTCACCCCATCACTTTTAAACTTTAATGCATCGATTCAATTTCTTGTCGAATTCACATTTTGAATCATGTGCGAGTTTTAATTTGAAAACCACAGTGACATAAGGTTTATATATCACAACACAACCACGTATGACAACCAAAATATATTTATAGAATGTCTTAGGAGTCATCATAAAATTTCTTAGAATTTCTCACACTTCTTATTTTCAGCACTGAATGGGCAGACTAAAAATAATGAAACCTATAACAAACTATGTTCAATTATTATAATATTTTAATTGGTGCTAGTTCATTGAGTTAGGAAAATATTTTGAGAAGAATACCAAGGCTGAAAACAATTTTAAAATGGAGAAATAAAATTTGAAAGAAAACTGGTTTCTGGGACAATGAGCTACAGCAACTTCGAACACAGGTGATCTATGTTTGAAAAATAAAAAGGGGTCTCAAACGATGTTAAAAAGAGGTATGGTCACAATGGCTTGCTAGATATTTGAGTTTAGAACATATTTATAGAAAGCTTGAAGACTGAAAATCAATGGAAGATGGTCAAATAATTTTGCTAAGAAAATTGGACAGATTCTGTCGCATTTTAGTATGACTGCAATTTCTCCTCTTAGACTTGTTCATTTTTTGTGATATCAGTGGCAAATGAAAGATAACTCTTATATCTAACTATCCCAAGTGGTCGTGCAGAAAATACCATTTTCAGAGAAAATAGGACCTATTTGAAGTCACGTTTCTACTATGTTATAAGCAACACTTAGGACAAATATTTACTTCGATAAGGAAATAGTGTCCAATGATTTTATAAAAAATTTACACGTGTATAGAACACCTATATATACTCCTAGTACAAAAAGATTTTAAACACAAGTTATTTTCAATTTATTAGAGAATTTTTCATCCGATAAAATCTGAAACAGTGAACAAAATATAAGTTTCAAGTAAAAGTGAACTAACCTTATCTCATTTTACCCTCATGCAAGATTATTTCAAACAATGGAGAATATTTGAAAACATAAGAAGATAAAATCAGTAGCTAAACCATCTAATCTATGCTTGCAAGAAGGAATAGAAATCATATAATCATGAAATTCTCATTCTATCTGTTAAAATGGTTAAAAGAAATATATATATGAATTGCATATCTCAGAATCAATGTACAGCGACTCCTATATATAGGAGAATGTTACAATCAAGTATGGACTCCTAGATTACAAGTATGGAAGGACTCCTAGATTTACAGGGAATATACCTAAATATATACAATATATATTAACCATATATATTAACATCCACCCTTAAACTCAAGGAGGATAAACATCAACCAATTTGAGTTTGGAAACTAAGTCACTGAAACGGCCAGGACGATGAGCCTTGGTAAAGATATCAGCAAGCTGATCAGCAGAAGCAAGAGAAAGAAGATGGACAGCGCCACGAGTAACATGTTGCCTACTAAAATGACAATCAATCTCAATATGTTTGGTGTGGTCATGGAAGACATCATTATGAGCAATTTGAATGGCACTTTGATTGTCACAATAAAGAGAGGTAGCACCAGAGAAGGAAACACCCATGTCAGCAAGGAGCCAGCGAAGCCACAGAAGTTCCTAAGTAGTGTCAGCAAGAGCATGGTATTCAGTTTCAGTACTAGAACGAGCAATGAGAGATTGTTTCTTGTTGCACCAAGCAAGAAGTGAATCCCCTAAGAAGAAACAGAAACTCATAGTGGAGCATCAATTAGTAGGATCTCCAGCCCAATTAGCCTCAAAAAAGGCACGAAGCTCAAGAGATGAGTGAGCAGAATAATGGAGTTCATGGAACATGGTGTCTTTGAGGTAGCGAAGTATGCGAAGCAGGGCAGTGTAATGAGGGGTGCGGGGAGCCGACATGTACTGACTAACAAGATGTACAACATAAACAATGTCAGGACGTGTCATAGTGAGATAGACAAGACTACTTATTAGCTAGCGATAAAGAGTAGTATCTAAAAGAAGATCAGATGTATATTTAGCCTATGATAAATAATAACCAATAAAATCATTGGAGACTTCAAGACCCAAGAAATAATTGAGAGTACCAAGGTCTTTCATTTCAAAGCAATGGTTGAAAGATTGTTTGAGGCTAAGAAAACAAGCCACATCATCACCGGTGATAATCATATTATCCACATAGAGAAGAAGAAGAGCTGTACCATGAATAGTCTTCCGAATAAAGAGAGCAGAGTCATATAAGTTGAAGGTGAAACCAATATTATGAATGGTGGAACTGAACTTAGCAAACCAAGCACGAGGGGCTTGTTTAAGACCATAGAGACCACGTTGAAGTTTGTAAACTTTATTAGCTGGATAAGTAGACCCAAGTGGAGGTTACATATAAACCTCCTCAAGAAGATCACCATTAAGAAATGAATTTTTCACATCTATTTGGAAAAGGTCTCAGTGGCGAGAAGTAGCAACAGCAATTAGGCTGCAAACAGAGATAAGCCTAGCAACAGAAGAAAAGGTCTCCTCATAATCAATACCATATTCTTGGGTAAAGCCTTTTGCAACAAGGCGAGCTTTGTACTGCTCAATAGAACCATCAGAGTGAGTCTTGATTTTGTAGACCCATTTGCAGCCAATCGCAGTCTTTCTAGAAGAAAGATCAACAATGTCCCAAGTATGAGTTTTGTCTAGAGCCTGAAGTTCATCAATCATAGCTTGCTGCCAAAGAGGATTATTACAAGCCTCACGGTAGGAAGTAGGTTCATGAGTAAAAAAGGCAGTGGATCCAACAATATAATCACAAAGATAAGTAAGTTATCGAGTTACCTGACTTAAACGACCTATGTAACGCCCTCAAAATAACAATATTAAACCCATCAGATAAGACATGCATTTACATATAAACTAACCACATTCTTTTATTCATTAGAGTTCTATTACATAAGTATTACATGTTAACATCAAAACAAAATGCCCTACGGGCTTACAGCTTTCCAAGTTAACACTTGGTTACAACAAAAGAGTACTAACTCGTTTACACATTAAGCCCTAGGCTTGAAGTTACATGTAATACATCAAAAGTTAAGCGACAAAAGTATGTCCGCCACTAGCCTCCCAGCTATGTCCTTGGAGGTGGCATGCTACCTGCACCTGAAAATGATATTCCCATATAGGGTGAGCCACAGCCCAGTAGAAATACACTAAACCAACCATGAACAATGACTAAAATATTAGCAATTGATAGATGGTCAACACTGATACAATCACATAAATCACATATTTATGTCTTTCAACTTATGAATCTAAGTTACCTTTCATTTTTCCTTTTTCAACAGATAAGCATGCTAGCTCTATCATCATTTCCACAGATATGTATAAAAACTATATCTCACGTTCAGATAAGCATAAAAGCTATATCCACATTCTTAACAGATATGTATAACAACAATATCCACATTCTCAACAGATATGTTTAACAACAATATCCCACATTCACAGATAAGCATATAAGCTGTATCCACACTTCACAAAGATAAGCATATGAGCTCTATCTTCACTTCTCTAGACAAGCATATGAGCTGTGTCTACGGAGTTCATCCCCTATCTCCTCCCATTACCTATCCGGTTTAGAGGTACATCCCCTATCTTCTCCTAAACCGCGGAGTACATCCCCTATCTCCTCCTCTACACATAACGTATACAAACACAATGGTTCTATATACAATCACCCAATACATACAGTTAATGTATTCTATCAACTGTCAAGTTCCATGACACATTTCATTGATTAGTTTCAGTTTACCTAATCATCATGCGTTGTCTACAACAATCACGACTATCCTCCACCGATAGCCCAAAGCAGTTATTTCTAAACAGAAAATAAATGCACAATGGATATTCAATCAACATTTCATTCCTCATTTCTCACAATTAATTATCCCAATTAATTAAACAATGTAATTAGGTCGTTATCCATAATTACCATTTCAACCCTTAGGTCCCATTTTCATCAATGATTCAACAATCATTCCATTTTTCTATGCCAAACATGCATTCAGGTTTATTATGAATAAAACCCCAACTTTTGTAAAATTACACAAAAGCCCCAAACTTTCACAAAATTACCAAACCAAACCCAACATCTCAAAATACCAAAATTTAAAGACAAAACCCATAGAGAGGAGTAGGATATCCCTACCTCAAAGTTTAAGCCACAAAGGAGATGAAGACTCGAAGATCAACTTGCTCCAAATCCAAACTTTTTCAGATTAAATCGAAGCTCTCGACGCCCTCTATCTTTTTAATAAAGGCCCTAGGCTAGATTCACACCCTAGGGAGATCAAATCTTAGAGAGAGTGCAAGTTTAGAGAGAGAGAGGCTCGGATTAAGGGTTTTGGATCAAAAAGAGAGTGAAAAAGTGATGTTTTAGACGCTGCTGTCCGCTGATATAAAACACGCTCGCTCGAGCGAAGGATTGGTCGCTCGAGCGACCAGACACAGAAAACTCTCGCTTGAGCCAAGAAGTTCTCGATCGAGCGAAGAAAAACCCAGACCGCTCGAGCGAAGGAAAGCTCGCTCGAGCCAAGAAAGACAGCTCTCAGGTCCAGAACCAGACGCAACACCACTCTCGCTCGAGCGACAAACTCCTCGCTCGAGCGAAGGACCAAAAATCTGGGCAGCAACACTAGGCTCCCAAACACAACCAACCTGTAACAAACCTGCCCAACACATCCCATAACTCAATATACAAAGTACAAAGGATGCAAACACGATAATAAACAACAACCAACATCCACGGACACATGTCCGGATCACTGTACAACAAGGGTAAACCCGGGATCGCTATAACCTATGGGAGGCGGTTCTAGTAGAGTGATAAGAGATTCAACGGGACACTCGATGAGAGCTGGAGACCCCGAAAGGAGAACAGCAGGACCATCAGAAGGAGCAGTCAATACAGGAGCAGGTGTAGGCAAATGCGTCTCTAGAGAGGAGGAATCTACGTCAAAGTCATTAGAAAAGAGATCAATAGACGGATTAGTAAACATAGTGGAAGTAGAAAATGATGATAGGTGGAACGATTATAAGGATGAAAACATTCTGTGCTCCCAGAAAACCACACGACGAGAGACACGAAGACGTTTAAAGATAAGATCCCAGTAGCGATAGTTTTTATGTTCAATCCCCTACTAAAAAAAGCAACAAAGACGAGAACGAGGTTCAAGTTTGGTGTGTTCATGAAGTTAGTGGAGAACAAAACATGCAGACCCAAAAACCCGAAGATTTGTATATGGAGGACTAGTGCCATGTAAACATTCATAAAGAGTTTGGTTATTGATAGTAGGAGTGGGAACACAGTTGATAGTGTAGGCAGCAATAAGAGTAGCTTCTCCCCATAAATATTCAGGACATGAGAAAAAGATAAGTAAAGCTCAAGTAGTGTCAAAAATATGCCTATGCTTCCATTCAGCACGTCCATTTTGTTGGGACGTGCCAGCACAGGAACGATGAGGCTGAGTACCGTGATGCTAAAGGAATGAGAGAAAATCAAGATCCCTATATTCCATAGCATTATTAGATCGAAATTTTTTAATGGTTTTAGAAAATTGGGTTTGGATCATTTTTGCAAAATTGTAATAAAGTTGTTTGAGTTCTGATCGACTTTTCATGAGAAATAATCATGTAAAATGTGAAAAATCATCAACAAAAACAACAAAGTAACATGAGCCTGCTATAGTTGTAGTATGTAATGGTCTCCAAATATCAGAATGTATAAGATCAAATGGTGCATAAGAAACAGAAGTACTTGTATTAAATGAAAAAAAGGTTGTTTTGCAAGTTGACAAGACAAACAATCCAAAGTATCAGGAATTACATGACCTAACTAATCAGTAAAAACTAAAGATTTCAACCGACTAACAGAAATATGTCCTAAACGACAATGCCAAAGATTAAAAGGAGATATACTGGAAGCAGATGCAGGAGCAACTAACAAGATGAAGTCTGGAACATGAAGATGGATGAGCTCATAGAGACGTCCATGCTTACGACTGATCCTAAGAGTTTGTCCCGTCTGAGGGTCCTGTACCAAACAACCATAAAATAGAAAATGTGACAATTAGACCAAGCTCACATAATTAACTAATAGAGATAAGATTTAAAGTGAGAGCAGGAATAAGATAAACATTTGATAAGGATAGATGCGAGGTGGAAACAGAATGTGACAACCCCATCACGTATAATAATTAGCATTTAATTAATTAAGGAGATTTAAATTTTAATTGGTCATTATGCTGATTTAATTTCGGATTTATGAAAATTATGAAGACTAATTCGTATATGATTCTATTGAGGATTTATTTAGGGATTTGAAATTGAAAACCTAAATGGCTTAAAAGGGTATAATTGGTGAATGAATTATTTTAATTTTGAGTATTGGACCATATGGGAGTTTAATTAAATATTCGACTCAGATTTGTGAAATTGAGACTTGATTAATTTGGTCTGAATTGGAGTTAATTAAGTTTTGTGAATTCAGAATTTAGATTATTATGAATTAAATTTGTTTATGAGGTGTTCAATTAAATATGTAATTTATTGACGAAGATTTTGAAATTTAATCTGAAATTGAAAGCCTTAATGATTTAAGAAATCAAAATTGAGGATGAAAATAAGTTTAATTTAATATTTGGAGCCTTCTGGGAGTTTGATTAAAAATTTGATTCAGAATAATAAATTTAAATATAATTACTTGGGCCTTAATGAAAATCAAATTAGACTAATTAAATTATGTGGGATTTATGATTAGTTATGATTAATTAAGTTATATGATAATCAAGAAGTATTAAGATCAAGTGTTGCCTAATTAAGTTAATTTTAATCCTAAATTGAATGGTCTAAAATTTGGAAGTGGGAATGTTGCTACGCGGGCTGCGAAGCAGCGGCTGCTGTGCAGCAAAATGAGCCCATTTCGAGGTCCATTTTGATAATCAAAACCATTCATATTTTAGAATACATCAAGTAGAACATGCCTACAAAAAATCACGTTAATCAGATATCGTTTACCTATTCATCACTCACATTTGTATTCATTTTAATACTTTAAATCACAATTATTATTTATTTTGTAGATACAAATATGAGTGGATAAATAGGTAAACGATATCTGATTAACTTGATGTTTTGCAGGCATGTTCTACTTGATGTATTCTAAAATATGAACGGTTCAGATTATCAAAATGGGCCCAATTTCCCACACAATAGCCACTGTTGCGCAGCCCATGCAGCAACATCCCCACATCCCCACATCCCTAAAATTTGAGGGTGTATGTGGGTGTGTGTGCAGAGAAATTTTGTGTATTGAGCAATTTTGTGTGTGTGTGAGAGAGAGAGTGTTGTGCAGGAGCGTATAGGAGTTGTGCACGTGTGTTGTGGTGTCATCAAGTTAGTGTGTGTGAGAGTGTATATCATTTGAGAGTGCATTGTGCTGGGAGTGTATTAGTATCTTGGAGCCCCTTTCATTACCTCATTTGGTGGAGTAAACTGAGAGAAAGAGAGAGTAAGGGACCATCTCATTTTTGCTGAGAGGTTAAGGAGCTCACCAATTCACTCTAAAGTGAAGAAAAAAAAAAGCTTAAGAAAAAATAAGAGATTGAGAAAGAACTCCAAAACTCAACAAGTTGAGCTAAATTTCTTGCTTAATTCTTCTAAATAATTCGCCTAATACTTGAAATCAAAAAGGATTTATGTTCAATTTCATGTAATTGAAAAGAAATTAGCAAGAAGATGAAGAAATGGATCTAGGTTCATGGTTATGGAATAAATTTAGGAATTAATTATTTTGGGTTTGATTTTGGAATATCATGCATGCATTTGAGTCTCTTTCCTACATGCATGAAAAAATTCTACAAATCTTGATACACTAATTGTACATGCATTAAGGATTTCTAGAAATTGATTCAAGATGGATTTTGAGAGGATTTAAAAAAAAAATTAAAGATTTGCGAATCAATCATATAAATTGATAGGAATTGGATTTTGCATGTTAAATCAAGTTAGGTTAAAGAATATGAGTTATGATTCTTTAAATTTGTTAAGTTTGAGTTCAATTTTGGGAACTATTCTTGAATTGAGTTCTATAAATTGCATGCAACAATGATTTATTGAAGATTGATCATGGCTCATAATTATTTTCATGTTTTGATAAAATTTTGAATGAGTTTTGACGATGAAATTGGATTTTAAAAGCTTAATTTATGTTTTATAATTTATGAGTTTGAAATTGGGTTTGATATGAAGAAAATGAATTAAATCTAAATTTGGAAAAATTAAGAAATAAATTATAATTTAAATTTGACAATAAAGAATTAGTTTGATCTTAATTTGAATTTCATATATGTAAGTGTTTTTCTAAGAGCCTTATAGCTTTAATTTAATATTTTGTAAGAAAAAAGAAGAAAAGTTTTGAATCATTATATTCATGAAGTTATAGTTTTAATCTTGACAAATTAAGGAGGTGTTTGCATTACGATTTGGAAATTACTTAAGTGTTTATATTTATTAATGATATTACATGTTTAAATATGCATGAATCTAAGTTTTGAAATGAAATTTGGAAGCTAAATCTTCAGTTTTGGAGCTTAGAAAATTTTTAGACTGTTCGAGCGACCAGTTGGTGGCTCGATCAAACATTACGAGCTTCTAGTATTTTTACAGATAGTACAATCTGCTCGAGCGACCAAGTGGTGGCTCAAGCAGCCAGGCTATTTTTAGCATGTTTTGAAAAATCATACTTTGTTTGTATTTTTTTCTCCTCTCCTCCCAAAGCATTCTAGACATGATTTATGAGTCAATAAAGATTAATAAGCTAACAATCAACATAACTTAGTTGGTTAAGGAATAAGTCATTGATTTAATAATAATTGATTAAGATACCAAGTAAGAAATCAGTCTATTGAAAAAGGACTTAGTAATAAAAGAATATGTAAAATGAGAACCCGATTCACTTGAATAAAGAAAGAATACAGGTGGTAGAACCTCGGGTTACTTAGACCGAAAATGACAAGAAAAGTCAAGTTTGATCAAGGAACTGATATTGTGTTTCAATGTGTATATGTTATATGTTTGTGTAGGTCACATGTTATTGTCTGCCTGATTTATCTAATCTGTCCAATCTGTCTGATCTACTTCTACGGCTATTTGTGAGTAATAACTTTGTAAAGCTATGTTCACGTTTAAGTATTTTCCTATATGATATGACAAGAAATGATCTGTTTTCTAAAATGCTATGTTCTGTATCAATGAATGATTGTTTATATATTGAAAAGTATTCGTGGTATCCTTAGCACATGGCTCTTGCCCGAAGGTAATAATACCATGGTCTATAAACACAAAGTCCTTGTCCGGGGGTAATAATACCGTGGTCTCATGGCCTTTGCCCAGGGATAATAATACCATGGTCTAATGGCTCTCGCCCGGGGGTAACAATACTGTGGCTTAAGTATGTTATCTGTTCCCGGTATCGGAGGTTCCTTTATGGAACTGGTCAAGTATGATCCTTAATGCTCTGTATCTGATCTGTTAGCGTTAATGAGTGTATCACATATGATCTTATGCAAAATCTGAATATGAATATGAACATATCTATGAATTTGTTTCTGATTTGAAATTTGAATATGCATAAGACTCTGTTTCTGATAAGAATATGTTCCTGATATAAACTCTGATTTCTGACTTTCTAATGGACATCATTCATTAAAACCCTTTACTTTGTTATTATTCACTAGGCTCCAGCTCATTGTATTATTTTATGTATATAGGTGATAAGACGTGTGACCAGGCTTAGAGACGTCTGCTTGGAATATGTTTTTGTCAGCCAACCTATGTGCCTACCGGAGAGGTTTCAGATATGTCAAGTGGTTATGGCTATGTGATTAAAGTTTAAGTTTTGTTTTCTTTTTTGGTTAAACAAGTCTTTGTTTCTTTTGTAAATAGGGCTAAGTCCTTTTTTGTCTAATCTGTATATATGTGATGACGTAAAGATGATGTGTAAATATGTATATGAAAAGTTTAAAATTTTTCTGTCTCATATAAGTATGCACATCTCAATGGACGTTATATATTTGCTATTTGCTTCCACTAACCCCTAATATTATGTTAATCTGTCTCCGAGGCCTTCAATAATCCCAAGATTACTAGCTTTTTACGATGCTAAACCTATAAGGGCCGGTTTAGGTCGTGACATAGAACCAACATGACTTACAAACATAAGAGAACCATCAACAGTATGAATGGAGGGAATATGAGGAGAGGAAGAAATAAAAGAAAATATAGTAGAACTGAAGGTCATATGATTGCAGCATGCTGAGTCAAAACACCAAGGAGATGTACTTGAAGTCACAGACAAAGCAGTAGAATGAGGGGTACTAGACGTGGCGAGAAACTGTTTGAACATAGCCTCAGCATCAGTTTGAGAAAAGACAGGAGCGGCCAGATCTAAAGGCTCAGAAAACTGCTCAGAGGCAACAATAGTAATGTCATAATCAAACAAAGATCCGGACTGATTGGATTGATTCCCAGGACATTGTGAACAACCTCGTGAAGTAGTACCACGAGAGAAATGAGTAGTAGATGATCGCAATCTTACTGCAAATGACCAGGACTAATCTTGTTGTAGTACCAACAGGATCTTACTAGGCAATAAAGCAGAGGATGAGTAGAAGAAAGGCCCCGATTTTGACAACAATTGCAAGTAGTGGTCTGCTGGGTGGTTGGTGAAGGGGAACTCAGTGATTGAGGAGTGGCAAGAACTATATCCACGTGATGAGTGTGAAAAGTGCTAAGACGAGTCTTCTCGGATAATTGCTTGGAAAAAGCCTGCTCAAGAATGGGCAGTGGAGCGCGATGAAGTAGAGATGCATGCACTGGCTCAAACTAGATAGTGAAATCCATGAGAAACTGAACCAATCGTTGTTGACTACGATACTTAGTAAATAAAGCAGCATTTTTAGTATAAGGCTAGTCAAGTTCAGAGAGAGCAAGTTGGTCCCAAATAGAATATATCTAAGAGAGAAAATCATTAATAGACTGACCAGGCTCTTGACGCATGTGATGAAATTGACTCTGAAGTTGATACTGATAAGCAAGACTAGTAGTCTGATAATGTTCTTTCAAAAAATCCCAAATGTCCTTGGCAGGAGTAGTCACAGAGTCAAGTTAAAAACGACCAAACTATAAACTGATAGAGGTAACAGATATATTCCGAAGCCAAATAATGATATGGTAATTCTTACTGTCCCAATCCTCTAAACGGTCTTCATATGTGGTAGCTGGTTCATTAACCTCTTTCACTAGTTGAATCACATCTCCAGTGGTAATGCGCCAGAGTTTCTTCCCTTTCAAAAAACCAGGCATGGACTGGCCCATAACATGTAGTTGGAGCCATTATACGATCCATAATGATGGGTTAGTGAAGTAAATAGATAGGAACAGTGTTATAGAAACAGAATCAGCAAAAACAAAGTGCATCAGCTGATTTAGAAGGTCCAAATTAGGTGGGAACCATGTGGAACTACCCAAAAAAATTGGCTAAATATTGGTCAAAATGAGCAAAATCAGAGGCTGGACTCGTTAAGGCTGATGTCACATATCAAGGGCTGACGTTAGTGTGTCACTGTGACATAGAGGCATGAAATGGACGTGTGTTGACGTCACACGCACGCAACTGGGCCAAAGCCAAGTGTGTAACACTGACGTAAAGGGGATGACGTCAACGGCTGAGCAGCTAGCGTGGCTGGGTACGCGTGGGAGCTCATGTGCAAGTGATGGCGGAAGCAGTTGACGTACCGATCAAAAAAATGGCACGTGAGGTACTTTTTGGTGATGAAATTAATGTCGTTGGAATCGTGAGAAGATTCCGATCAGTTTGATGCTAAAGGGAAAAATTTTGGGTAAAAAAAAAATATGACGAAACAATTAGATCAGTGTTTAGGTGATTGAATGAATGTTGTAGTACCACTGTGTATGGGACTAAGCAGAAAAAGAAAAGAAAGAGGGCTATAATTTTAGGATCTAGAGCTCTGATACCATGTTAAAATGGTTAAGAGAAATATATATATATATATATGAATTGTACATCTCAGAATTAAGGTATAGCGACTTCTATATATAGGAGAGTGTTACAATCAAGTATGGACTCCTAGATTTACAAGTATGGAAGGACTCCTAGATTTATAGGGAATATATTAGATATTCAAGGAATATACCTAAATATATACAATATATATTAACTATATATATTAACACTATCAAAATGTAAGCATGCCTTGAGCTATTCTTGCTATGTATGTATTAACAATACACACACTTGCATATATTTAATATATAAATTTAGTTAAAAATATCTAAGGGATGATAGAGGTAAAGTATTCTTACCTCAAGAGCGTTTACAAACTATCTTCAAGATTAGTTTCAAAATAGTGACCACCAAGCACCGTCTCCTCTCTCCCCCTTTTCTTTCTTTTCTCCTCTTTTCTTTTCCCTTGTTCAGCTGTGTGTGTAGCAATAGAATGACTGAAATAGTGCTATTTGTAGGAGTTTGGAGGCATATTTTTTTTTAATTTATTTATTGTCTTCTTCTTGACTTTGAAAACATTACCTACAAGGTATAGGCCTTGAGTGTGTTTGTATGCATGCCTCAACATACCTCATTGGGAAGGAAAGGTGGCCGAATCCTCTGCCCAAAAATTCTTAATCTATATATATATTTTTTGTATGTGTGTACAAAATAAAATCAATATATATATATAGCCTATTCACTAGATATTTTACTCCATATTGTCCTCTGACTAACTTAGTTGTTATCTGTTTAACTCATTTAATTTCCACATTGTATTTAGATACAAAAATTTAATCACAGAAAGATACATAAATTTATTTAAAGGAGTTTAATAGTGGTATTAATCATGATGTTATTAACATTATAATTTAATAATCACTATTAATTGACTTAATATTATTATTAACAAATTAATTAGTTGTCTAAAAATTCAGGTTCTTACATTTACACACTTACAAATAAAAAAGGAGTAAGACAGATAAATTTATCACTGTAATATATTTGACTAGATTCATCACTGATAACATATCAGTGATAAATTTATCATTGTATCAATATTTATCAAATTAGTTAATCACTCTTTTTCACTATCACACTCACACTTACATACATGCACACTCCCTCACTTTGTTCATTTAAAAAAATACATTCACACACTTACATGTAGAAAATAATTTTCTCAGTGATAAATTTATCACTAACACAAATTTTTTCAAACATTAATTTAAAAGCAATTGACATAGAAGAGAATAATAAAGAGAAGTGCGATTCGAAGAATCTTTGTAACTTTCACGCTTATCATCACCATCTTATAAATCCAAAAACTAAAGTCAAATAAAACCAAATTAAAAAACAAAAGCATCTCTAACTGGGAAGATTTATTAGATTTCGGTGTGACTGTCGAAATTATTTCAGAGGATCTTTGATGATAGAGTATAAATTGGTGACAGTGGAGTGTAGATTGGAGAAGATAAAGTGTATATCAGAGATGTAAAGCGTAGTCAGAGAAGATAGAGTGCAGATCGACGACGATAGAGTGTAGATCAGTGATAGTGAATATAGTTGGTGGACGGTGGATAGTGTTGGTGGTAGCAGCGACCGACGGCAGATGGTGGCAATATATGTGGTAGTGGTGACGATTACGATGACGGTGTGTTGTGGTAGTGTGAAATTTCAGAAATAGTTACGAGATGAGAGAGAGAAAAAGAGAGTGAGAAAGAGAGATGAGAAAGAGAACAAAAAACATTATTTAGGGCAAATGGTAGAACATGGGCAAAATTAGAAAAAAAAAATAAAATAAAATAAAATAAAATTTTTTACAACATGACTTATGTGTGCATAAGACTCTAAGTCAGGACCTAATGGGTAATAAGATCAAAAAGAAGTACTCGCTGGAAGATATCCCTTTTCGCAACCTAAACAAATTTTAATAGGATACCCTTTTTATGGTTGTGCAAAATACTGCTCAATCCGCTAAAATCGCAGTTATATATATGAAAAATATTATGTAAAATTAGTTTGTGTTATATATATGAAAAATATTATGCAAATTAGTGTTATATATTATGCAAATATTTGATAATTGTTTAAGAATATTCTTCAATCAACTAGCAATTGAAATTGTCCCAAAACGTGGTTTGGTTATTTGCTAATCCACTATTCACGATTTGGTTTATAATTTTATTCTCAAACCATTCGAACCTTAGTGCGCACACACCCCTAATTAAGAGAACGAACTATTTCAATGGATCGGGTCAAAAGTTCTCCCAACCCGAACAGATTTTAATAGGATAAATTTTTCACTTCGTTTGGTTTAAGAGTTAAAAAATAGTTTTGAAATTTTCAATCCGTATATTTTTATTTTTAATAATTTTTTTTTAACTTTCTGGATTTTTTGATTTGGATACATATTAAAAGTTAAATTTTATCAATTGTTTTTAAAAAAATCACTAAATAGAAAAATAAAAATTCAATATATATTTTTTGTATTTATTGAACTTTTTTTTAAAAAAAAATTCATAAATATTTTACTTTTTAATTATATTTAGATTATGTACATCTAAAAAAATTGACTAAAATACCAAGAAAAAAAAAATCACTAAGGTCAGCAAAACACAAGAACTCGAAAATTATTTTTGAAAATTAGGATTTTTGAAGGAAAAATTGGCAACCATAAAGTCAAAAGCACTCCTCTCTTAGCCAGTTAATTAAAAAAAAAAAATTTCCCCAGTTTATGTAAGCTATTTCGGTCTAATAAATAGTAAGAAATTGCACTAAATAACCCTTATTTGGTACATTAATTTCTACTTTATTCCTATAAATAGATTTTAAATTGTTGATATTAAAAACAAAAACAAAAACTGATATTTTTACAACTTGTCAAGATATATCAAAACATCATGGAATTCTCTCTAGTTGGCAAAACTAATTGGTTGTACTGTGGGATGATTTTATTTGTACGCATTAATTCTTTTCAATTCACACACTTAATAAATAAAAAAAATTCTTAAATAATTTTATCCTAGAATAAAAATACCATAATACACTTTTCTTAATCCACTTAAACCCTAATTCTAAGACACCACAACTATTCTCAATCGCCAACATCACCTGTCTCATCTACCATCTTCACCCATCGCCTTTTTCCCCCTCCACTTGCTACCACGTTTTTCCATAAACTATACATTTCCACAAGCCCCTCATCGTGAGCCACCCTACTTTTAAGTTGACTGTGGAGGTCTATGATGGAAGGGAAAGAGCTAGAAGAAAAAATTAGACTCGGTTTGGTTTGCCTTTGGAATCATGATTTCAAGGCAAAATTTTCAAATCACTTTTCAAAATTCATAACCAAATACACAACTCAAAATTACTCAAAACTCAATTCAAAAATTAATTTCAAAACTTATAACTAAACACACAACTCAAAAAAAGAAAAAATCTTTTCAAAACTCTTTTGATGATATAGTGTTGAAGATAATTAGTGATAGGATTGTTAAATTCACTACAAAAAAAATCAAGATTTAACAGCGGCCAAAATTGCCGCTAAAAGCAGAAAAAAAGTGTCACTAAAAACTAGAAAACCTTTACCCGCGGTTGAAATAGCGATGGCCAAACCGCCGCAAGAGGCCCGTCGGCATATCCTTATAGTGACGTTTTCCTCAAACACTGGTATAGTTATTTTTATTGCGACAGCCGATGTAGTTGCAAATGTCGCTATATCTTAAATTTACCCAATACTTGCTAACTTTATAGCGACGGGTTGACTGCTACTATATCCTTGATTTTTGCGACATTTTGTGAACTGCTGCTATATTTTGACTCTATTCCATCAGTTTTACACTGTCGCTATAGCCATAGAATTCTTTGTGAATTTTATTTACAGCGACGATTATTAACTGCGGTTATAGGCTATTTCTATTATTCAATTACCAATAATATATAGCTTGAAATTTTTAATGATTTGCTATCCATTAATGGTTGTTTCTCACTTATCCCTACTCACATTATATATCTATATAAACACTATTTTATTCCAATGGCTCAATACTCAATAATTGTAAAAAGTAAAAGAGTCTGTATTTTCATAATCCTAAACTATCCAAAACACCTTAATTAAAGGGTTCATTACATAAGCCTATAATACAAAATAGACCCAATATTTCTAGTAAACTAATAGCCCACACCATAATCTAAAAGGTACAAATAAACTTGTCACATGACAATAGTACTCAAAACTATTACTTATGACGCCATTTTATAAAGACCTCCATAAAAAATGTTCAAATCGAGAAATGACGTCCATTGCTTGATGCTTTCATATTGTCTTATTTCCTGCAATAAATTGATTGGATGAGCATAAGTATCATTTTCAATTTCAAAATCTATAAAGAAAATTTAGACTACAAATAATTCTTGACAAGTTTTATTTTTTTGGTAAGTATGTGGTTTACGTATCAAAAAATAAAGATTACAATGAAGTTGAAGATCATATTTGCATATTAAGATAGATCAACCATTAAGAGAGAAACAACAGCAAATGGAAAAAAAAAAATACAGTAATGCAGAAGTGTAAGGTGGCTAAAGATTTAAGAAACAAATTTTTCTCAATTTGTGCAGTTAGTTCTTCTTGTTGTTCTTTAAGCACTGCAAGTTAATTTCTAAGATTAGATATGGGTAAAGACATCTGAAAAAACTAGAAATCCCCTAGATGTTGATTTGTGATTATGTATCAATTTAAAGCAGAATATAACAATCACAATCAAACAATCAAACAATCAAGACAAAGAGACACAACAATTTTAACGTGGAAAAAACCACAATTGGACACCTCCAACTGTGATAAAAAAACCACGGGCAACAGCCACAAGACAATCCACTAAGAAGAATTAAAGGAATTACACAGATATACTCTCAATTACCTAGCGAATCCACAACGCCTAATTGAACCAACCTTTATGTGCCTCTTCCAACCCCATCTTCACCACGGAATTGTCTTTCTGATGAGCCACTCTGGATTCCACCACAGTTTCAGGCTCGAATTCTTCAGAATACACAACTGAAGAACAACACTCTCTTTTGTAGAACAAAACACAACCTTTGATGTACTCTCTTTAGAACATGAGTTGAAGACTCAATCAAAACATCAAAGAAAAACTAGCAAAATCTCTCCAGATATAAACCTTAAGATCCAAAAATAAGATCTGAAGAAGTCCCATCAATCACTTAGTTTTGGGAGAAAACCAAGTATATATAGCGAACCAAAAGTAATCCTAATTTCAGAAGAAAACCAACTCTTTAATCAAATATGAAAATCTGGGATCGCGCGGTCCGCTCGAGCGCCCTTTTCCCCGCTCGAGCGGAGACTTCAAATTCTGTGATTTCATACAGGCTCCACGCTCTAGCGTCGGTTTTGACGCTCGAGCGTCAAATCACACCATTCAGTACTTTTTCAGGCATTACAGAGATACTGTGAGCTCGCAAACCCCGCTCGAGCGTCCTTTTCCCCGCTCGAGCGGGAAGGCCAAAACTGGAAAAACTGGAAAAATATAACATGATCGGACAGGCAACTTTGAATGCATTTTTTCATTTTGCTTCGGGCCGCGAGCTGACCGGGCAGCTCGACCCCCGTAATAATCAGCGAAGTGGCAATCTTGAAAATATTTGCATCACAAACTTCTCTGAAAGGCTCAATTCGGGTTGGATTCGCATCTAAACACTCATAGCCTCGCTGAAATAAATGTGCGAAAATAAATACAACTGAAAGGAGTTTTGTCAAACGGGATTGCCAAGAAATAAAACCTAACAACATCTAAAGGGCTTAGAACATGTAAGCAAGCAACTAACAATTATTCATGTCTAGGAAATTATTTCTAAATATGTGCCCACCTCGCCTCTGTTATTACTCCTAAGTATAGAGCTCTGATGAAGAACACATTCCACAAGGTTTTTTAAGTTTGGATCTTGCTTTCAGCTTCTGTTTTCCCAAGTGGTCTTTCGCCTATTGGTAATCACTAATAGCCTCCTTGCCTCACCTTATTCTCAATCTCTCATAGTCAGCGTATCACTCAAGAAAAGGATTATATTATGAAAGAACAACGGTTTTGAAAATGGACTTTTATTCATATACTATAAACATAAACATTACAATTGAAAGACTCTTACAACGGATGTTCTTTTTTTTTTTGTAAATGAAAAGAAGTTATTACTCATGCTATATGTAATACTCTCTATTTTTCAATGTGCCCTTGAACATAAGACTCTCCTTCCTTATATATCCTATGGGTAGACTCCAAAGCTTGGATGTTAAACATATCCGAATAAAATATAAGATGCCAACAAGTTGGCATTTGGACTGAATCAGCCAATAAAGCCAAACATTAGTAACAACCACTAAATCAAGCAACCAATAATAGCATCCAAGGGTCTATTTTTCAATTGTATATTACAGTTTGATCCATTGCTGATATTCAAATTTGTTCGATTGCCCAATTCTCTATTTCACTGGTTTATTTGGTATTTTTGTAGTTGTCAGTAAAGGAAGCAAAGCAGAAAGTCAACCTATCAAATCCCAATTTTTTCCAAACCAACTAACATTTTATTGGTAGAGAAGTCATTAACATTGGTTCTAAATTTCTGTCAATGTATGTGTATTGTAATGATGACTTACCCCGATTAAAAGGTTGCATTTCATGACTCCCAAAAGAGGATCTCTGATGTGTTTGTGGAGAAGCCTGGTCTGGAATGCCATTAGATCCATCTGTCACCTAATTTATACGACAAAGTTTACATGAGTATGCATAAATTTAGAAAAGGATAACATATGATAAATACATCATTTAGATAAATGTGTTATATGTAGTTATACTTGCAAACCACTAGAACACTGTCTCTGTCTCATCAAAAATGCTACTTGCTCTTTTAAAGAGTTTATTATAGCATCTTGAGCTTGCAACTGAATACCTTGAGTTTGCAATTGATCACTTTTGCAACATTTTGTGAACTGCTGCCGGCTGCCACAAATAACAAGTAAGAAGGAATTATAAGCAAAGATAAGCCTCTAATTTATCCAAACCAAAGAACATAACTGGCTTACAAATGTTGGTCAATCTATTTAGGAAACTATATTGTAAGCTTGCAAAGATTTCTAAAGCCTAAATTATTATTTTTTTAATATCATTCATAAGGTACATAAGTGATGGGAGAAATTGCTCTACTCAGCGGGTTAGAAAATCTAGGATAATAATAACAATTAAATTGAAAATGATCAAGCACAATAAACTCATTTTAATTTTTTCCCCCATTTTGTAATCACCCAACTGGCACAAGAAAATTAGAAATGATCCAACCCACTCTTACCATCAGCATGATTGGTGTATCCATAAGAATTTGAGCTAAGGAGATCAAACAAAACCCCATAAAGACCAAATGTGAAACAAAGTTGAACCTTGGAACCAGAAATGAGACCAAATGTCAAGCGAATTTCACACAGTGGCTGCTCTTAGCTCTGATCCAACCCACGTGTGTCACAATTAAATGTTAAAGCAATTACTAGATCCACATGATATTTTCGACATACTTCCAAAAAAGACAGTTTTCTACAAGTTAAAAGCAATATAAATGATCAATACCAGTGTCTATGTTCATCTCATTCCCCAATATCGCCATACTATGAAAAGGACTCAAGTTCTAAAACCAAATACTATTAGTCACTTCAAAATTCTCAGTTATTTGTAATTAGTTGCTAACCAGGAAACTCTTGCTAAAAATGATTCCAGAAACAGTTGGAAACATTAGACACTAATGCCTTGTAGGTGACTACAAATAAAAAAAAAAAAAAATTTCTTTATCAACAAATTTCAAGAAATAGTTGGTCCACTTGCCAAGAATAAAAAACTAAACACTTGTCATTTGTTCAAGTACATATGCTAAAACAACAAAAGACAAAAATTCTATGCAATTACAGGAATAGTTTTTTTTTTTTCTTAGAGAACTTCCTGCGGAAGGATGAGAGAATATTAAAATATCTATGCAATGAAGAATTGCACATGGCATTGCTCAAAAGCCTGTTTGTTGTTTATGACTTAATAACTTCCACCTTTGGTGTAAGCTTTCCTATATTCAGAAAATGCTAAAAGAAAATCAGTGCTTTAATAAAAGATTAATTAGCTCATTTTTGGGCTTCTGTTGTCCATTTTTTTCTTTTTTCTTATTTCAGTAAAGTTAGATGAACTTGACTGTAACCTAAAAGTTTGTACATTGGATAGATTTAACTCCTAAAATGTTAAATCCAATGGAAAAACTTCACAGTAGCAAGAATGAAACAAATGCTAGAATAGAAGTTGTCCCTAACTAGATTTAACTCCTAAAATGTGAAATCCAACGCAAACTGCAATGTGGAGCAATCAAATTCATGCCTCTGAGGGTGTTTAGGTGGAAATGTAGAGCTCTGAGTGTGTTCTATTCTGGGTTTTGGGGCTGCAACCTGATCTCCAATTGACCTATGATGGTGGCAACTCTATTTTATTTCCCTATTTTGTGGTGGCTGCTGTTGGGTTTTGGGGCTGCAACCTGTTTTTTGGTTGCAACCAGGACATGAAAAGTAATGATCAAATAAATCAATACATTTTTTTAGTACTTCCTAGTTTAAAAACTCAGCCATAGAATAGAGTGAGACTTCACAAAGCATGCAATTTTGTTTCTAGAAGCTATATATAATGGGAGGAAAAAAGTTCTAAAACTCACCTCTCTCTATGGAAAACAAAAGGCTTAAAATGAAATCCAATTGAAGGTTAAGCTGGACTTTTTCGCATCTAACCAATGAAATTAAAGTCATTTTTGCTGATCTTCCCTAAGACAAGTGTGACCTTAACTATGTTACTTGGCTACCTAGAACTACTTTATTGTGCATCTAACCAATGAAAGTAAAGTCATTTTGGGTTTGTATGATGGTTGCTAAACTAGTAAAAGGGTGAAGTGTTTTAAAGTTCTTCGTTATTTGTGTATTTGGATTCAACAAAAAAGGGCCATAATTCAGTGTTGAATTTTCTCTAATCACATTATTAGGCCAAGAAAACTATACAAGTGTACAAGCATTAAAATAATGGACATCAATTTTCTCAAAAATAAATAAATAAATAAATAAATAAATATAAAAACCAAAACAAAATGAAATATAACAATAAAGAAAAAGCTTGTTGTGGCATTTTATCAAACGCATACAGGACACATGAATGTGTGTAGCATCAACAACTAAAATACAAAAATTCAAAAACCCACATTTAAACCAACCAAATTGTAACATTCCAACAACAACTTAGTAACAATAAAACTTAATCATCACACCATGATCTTCACATTCCAATTCCCAATACTGAATTGTTAATTATAGTAACAGAAATCACTACACAAAACACCAAACACAACCATATAAATCATAATAGTGGCTTGAAAGCAATTTTGTGTTTGTATTAATGCCAATGATCCTAAAAAGGGAGTTTTAACAACTAATATACAGAATCCAACAAACCCACATCTAAACCAACCTAATTGTAACAGTCCAACACCAACTTAGTAACAATAAAACTTAATCATCACACTGTGATCTTCACATTCCAATTCTCAATAATGAATTGTTAATTAAAGTAAACAAAGCATATTGTGGGCATGAATAATCAGGGAGATCATATAGAATGATGAGAAAATTACCATGAAAGACGACAAAAGAAAGAGAATATGTGCTTGTTAGTGTACAGGTCAACGTGAAGATGATTAAAATTTTTCGAACTAGTTTAGAAGCCATTGATTATGGTAAAAGGAACACAAAAACCAAAGAAAACCCAAGATTTTAACATGAAATCATAGTGAAAATTTATGGTTTTTGTGGTTCCTGGAAGACTGGGAGTTTTATGAATTATGAGTTGGGTTTATTTTGAAGCATACATGAGAAACAATGATGGAGGATGAAATATATAGATTATTAATTTATGGATTTGGTTGGTATGTTGGTACATGATGAAAGTGACTAGAGAGAGAGAGAGAGAGAGCCAATTGACCTGAAATCAGGAATCGTTAATGCATCGGTTGATACACCGATGGAGGATGAACCGTTGATACAGTAGTCGATACACCGGTGGGCTGTAGCTTGTGAAATCAGGAAGCCTCTGTGACTTCTTGGTGCTACTTTGTAAAAGTATAGATAGACTAGGGCACAAGAAGTATAGATAGATCGACTTAGAGTTGAACCCTTTTTTTTGGACTGAAATTTTGAGCGCTAAATTAGAACTTTTTTGGCGCCTTATTTGTTTGACCTATTGTAGCGGTTGAGTTGTAAACATAGCTAAAAAATACGTATAGCAACAGTTTAGAATATAAATGTGACTAAAAACTTGAGTTTTAATTGCGGTTAAAGACCGTCACAATAACCACTTTATAGCTGCATTTTTTTAGGTGCTGCTATAAAAAAAACACTACTATAGCTGATTTTCTCGTAGTGATTATTTTTATAAAAAATCTATAAAAAAAATAATTTCTATATTTAAAAAATATCTAAAACAAATATAATTTTTTTTTTCAAATAACAAGTTGCAATTGCAAAAATAAATAAATAAATAAAAATAATAAAAAAATTGAATTGTTCCAATCAACCGGCCAGATGTCCAGGAGGATGTCTGGACAGACGACCAGGTAGACCCAATCCGCTTCAAAATTCAAAAAATTCCTTTTGAAACTCATCACCAAAAAAATTTTCAATTACTCAAAACTCAACTCACAATTCCACATTCAAATCACAACACCAAAAAAAGAATTACAATTCCAAAACTAAACCAAACTGAGCCTTAGATTTTAAAATTAAAGATGATAGTATTATTAAAATAAAGAAATGTGTACTGAGATTTTTTTTTTTCATGTGTACGCCGAAACTGTATTCATTAAGTGCGTGGACGGAGAAGAATTGGTGTGTGAAAATAAAATTACGGTATTGTTGGATTTCATTGAGCCCACCACATGACTTACCTCAATGTTTGGAATCGTTTCTTGTGACTTTTTGAATAGATTATTCATTTAATAAATCAAATTGATTAGACAGTTACAATTATATGATCAATTATATTTGTTATAAAAAATTGACAGAAAAGTATAATTTGTAGAATAGAACATACATTATTATGAGGCTCTTTCTTGTATTCATATAGTTATTTATATTGAGATAGCAGGTAGTATTAAGATTTTTTTATATAGTTGATGATTCAATTTGATATAATTTTTTTTATATAAAAAAATAATCTCTTGCTGTTTATGCCTACCAAACATTTGAATATATGTTTCCTGGCCAAAAATTTTAATTTGGCAACATCACCAAATGCCACCTAAAAAAAAATTTCACATTTTTTTTTTTGTTTTGTTTTGTTTTTGTTTTTGTTGAGAATATTATAAATCATTTTTAACTTATAAATTGACGGTTCTGGGTTAATTAATAACAAGAGTGCGACCTTTACTTTTTCATAATTTCCCTATTAATTGCCAAAGGCTTAGCACTATTCCATGTTTGGCTATTCCTGAAATAAATGCTACAACAAACCAATTTTTGTTGCCCAGTTGCATAAACTCACAAAAGATCTCATCTCTAACTAGGTAGATTAAGAAAGAGCATTTTAACTCCTACTTTCTCGAGATTTACTTCTAATGCCTCTTTCTTTTTTCATTTTTTTTTTTCAAAAATTTTCTTGAATGAGAGATTTGAAAGTGGAGAAGGATCTCAAATATGGAAACGAAATTAACAAGACAGATAATCTTAATTAGCATTTGTATCGTTCTATGTTTTATGGCCACTCTTTATACTTGGAGGGTGAGAAGACCCAACTTCAAAATCCAAGCAGTGAATTTGGGAGGTTGGCTGGTTGCTGAAAGATGGATCAAACCTTCTCTCTTTGATGGCATCCCCAACAAAGATTTCTTGGTTTGTAAACATATACTTATTACATATGTAAACACATATTATATATTTGCTCATATTTGCTTTAACGATAAGTTTAGGAACACATAACACATGAATTGTTAGAATTTTATTAGATTTGTTTGTGAAATTCTTGTCCATTTATATATTTTGTGTTTGATTACGAAATGTTTGTCACAAAATAATCTGTAAAACAAAAAATGAAAAATGAAACACAACCAGACATGCCCTTAATTTTTCAAACAAGCATTTCAGAAAGCTCACTGCATTCATCTTTGATGAGCATGCACTTTTTGGTGAAAATTTTCTGCTTTTGTGGCAATACTGTGAGTTCTCTTCACTTTTCAATCTAATTTTGGGAAATTTCATTTAGGATGGGACTAGCCTGCATTTAAAATCAGCAACAGTTGGAAAATACCTTTGCGCCGAATGGGGTGGAAGATCAATCATAGTAGCTAACCGGACTTATGCTACAATCTGGGAAACATTTAAAGTAAAAACCAATTATCCATTTCAATATATGATCATTCTCTATTTTCATCAGCATAATAACTTGTTTATCTGTTTTTGTTTTTTTGTTTTGTGAAGTTGTGGAGGATCAATGAGACCAGCTTTCAGTTTAGAGTGTACAACAAACAGTTCATGGGACTTGACACTGCTGGAAATGGGATTGATTTAGTTGCTGTTACGGACATGCCCGGCGGCAGATCAGAAACGTTTCAGATTGTTCGAAATTCTGATGATTTAAACCGCATTCGGATCAAAGCCTCCAATGGTTTCTTCTTACAGGTTCTGCTGTGTCATTTATTTATTTTTTTAAATGAAAAAAACTCTATTAATGCACAGAATTTATATAGAAAAAATGACAAGATTGATGTGGCATTATTTTTTGTTTTAAAAAAGTTCAATGACATACGACATGGAAACAGTTATATCAACATACGAAAGAGTCTTATAATAACAAATAAATAAATAATTTTTGAAAAATGTGGATGAATATTAAACTCTTAACTTCTCAGTTGAGAGTATACCAGAATAGTCAACTAAATTAACTTAAATAGAAAATAATATAACTTTTGTTACCTTCTTTTATTTATTTATCTTTTCTCTCTCTATTTTTTTTCCCGACAAATTGAAGATTTCAACACAACTTTAATGAGTTAAAATAGAGAAGGGAAGAAGCCAACATAACAATTATTTTTTAGCATTACTCATTTGGAGGAATAATAATGTAATGTATGACCATTAAAATGCCGTTTAGATTATGGGTTTATAGGTAAAGACTGCAGATCTTGTGACAGCTGATTCTAAAGGAAATGGTAGTTGGGGAGATGATGATCCATCTGTTTTCATAATGTGGGTAAGTGGGAGATTCGATGGAGAGTATCAAGTGACAAATGGTTATGGTCCAACCAAGGCACCACAAGTTATGAGGGTAAGATGTTTCACCGTAGAAATTATTATTCCTTTTTTTTTTTTTTTTTTGAACTAATTATTATTCACTTTTTCACAAATTGATTGAATTTGAATGAATACACTACTCTGGCACACGATTCTTGTTAAGATAATTGTATGGAGAGAGAAGAGAAAAGAGAATCTCTATATATTAAATAATGGGCGAATTATACTAACGGTTCTTATAGTTTGGATCTTATGTCATTTTAATCCCAAACTTTTTAATTGTGACATATTTGATCATGAATTTTGAATCTTATTTCAAATAAGGACAATTGAAGATACCATTGCTCAATTTTAAGGGCAAAGTCATTGATTTGATAAAATATAAACTAATTTAACAAAAATAAATGTCAAAAAAATATTTTTAAATTTTTAAAAATTATTTCTACCCACTAAAGATAAACTCGTTTTTAACATAGAAACCTATTTAAGGTTCAAAGAGAGAGAACTAAGAGCGAACATAAGCAGGGGAAAAAAAAAAAGATTACGAGTAAAAAAAAATATAAAAAAGATAGTTGGGGTAGAAATAAACTAGCAGATAGAGGAAGAAATCACCACGAAGTGATACTGAAAGAAAACTATGGCAGCAGAATGAATTGAGTATCGACAGGTAGCCAAGGTAAGACTGCCGCCCGCTGGTAAAACGAAATTAATAGATACATAACTTTAACTCTGATACTATGTTAAGATAATTGTATGGAAAGAGAAGAGAAAAGAGAATCTCTATATATTGAATAATATATTATTGTTATATTGTGTATTGAACTATTAAAAGGGGTGGCATATACACAGGTAAAGTAAGAATGGGCACAAGAATAAAGAAACTATAGAAATATGACAACCTAACAAATATAAGAAATAATATATTCCAAATATTATTTAACGATTCTATCCTATCAATTATTTCTACATTAGGACAGAGAGATAGAGAGATCTGGCCCCAGAGAACACCTGCCCTCACTCCCCCACGACCTTCATTATATTAAAATAAAATAAATAGTACACTCAATTTGTTTAATTAGAAAATATTTTCTAAAAAGATCACAATTTTTAGCATTTGATATGACGAAATGGAAAACAATTACTGTATTGATCAAAAACGAGTTTATTTGAAAATAAATAAATAAATAAAATTGAGGAATTTGATATATGTATGTGTCTCAGGAGCACTGGAGTACATATATAGTTGAAGAAGACTTCAAGTTTGTGTCAAAAAATGGAATAAATGCAGTGAGAATACCAGTTGGGTGGTGGATAGCCAGTGGCCCAACACCTCCACAGCCTTATGTCGGTGGATCTTTACAATACTTGGACCATGCCTTCTTATGGGCACAGTATGTTTTTTATTTTATTTTTTTGTTGTTCTTTCTTGTTTTTAATAAGGGCAAAAATAAGACTTGGTTTAGATTTATTACAGGGTACGTATAAACTTCACTAAATAATTTGGATTATACATTATTTTTCTAAATAAATTTATGTACATAAATTTTGGGCCAATCGGTATTATTATTTTAATAGAAGGGGCAGACATGACTCACGTATTAAGTTATTGAGGTTATCACCAAAGACTCACTAGAAATTTTTTTAAAAATTTTATTGTCAAAAGTTTCAACTTTTTTAAAAATTTAATTAAATAAAATCTCATTTTGATATTTAATCCGAGCTTTCTATAAACCTTTGGGTCGCTAGTGTAAAGGGGAAAGGGGGAGGCACAACTTTTAAATGGCCTGATTTTTAATGTTATGTTTGGATCATGGGTTTAGAGAGATATGAAAAGCAAAGGAAAATGAAGAAAACATAGAGAGATATCGTGGGTTTACAGATATTTCATTTATTTTGCCCTCCTCTTCTTCCTTTCTTTCCCTTTCTCTATCCAATTCTTTATTCAAATAATCCAAACACAACTAAAGGTCCACATGATGAAACCTTAATATTGGGTTTGGATCATTAATTTGATAAGATTCTCGAGAGGAAAAGGAAAATGAGAAAGAAATAAATATATATATTCATTCACATTTGCCTTATACTTTTTTTTTCTTTCTAAATTACTATCTAAATTTATAATTCAAACACAACTTAAAAGCGCTATAGTTGTTTAGTATTTCCGTCTAGTAGTTCTAAATAGTCGAATTTGAAAGACAACTGTTTTTTTATTTCTTTTGGTGATAAAAATTAAATTTATACTGTTATAATTGAGATATAGTTTGTCAAATAATTATAAATGTGCCATGCGAAGATAAATCAAGTGAAAATCAATTTGATGAAAATAAATTAAGATAAATTAAATGTAAAGATAAAATTTACCCACAAGCACAAGTCCATTTATATGTAATTTATAAATTTGACTTAAATTAATCAATTGAAGCATTCTAAAATAATAATGGTTGAAAGGTGGATAATAATAAAAATAGCACTTAAAATACTAACTTTTTACTATTTTAGCATTGTAAATATTATACACTGCTTGAGCAGCTTGTAAAATAATAATGGTTGAAAGGTGGATAATAATAAAAATAGCACTTAAAATACTAACTTTTTACTATTTTAGCATTGTAAATATTATACACTGCTTGAGCAGCTTGTAAAAAAAATAAAAAAAATAATAATAATAATAAACAAATAAATAAAGATAAAATGCACTTCTATTGTATAAAATAACACAAAAAACTATTACACAATTAGAGATTCTTTTATATAGATGTCATTTACAAATTAAAAAAAGGAAAAAAAATATGTTTTAGTTTGATGTTCTTCTTTCAGAAAATATGGACTTAAGGTTATCATTGATCTACAAGCTGCACCAGGTTCTCAAAATGGATTCGAGCATAGCTCTACCAGGGATGGGTCTCAAGAATGGGGACAATCTGACCAAAATATACAAGAGACAGTTGCAATTATAGACTTCTTAACTGCCAGGTACAAATATGTATACCTCTATTATTTTATTTTGAGAGTTTGTGTCAGACTGTTTGATGGAACTTTTATTTACAACTTATTAGTCAAAAATAACTTAAATAAGCACACACAAAAAAAAAATGTTGATTATCTGAAGACTGAGGTAACGGTACTTTTAGTTTCTGTTTTCTGATTATCAACTTTTATTTATGATAAGCTGCATTAAATAGGCCCCTTCTTGTAATAATCTATCGACCTAGATTTAAAGTAGAACGACAACGAAACCATTATAGGGAGTGTAATTTAAAAATAAAAATAAAAAATATGTGATGCTTTGTTGTCATTTTATTTCATTTTTCAATTTCAACCATTATATTAAGGACTTTGCTCACGTACCTTATTATTGAAAAAGAACATAGCAAGATCCTTGTATTGCACTTTGGAACCATCAGGATAGCAGTAAATAGTGTAGTTAATGATATATACAAAAAAATATATATAAAAAATGATGTGACAGATTTGTGAATTTATAACTTCAAAACAAGAAATCCATCAAATTAAAAAAGCATTTTGATAATTTTTTTTTTGTTAATTCTGTATAAAAGTTATGGAAGAATACCACTTTCATGTAGAAATAATTTATCTCTCACTTGTAGTTTATGATTAAAAAAAAAAATCTAATTTGCACAAAATTCATTCACAAAACCTAACACTGCCCTTAACACATAATATATGGGATGTATTAAACATGTAGTCCCATTCTAACATGAAAGGGTTATGATCAGATTTTGTAAATATAGAAGTGATTTTTGATTGTTATATACTCACATAGGTATGCTGATAATCCAAGCCTCTATGCGGTCGAACTGTTGAATGAGCCTCTCTCACCTAAAGCATCTCTAGATAGCCTAATCAAGTACTATAAAGCTGGTTATGAAGCTGTTAGAAAACACTCCAAAACGACTTATGTAATTCTGGCAAACCGGTTTGGACCGGCCGATCCAAAGGAGTTCTTTCCTCTTGCTAGTGGCTTAGATGACAAAGTGGTGATTGATGTACATTACTACAACAACTTCAATTATACATTCTATGGTATGAATGTCAAACAAAACATTGACTTCATCTACAGCTATCGATCATCACAGTTGAGTGAAGTCACTACATCAGATGGGCCTCTCACTTTTGTTGGTATGTTCCAAATTTTTGTTTTTAGGGTGGGGCTTGGTGCAATGATAAGGTTGTTTTCATTGCAACCTAGGCGTTATGTGTTCAAATCATAAAATAAAATAAATAAAATCTCTTCACATAAATCAGGTTGCAAATGAATCGATTGTTAATAAACAAACTCAATTCATTTGCTAAATGAACGAGCTTGAATTAATTTTAAAGCTTGTTTAGTAGTTGACTAGATGTTAAATAGACCAAAATTTGGCTCAAATAGGCTCATGAACACAATATTATATAAATTAACCTTTATTTTTAATAATTTATCAAAAAAATATTTTCATTAATTTATTTTATTTTACTTTTTCTTTATGTTTGGTGTTTTTACAAATTTATATGTATGAAACTTATATTTCATTCATAATTTTGTTTTTTTCTCTTATGCTGTGTTTGGTTTTGGGGATTTGAGGAGAGATTTAGAAAGGGAAAGAGAAAAGTTAGGTGAAATATGAATAAAATATACCTACATTTCACATAGTTTCACACACCTTTTCCATTTCCCTTTCCAAATCCCTCTCTAAATCCTCCAACAAAACACAACATTAATGTGGATATTAATTTAAGTATGATTATTCATTTCAAACTTGAGCTTGAGCTAGGCTCCCGTTTGTGTTTGATTTAACTTGGGAAAAGCTCTTGTTTCTTAAATATTGGACAAATCTAATTCTTACTTGACTAATTTTTATCGAATCGAATTCAAACATCACAGAGTTCAACTTGTCTTAAATCATTTAAAACTCCTTTACACACACAAAAAAATAAGATTGCATACATATGATTTTTTCCTGCAGTGGCGGGAGTCTTATTCACTATCACTGCCTTTTACTTAATTTTTGCAATTTATGTGAATTGAACTCTTCTTTTCTTTTTTTTCTTTTGTTTTTATTTATCATTTTCTAAAAAAATATTGAACCCGGTTTGAATTGGCAGGGGAATGGGCAGGGGAATGGGCTCATTTTCTCTCCGTAAACAAAGAAGATTACCAAAAGTATGCAGAGGCCCAATTAGAGGTTTATGGTCGGGCTACGTTTGGGTGGGCTTACTGGACTCTGAAGAATGTGAACAAGGCTTGGAGTTTAGAATGGATGATCAAGAATGGTTACATCAAGCTATAATCCAGTTTCCTATCTTTAAAAATATATAAATTTAAAAAAAATAAAAATAAAATATGCTTTAATCAATTTTGTGGTGCTTGTTAAGGAAAATTAGAAAGACCCCGAACTTGGGTCAAGAAAAATATATCCAAAAAATAAATGGATGGTTGAGATTTAATTTTGTATTGTGATATCCACTCATAAATTGAATCTCAACCATAGATTAATAATTCTAAGTCCAACTATGAATTTATAGTATAACTGACTTGTTAATCTCTTTTATCCCAGTTGTGAACATTTTTACCTCTTTAGTTTTCTCTATTCAAATGGCCAATAAGCTTTCCAATGAAAGAAGATCATACAATTTTACTCATGATTCCATTTAGAACTAAGCAATCACAAAATTGTGTGTGTGTGTGTTTTTCCAGCTAGACAAAATGTGTTTGATTTCACTGTTTCCGTTTCATTGAAAAATATTGGAAATGATGCTTTTAAATTTTACTTTTTGATTGTTAATTTAGGTAAATTACACTATTGGTTCCTTTAATTTGAGTAAAGTTTTATTTTGTTTCTTCTAGTTTCAATTTAAGCAATTTAAACCATATACTTTCAATTTTATTACAATGTGATCCTTTCATCATTCATTGGTAATATTTTGAAAGGAAAAAAATCACTTTCAAAATTAGAGTGATCAATGTAAAATTTAAAAGAAACTATAATTACATTAGCTGTTTGAATTTTATTTTGATCTCTCTAAGTTTGCAAGTGATCTTTTCCCATTTCAAATTTTTACACCAGGGACCATATTGCAACAAAATTAAAAATATAAGGATTAAATTATTCATTAGAATGACAGAAATTAAAGTTACACTTCTCTAAATAACATATACTAATGACATAATTGAACTTATTAATTTTCTACTTATAGAAAAATATTCAATTGTGTTCATTATTGTTGGTTGAAACTGACTGTGAAGTCCTTTCTTTCTGCGGCTGCCCTTCATGAAGATGAAGAAGAAGTGGGAAGAAATGGAAGGTTGAAAGTGGAAAGTAAAGGGCTTTTAGATCAAGTTTGGCAACTCTTAAAAAATTTAAAAAGTCAAAAAGTCACTATCCTATTTAAATCATATCATCTTATTTAAGTCACATCACCTCTCTAACACATCACTTCAAATCCAACCTAAACCTAACTCATATTTCATAAAAAAAACAAAAAATACACTTATTTAATCTTTTCAAACTTGACCTAAGTCTTTTCCATGTTTTAATTGTAGCCACTGATGACGTGTTTTTGTACCTTTTTAACCCCATGACAAAAGAGACCAAGGGACATACTCAAGTGGAGAGGACTACCCCATGACACAAGCAGGGTGGAGCCTTTCTGCGACATATATGATTGTGTTTTTTATTTATTATTTATTTATTGGTCTATTCCCATGTCGTTGGCAAACACCAATTAATTCATTTCAAACTCTACTCGAGTATTGTCTACGCGGAGTTTTAAAATAACCACCCAACGAAAAACTTTATGAGTAACATATTTTCATTCATTTTTATTGGGCAGTTAAGAAAGAAAAAATAATCAATTTAAAATAAGTTTGGAGTAACTTTTTATTTATTATTGTTTTTTATTTTTTATTTTTTGAGACTGTAGAGGAATAAAAATTAATCCATGTAAAGTAAGATCACTCAATACCTACATAGAATAAGGATTAAAGTAATAAAATAAATAATTTCCAATGCAACTTGTCAACTTGCTAACTTGCTCTAACATACATATATCAGACGAGTTTTGAACTATACAAGTGACTTATTTTATAATTATGTCAAATTTTTGGGGCTTATTATATTTTATTCAAATCTCAAGAGAAATTAATATAATTTACTTCTCTTTTTTTTTTAATCATTGGGATTTATTTTTAGATATAATATTTTGAGATTTTGGAAGAAAAACAATACGTGGCTTCAAATAGGGGGTGTTTTGAGAAGTTGGTAAAAAGTTGACTTTTGACTTTTTACCAAGCTTTTTAGCTTTTTGGAAAGCGATTTGGGAAGTTGGTAAAAAGCTGACTTTTGACTTTTTAGTTTAATATTTGTTTAAAATGTCAAATCAAATTAAAATGACCAAAATATCCTTACCCAACATAAGAAATTTATTTTTTTATTTTTTTGTCATAGGCCCCAATTTGTAATTTCACACTTGCGTTTTTATAACTTCCCAAACTAATTTTGTTGCGTTTTTGGCCACTTGCATTTTTGGACCTTGGATAAAAAAGTGATTTTTTTCGAAAGTTCCCAAAACGGCACTAGGGTGTTAAAGACATTGGGTTGTTTTGGGAAGTTGGTTAAAAAATATTTTTTAAACTTTTTTTTTGACTTTTTTTTAAAAAATATGTAAAAAAATAGAGAAGTAATATGATTTAAAATAAGTTAAAAGTTAAAATTTGACTTTCAACCAAATTTCATAGCTTAGGCCTTGAGCGAGTCTTATCATATCTTAGATTTGAGTCTTCATATTTTATATTGTCAAATATATGACATTAGCAAGCGATTGAACATAATTCAAAAAATCTCAATTCTAAATTAAAATAAAAAAATTAAAAATAAAATAAAACAAGTCGGTATGAGAAAATTATCATGATTAATGGAGATATTATGGTTGTGGGTGTATGATATTTTTTGAAGTCTGGTTTTAAAACGGACCTTCAAGTGATCTAAGGGTGTGTTTGATTGGAATGCCTGGATAAAGAGGATTAGAATCAATTGGACTTGACGACTGTGAATTCTTCGGACTATTTGGTTGGATTGGATATATATCTTGTGCTTATTTTTTTAGGGATTAGATATCTAGAAACAACTATTTTTAGTGACTAGATAGGATAAATGAACAAAAGATTATTTTACCATTTTTCAATTATTTACTAAGTAATAGCAATATTAAACATATCTTTAATGTTTTAATTATTTTTAGTTAGATTAAATAAAAATTTATTTTATTTTATTTTTACAATTAAATAAGTTTATTTTTTAAAAATAAATAAATTTGTTTTTAAAAATAATAATAATTAAACAATGAAATTAAATAAAACATGTATTAACATTTAAATAATGAAATTAAATAAAATATAAATAAAATTTTAAAATAAAACATCAATAAAATATCTATAAAAAAATTAAATAAATAAAACATCAATAAAAAGTTAAATAAAATTATTTTATTTTTAAATTGAGACATTTAAATTTTATTAAATTTTACTAAATAAAATACATAATTAAACAATAGAGGGTTAAAATGATCATTTTACCACCTAATCTCAATAGTAAATAGTCCTCTCAAAACTGTCTCACACCCCTCTTTAGATAGTATAATCCCCCATATGGGGGATAAGGAGTCCGGCGGGACTCTATGTCAGGCGGACTAAAAAAAAACACAAACGATGAACTACTCACTCCTTCGAATAAGCAATCCGAATAGTGAATATCCCTCCTAATTTCCCAATCAAACACACCCTAAATAGCCATTTGCAAAATAAACGTAGCTTGTAAGCAAAAACGCTTTCGTCTAGCCCTTTCTTCTTTTTTGGCAAATTGCAAAAATGTCTCCAATTTTCCTTTAAGAAAAGGATGGGATATAAAAAAATAAAAAAAAAATATAAAAAAAAAAAAAAAAATCATCTTCAATCAAACTTTGCTCTTCTCCTGAGTTGGTTGATGGGTCCACATATAAAACAATATTGGACCTCCCATCAAATTAAAATTGACAATTCATTTGAAATTACAACAAAAATCCCAACTGAGCTACTAGGCTGAGCTCCAATCAATACATATTGATTGGTTTGTCTAGTCTGCCTCGTACTCCGACCACATGCTTTCCTCTTTTATTCGTTGATATTTTAAATTAAATTATTTATTAAAAAATTAAATTAATCTAATAATTATAATCACATAATTTTATGATATTTATTTTTGATATTCTGTTTCTTTTAATTTTATACTTGTCTATATTTTTAAAACAAATCTAATGAAATCATGTGATTATGCATATTGAGTCAATCCAATTATATTTAATGAATAATCTATGTTCATATTTTTACAAAATGAATATATCAGATTATCAAATATCAAAGTAGGACTCTATCACCATAGTGAAGCCACGAGTCTAAATTGGACTAGTATATCTTACTGCATAAACTGAAGATAAGCCTAAACTCCAATTCAATTATTCGATGATAAGTAAAAACAAAGTGACTCACTACACTAGTATTTTTTTTCCGTGGACTAGTATATGTTACTGCATAAACTGAAGATAAGCCTAGACTCTAATTCAATTATACGATGATAAGTAAAAATAAAGCGACTCGCTACACTAGTATTTTTTTTAAAAATTATTATTATTATTATTATTATTTTTTGTGTGTGTGTGTAAATGTACGAAATTTTATCTTACTTTTGGATAAGTGATTTCTGCAACTCAAAGTCGTACCCATTTAATTATGGATAAATTACAAACACACATTTTTAGATTTATTTAAATTATAAATTATTATTTGTGATTTTAAAAATTACATTATACCCCTTAAAGTTTTTAATTTCATAATAAATAGGTCTTTTTTATTAATAAATTATCAAGTTAATTAACAGTTTTTAATAATGTTAAAATTTTATTTTAATTAATAATTCAGATAATTTTATTATTTTATAGGTGAATAGTTAGAAATTCTACTTTTTCAATTAAGTCTGTTAAATAAAAACTTCTAATAGAAAGGCATTTGTAATTTTCTAAATCACAAGGATAATTTGTATTTTAAACAAACCTTAAAGGATGCATTTGTAATTTACCCTTTAATTATCCTATGCTAAATAAATAAACTATCGGCATCTATATACCATATAAGGAAAATGAGTATTTAGTGAGGAGTCTTATGAAAGTTTCAATATCTCATATTAATTTTCTTGATTTTCTTAATTTTAAACAATTAAAAAAATTATATTGGCTAGCTTTTATTTGATAATCTCACATCGGGAGAGGAGAAGAAAAAAAAATGAATTGGTTTACTCATATAAGAGAATTTTTAGTGAGGAGCCTTGTGAGAGCTTCTATTTCTCATACTAATTTTCTAAATTTTCTTAATTTTAAACAATTAAGAAATTTTCACTGGCTAACTTTTATTTGATAATCCCACGTCGGGAGAAGAACGAAAAAAAATGAATTATTTTACTTATATAAAGTGAATCTTATACTCTCATCTTATTTAATATTGTAGTGTTTTTAGTGAGGAGTCTTATAAGAGTTTTTCATACTGATTATCTTGATTTTCTTAATTTTAAACAATTAAGAAAATCTTCATTGACTAACTTTTATTTGATAATGTCACATCGGAAAAGAAATGAGTTGTTTTGTCCATATAAAGTAAATCTTATACTCTCATCTCATTTAATATTGTAGTTTTGTGCATGTTTCAATTCAATATAATTTAAATTTTTAAAGTTTTAATTAATTAATTTTTGTGTAACTTGGTTGGTCTTTTGACCTAGCTGATTAGACAAAATCATTTTTGATTTAATTGATTCTTTTTTTTAATCGTGATTTTAGCGGTTTTATCAAAATATATTGATTAGATTTGTTTGATTTGAAATAAACTAAAGATAGATTTAATTAAAGATTGAAAGACTGAGATTGCTTGATTAGAAATCAACTTTTTGTCCAAATAATTATTAACTTTTATTTTATAATCCCACATCGAAAAAAAAAACATGAGTTGTTTCACTTATATAAAGTGAATCTTAATAGTGTAATATTGTATATATTTCAATTCAATACAATTTAAATTTTAAAATTAAAATAACATTTAAAAATTTTAATTAATTAATTTTTGTATAAGTTAGTTGGTCATTTGACTTAACCGATTAGGCTGAACCATTTTGGGTTTGACCGATTCTCATACTGAATTTATTAATTTTAAAAAATTAAAAAAATTTCCATTGGCTAATTTTCATTTAACCATATAAAAATAAAACTCTAATTAGTTTATGATTCATTTTATAATCCCACATCGGGAGAAGAAGAAATTTAAAAAATTAAAAAAATTCCATTGGCTAATTTTCATTTACTATATAAAAATAAAACTCTAATTAGTTTATGATTCATTTTATAATCCCACATCGGGAGAAGAAAAAAAAGCAAAGTCTGTTTCACTTATATAAAGTAAATCTTATACTTCCTTTTAATATTGTAGTGTTGTGCATAATTCAGTTCAAGATAGTTTAAATTTTAAAATAAAAACTCTAATTAGTCTATAATATAATTTATTTTATAATCTCACATTGGAAGAATAAAGAAAAAGCGAATTGTTTTACTTATATAACGTGAATCTTATACGCCTATTTAATATTGCAGTATTGCGCATGTTTCAGTTCAAGACAATTTAAATCTAAAAACAAAATTTGAAAATTTTAATTAATTAATTTTTTGCTAACTTTTATTTGATAATCCCACACCTGGAGAAGGAAAAAAAAAAAAAAAAAAGTTATTTTACTCATATAAAATGAATCTATATAAAGTGAATCTTATACTCCTATCCCATTTAATATTGTAGTGTTTTTAGTGAGAAAATTTATGAGAGTTTCAATAGTTCATACTAATTTTCTTGATTTTCTTAATTTTAAACAATTAAGAAAATCTCCATTGGCTAGTGTTTATTTGATAATCCCATATTAGGAGAAGAATGGGAAAAAAATGAGTTGTTTTACTCTTATAAAGTGAATCTTATACTCTCATCCCATTTAATTTTGTAGTGTTGTGCATGTTTCAATAAAAACTCTAATTAGTCTATGATATAATTTATTTTATAATCCCACATCGGGAGAATAAGGAAAATGTGAGTTACTTCACTCATATAAAGTGAATCATATACTCGTTTGTTTCACTGGATATAAAATGGAGGATATAATATGATGTGGGATTTAGTCAGGATATATAATGAATAGGATATAGGTATTGGATAGCATATCCACCAAATCATGTTTGTTGACTTGATATATAAGATTGGATATATGTTATGCATGTTTGTTTTACAAAATATATTGTGGGATATAACAAGTAATTTCCAAGATTGCCCTCATAATATTATATTATATTATATTATATTAAATAATGTTATATTATATTAAATTCAAAATTTATATTAAATTAAATAAAATAATATTATATTATATTAAATTCAAAATTTGTATTAAATTAAATAATATTATATTATATTAAATTAAATTCAATAATATTTATATTAAATTAAATTCAATAGTTATATTAAATTAAATTAAATTAAATTAAATAATATTATATTATATTAAATTCAATAATATTATATTAAATTAAATTAAATTATATTATATTAAATTCAAATTTTGTATTAAATTATATTATATTAAATTAAACTAAATAATATTATATTATATTATATTATATTCAAAAAAATATATTAAATTGTATTATGTTAGATAGACAAAAGGGTAAATTGAACTTTTTACATCATATCCCAACCAAGGGGATATGATATAATGGGGAGGGGGTGGTATTGTATATCCTCCACTTTTGGGGGATATACAATCCCACCGGATATTATATCCTCTTCAAAAAAAAATTGCAAACATGGGATATATGGACCCCACTGGATATAATATCCAATCCCAATCTTCATATCCCCCAATCAAACAGGGCCTTATTTAATATTGTAGTGTTGTGTATGTTTCAGTTCAAGACAGTTTAAATTTGAAAATAAAATTTGAAATTTTTAATTAATTAATTTTTGTGTAAGTTGGTTGATATTTTGACCTAGCCGATTAGGATGAATTATTTTTTGTTTGACTGATTCATTGGTTTAACTGCTATTTTAGTGATTTTATCAAAAATATATATTGGTTGGATTTGTATGATTCGAAATAAACCAAAGATTGAGTTAATTAAATATTGAACGACTGATTGTTTGATTAGAAATAAACTTTACACCCAAATAATTGTTAACTTTTATTTTACAATCTCACATCGAGAAAGTAAGGAAACATGAGTTATTTCACATATATAAAATGAACCTTATGTACCTATTTAATATTGTAGTGTTGTGCATATTTCAGTTCAAGACAATTTAAGTTTTAAAATTAAAAAATATTTCAAAGTTTTAATTAATTAATTTTTATATAAGTTGTTTGGTCTTTTGACCTAACTGATTAAGCTGAACTATTTTTGGTTTAACTGATTCGTTGGTTTAATCGCGATCTTAGCAGTTTTATCAAAATATATTTGGTTTGTTTGATTCGAAATAAACTAAAAATTTATCTAATTAAAGATTAAATTACTGATATTGTCTGATTCGAAATAAACTTTCCGTCCAAATAATTGTTAATTTTTATTTTACGCAATCCCATATCAGGAAAAGAAGGAAAAAATGAGTTGTTTCAGTTATATAAAGTAAACACATGTTCCCATTTAATATTGTAGTGTTGTGTATGTTTCAGTTGAAAAGAATTTAAATTTTAAAATAAAATAAAATTTAAAAATTTTAATTAATTAATTTTTGTATAAATTACTTAGTCTTTTGACCGATTTTAACGATTTTATCAATATATATTATTTTATTTTTAAAAAGTACGTTTAAGTTTTATGACAAATTTTAACATAGAATAAATTAAAATTAAAAAATTAATAAAATGAAATTTATTTTTATTTTATCATAAATATATAATTTTTAATTTATTCTATTTTTTCATCTTTACCAATTAAATTATGACAACTACAATATATATTCTACTAAAATGTTTAAAGTTTAATTTATCCTCAATTATTTTTTTTATATTTTTATAAATTTTATGTTACTATTTAATTTTAAAATGATTATTAATTATTTATTTAACCCGTAAATCGCACGAGTCCATATACTAAAACATAATGAGAATGAAAATGAAGTTGTCTTCAATGTTGAAACTACTAAATTAACCTCCACCACTGAAGTTAGCATTTTCAAAATAATAGTTAGCATTATTTTCATAAAAAATGTCAAAAATTAATGGGATAATTACACAAAAAATAATATTAACATAAAATAATATAATATATAAATTATTTATAATTTTATCATTGTACAACTATTTTCTATTAATAATTTTTTTTTTGCAATTGTCTCAAAAATAATTAATGTAGTCAATTTTATTGATTCAATTAAGTTTGACTTGTTCGTGATATAAATAAAAAATAAAAATAAAAAATTGCCAAATGAACCAATGGTTGTACACTTTTTTCAAACTTTGTGTTGTCTTCTAATCAGATAATCACATTCACATCACCTCATTAGTCTTGATTCATAAAAAGTTGCAATAATGAGGTTGATAATAAAAGAAATATGTGTCTTTGGTCTTTAATTAGAAATATGTGTCTTTTAGGATTGTTGTTACGGCTGAAAAATATGAAAAAAATATATTTGAGTAGTGTAAAAATATTTTTAATTATGTGAAAAGCAAATTGAGATTATAGTATTTGATTTGTGATTCTTAAAAGTAATTCTCAAGACTCTTATTAATAAGACCCAATTAAATGTAATCTCAATTTTGGTATTCTTTAATTAGGCATATCTAGATTAGGGCATTTGATTTAATGGTCATGTAGCACTACTTTATTGTATGAGTTTGTGAATTCAAATCTTTATGAGAAAAGTCTGATACTTTTTATTTCTCCCATATAATTGAGGGTTGCATAATTGTATTATGTGATTATTGAATTGGGTTAGTTGATTTCTTTGAGTTGGTTGTTGGACTTATAAATTTTCAATTGTCTATTCAATGTACTTATTGTCATATTTGTAATTATATTTTTTTATTCATTGACAAAAAAAAAAAAAAATTAGGCATATCAAATTTTTAATAAAATTTTAGTTAAAATTTTCTTTTCTATTTTAGTTAGTTATATTTTTAAATAAGATAAATTATACTCATCTTCCCCGAGGTTTGGAGAAAATACGCCGTTTCACAAGTTTGGCATAATTACACAATACTCTTTTTAAGAGCTCATTTGCAATGTGGATTGACTTTTTAATTTTTTAGTTATTTTAGTCTGTGGCTAAGAAGCCTCGTTTGTGATAGATTTTTTGACTTTTGTGAGAGAAAAAATAAAATAATTATGGGTTGGATGTAACATTTTGTCATATTTAGCTAAAATAATATATTTTGTCTTATGTGACTATTTTAGCCCCAATGAGACATTCCAAACGAGCTCTAATATTTTAATTCACATAATATTTGTCTCTTTTGATTATTAATTAATTAGTTATATAAATAAAAAAATAATATTATTATCTCTTTTATACTTAAATATATATATATATATATATTTATCATGTTTATTCCTATATTTATTTATCATATCATATATATTAGTTTCAATTATTTTACCTATAGACTAAAGGAAAAAGCAATATACCAAACATAGAGTTCTCTAAACCTCAACCCAACAAACTCCTATATTACATCCAACCCAATATACCAAACATTTATTCCTATATTAGTTTCGTATATATATATACTCAACCCAACAAACTCTTCATTCCTTCTATATTCTTTTTTAATTTAAAATTATTTTTCATAAACTCATCCCCATCAATTTTAAAGATATTAAAATAAAATTTCTTTAATGTAGCCAAAATCACTAGTTACCCATCACATCATTTTTAAAAATATAATAAATAATATTGTTTTTAATGATTGGTTAGTCAAAATTCTTTAGTTACAATTATAATACAGCAGCTAAAGTTTGATAGCTTTTTTTTTTTTTTTTCAAATCTACATGAGATTATTTATAAGCGGTATTTATTCATAAATTCATCCTCGCCTACTTATATTTTATTTAGTTTAAATTATTTTCTTATATTTTAATAAGTCTTATCGATGACATAATTACAAAAATATCCCAAATATAATGCACGCATTAATGTTTATAGTAACAGTATAAATGTTTCATAATGTGAACATTCACACTATCAAATTTATTTATTTATTTTTATTTTATAAAATTATATATTCAAGTGAGGCACAACAAGTTGTTAAATGTTCAAAAAATATTTACAAAATTATTATTATTTTTTTTATAAAATATCTTAAATATGATAATTAAAATTTGATAGATCAAATATCTAAATAAAAAGCCTTTTTAAAATATAAAGATTTGAATGGAAGATTTCCTTCAGAGCTATATTTTTTGGTGGCTGCTGATGCTGGGAGTGTTTTGCTTTTAGGTTTGATGTTTTCCAATCTAAAAATAAAATAAAATATTATTTTATGAGTTTAAAATTTTAATTTAATTTTTAAGTCTGTGACAATTAATTAGAATATCTAAAATAATATTTTTACTTATAACTTTTCAATTATCAATTAAGCATATCAGTTACATATCATTAAATTTAAAAAATAAATCTAAAAAATAAACTTATATATCAATTTTCAAAACAAAAAATACATATACGCCCGTGGCAAATGGAATCTTTGTTGTGCCCCTCGGTGGGCCTTCATGCTAGACATTACTTCATGGTGTCTGAATAGTTTGTTTTAATCTATTTAAAAGATCAATCACGTATAAATTAAATTAATTAAATATTAATAATCATATGATTAGATTATATTTGTTTTAAAAAATATAAATAATAAATATAATTTTGATAATAAATTAATGGGGATTTTTTTTTAAGGTCCCTAATAATAACAATTTAGAGGCTAAAGGACACACAAAAAGATAGTGATGCCTCACGTCCCTGAAACAACTTGGCGCGCGTTTTTAATTATTTTGTGGACCAAAATACCCTCGCCAAAATCAACACAGAACCAAACTCATTCCGACGTCTCAGTTACATTCCAAACATCCAGCATCTTCACGAACAGGAGACCAGCAGAATTAGGGTTTCAACATCATCTGCACCATCGACATTACAGCTTCGTTATCCTCTCCAAAAATCATTCCCATTCCTTCCTCACAAATTTCTCTGACCTACGTTAAAGCTTCGTTTTCACGGCTCATCATCATCTCAGTCCATCTTCGTCACGTCGCATCTTCATCGCGGACCATATCAGCTCATCATTCAAGTTTCATCCTAACTCTGGTCAGTTTTTCTACAATACAACTAGATTTTCTCTGGAAACACAATTAATAGCATTTTATAATAACCTTTCATAAATTAGGGTTTCAATTTCGTAATAAAAAGCTACCTGCATTTGAAAAAATTTATTTCTGTGTATTTTGAACTTATTCTTCAACATGTTTGTTTGATTTTATCTGTAAATTTCTCTGGCATTTGAATTTCTCTGATTTTTGATTAATGTAATTTTCTTCTTTCAATTTTCTCTGGCAAGTTTATTTTCACAACAATTTTTTGTGTTTTTATCTTATTCTTGAACATGTTTCTGTAATTCTGTCTATAAATTTTCCTGCTCCGTAAATTTCTCTGTAATATGTATTTTTAATTGCAATGTCTATCTTAATCTAGAATGTCTATTGCTTTCTTGCCTCTGTCTTAAGTTTCTCTGGTATTTATAATTTTCTCTGACCACATCACATCACTTTCCTCCCTTGTGTCTTTGTCATTTTAAATTTTCTCTGGAATTTTAATATTGTGGACTGGAATGAATGTTTCTTCTTGGAATTTTCTCTGCCATATGTACTTTGAGAAAAAGTTATTTCTCTGAATTTTGATCTTATTCTTGAATATGTTACTGTCATTTTGTATCTGAATTTCTCTGCTTTGTAAATTTCTCTGGAATATGTATCCTTCTCTGCAATGTCAATTACACTCTTGCCTCTGTCTTAAGTTTCTCTGGTATTTATAATTTTCTCTGGAATGAATGTTTCTTCTTGGAATTTTCTCTGCCATATGTACTTTGAGAAAAAGTTATTTCTCTGAATTTTGATCTTATTCTTGAATATGTTACTGTCATTTTGTATCTGAATTTCTCTGCTTTGTAAATTTCTCTGGAATATGTATCCTTCTCTGCAATGTCAATTACACTCTTACCTCTGTCTTAAGTTTCTCTGGAATGAATGTTTCTTCTTGGAATTTTCTCTGCCATATGTACTTTGAGAAAAAGTTATTTCTCTGAATTTTGATCTTATTCTTGAATATGTTTCTGTCATTTTGTATCTGAATTTCTCTGCTTTGTAAATTTCTCTGGAATATGTATCCTTCTCTGCAATGTCAATTACACTCTTGCCTCTGTCTTAAGTTTCTCTGGTATTTACAATTTTCTCTGACCACATCGCACCACTTTCCTCCCTTGTGTCTTTGTCATTTTAAATTTTCTCTGGAATTTTAATATTGTGGACTGGAATGAATGTTTCTTCTTGGAATTTTCTCTGCCATATTTACTTTGAGAAAAAGTTATTTCTCTGAATTTTGATCTTATTCTTGAATATGTTACTGTCATTTTGTATCTGAATTTCTCTGCTTTGTAAATTTCTCTGGAATATGTATCCTTCTCTGCAATGTCAATTACACTCTTGCCTCTGTCTTAAGTTTCTCTGGTATTTATAATTTTCTCTGGAATGAATGTTTCTTCTTGGAATTTTCTCTGCCATATGTACTTTGAGAAAAAGTTATTTCTCTGAATTTTGATCTTATTCTTGAATATGTTTCTGTCATTTTGTATCTGAATTTCTCTGCTTTGTAAATTTCTCTGGAATATGTATCCTTCTCTGCAATGTCAATTACACTCTTGCCTCTGTCTTAAGTTTCTCTGGTATTTACAATTTTCTCTGACCACATCGCACCACTTTCCTCCCTTGTGTCTTTGTCATTTTAAATTTTCTCTGGAATTTTAATATTGTGGACTGGAATGAATGTTTCTTCTTGGAATTTTCTCTGCCATATTTACTTTGAGAAAAAGTTATTTCTCTGAATTTTGATCTTATTCTTGAATATGTTACTGTCATTTTGTATCTGAATTTCTCTGCTTTGTAAATTTCTCTGGAATATGTATCCTTCTCTGCAATGTCAATTACACTCTTGCCTCTGTCTTAAGTTTCTCTGGTATTTATAATTTTCTCTGGAATGAATGTTTCTTCTTGGAATTTTCTCTGCCATATGTACTTTGAGAAAAAGTTATTTCTCTGAATTTTGATCTTATTCTTGAATATGTTTCTGTCATTTTGTATCTGAATTTCTCTGCTTTGTAAATTTCTCTGGAATATGTATCCTTCTCTGCAATGTCAATTACACTCTTGCCTCTGTCTTAAGTTTCTCTGGTATTTACAATTTTCTCTGACCACATCGCACCACTTTCCTCCCTTGTGTCTTTGTCAGTTTAAATTTTCTCTGGAATTTTAATATTGTGGACTGGAATGAATGTTTCTTCTTGGAATTTTCTCTGCCATATGTACTTTGAGAAAAAGTTATTTCTCTGAATTTTAATCTTATTCTTGAATATGTTTTGTCATTTTGTCTCTGAATTTCTCTGCTTTGTAAATTTCTCTGGAATATGTATCCTTCTCTGCAATGTCAATTACACTCTTGCCCCTGTCTAAGTTTCTCTGGTATTTATAATTTTCTCTGACCACATCGCACCACTTTCCTCCATTGAGTGTCTCTATCATGGTTAATTTTCTCTGCTTGTGTATGTAAATTTTTCTTGCATTTTAATATTATGAATTGAAATTTTCTCTGGAATGGAAATTTCCTCAAGAATGTGTAATTTTTTCCAGAAGTGCATTTTTTTCTGGTATGTTTATTTTGTTCAATTCTTGATTTCAATATGGTATACTTCTCAGTGCCATGTTTACATTACTTTGTTTATTTTATCTTTGCTAATTGTGGAATGCAAATTTTCTTTCACTTGCCATGTTTACTTTTTTCTATCATTCATTTTCTCTGGTATGTTTACTTCTATCTGTAATTTAAACAATTATTGAAAATTTCTCTCCCATGTTTATGATGCTGTGTTGATTTTCTCTGACATGTCAAATTTTCTGTAATTTTCCCTTATCTGTAATTTTCTCTGGCATCTCCAATTTTCTCCCTTATCTGTAATTTTCTCTGACATTTCCATTTTTCTCTGGGATTTAATGTTGACATCTCTATGCTTTAATCATTGTCTAGAAATGGCAAAACGTAAAGGCAGCGAAACACCGGAAACACCAAGCAAAAAACAGAAACTGTCTCAGTCTTCTTATGGACTAGGATCAAAAACCAGCAGCAAAACACTAGAAACACCAAGGAAGCAAGAACAACTCTCTCAGTCCTCTTATCATCTAAGATCAAAAACCAGCACTAAAACACCACAAACTCCTTCCCAAAACACACAAGTCCAAGCTGATGAAGCAACTAGCATCCAGATGAGTACCCCAACTTCAAAAGACTCAAGCTCAAGGGGGAAAAAACCTGTTAAACTCCACAGAAAGAGAGCTCACTACAGCATTCAATTCCGATCCAACCTCTCATCTGTCGTCTCCTTCTTTCAAACACTTAAATTCAGCTCAAAACATCTTCTAGAGCTTCAAAAGACCCCATTCTGGTATTTGATTCAAGCTCTAACCACTGGAAGGATGGATCCAAAGAAATCTAGGAAATCCGATGATGATGTAGTTGCCATAATCCAATGTTACAATGAAAAAACAAAAGCATTCACAGTTGGGAAGAAGAACCCGACCTTTACAACAAATGACATGACCTTGATTTTTGGTTTGGAATGAGGTAAAGGAGCCATGTCATTAAGATACTCTAAAAAGCCAAAATCTGCATTCCTCAGGAGAAGATTCCAAAAGGACACAAGGCTCACTGGTCCTGTTCTTAAAAATGCCTTGGTCAAAGCAATGAAAGGCAAGCAACCAACTGACTTCAAAGATGTAGCAATCATTGTTACATTGTACTTGTGTCTCACCCTATTTTTTGCAACAAGTGGGAATTCAATAGGTTGGGTTTTTATAAAGTATGTGGAACCTCTTGAATCAATGAAACAGTATGATTGGCCGGAAGCAATCACATCAACATTGATTGATTCTATCATGGCATTGCATAGAACTCCAGAAAAAGTTACGGGGTGTGTCATTGCATTGCTGGTAAGTATAATATCCATTCAAATTTGCAGTTATCATACTTACAAATTTGTGCGTTTACAAAATTTTATTTACTTTCATTTTCATCATAGTATTGGCTATGTGAACATGCAACTATCATTGACTCAGAAGACAGTAACACAACAGACTTCCCAAGATGTGCCAAGTGGAACCTTCAAACCTTGACAAAACAGCTGCAGAAGACACCAGTCCACTCTCTTGCACCTCGACAGGTTAGATTCCTATTGCTACCGAAATCTCAGTGAAATTTCAAAAATTTCTCTGACTACTGCTTTGTTTCCCTCCTTGTGCATTGATTGATTAAGATTAATTTTCTCTGAAATATCAATTTCAGTTTTCTTCTTTGTTAACCACTGGTCTATTTCTGCCATTGTAATCAATTTTCTCTCCCATCCAAATTTCTCTGACCACAATTGTAACACATTAACTTATATGCCCTGATTCATTTTCTCTAATATCTGAATTATGTTCTTTGTCACATAATTTTCTCTGGCCCATCAAATTTTATCTCCTTGTGTGTAATTTTCTTTGCCCATAACTTGTGTGCCTTGCATCTTTGATTAACACTGTTTATTTCTACCCTTCTAATGAATTTTCACTGGAATTCAAATTTCTCTGACACAAATATAGTAAAACATTAACTTATAAACACTGTTTATTTCACTGTTTCATAATTTTCTCTGCCCCATACAATTAACTCCATGCCTCTAATTTTCTCTGGCCCAATACAATTTTCTCTGAAGTTTGTTTCCAATTAGTATCATTTAGATGAATTTTATTTTCCTTATTTGAATTTTTTCTCTGAGTGAATTTTGTAACATTTCTCTAATAAAAGAGTCTCCTGTTACATATTGATAACAAGCAGCTAGTCAAAAACCCATCTGAGGAGTTTTGTCTTGGCAAAAAGACGAAGAAAGAATTAAAAAAGGCAATTGTCATATTCAAGGAGAAATTACAAGATCCATCTGAAGATGGAGGGAATGAACAAAAAGAAGAAGAAACCACCAAAGAAACCAGCAATGGACAAGAACATCAAGCAAGCAGCACAGAAGAAGAAACCACCAAAGAAAGTGAAGAAATAGAACCAGAAGACAAAGAACAAAATGAACAGAAAGAAAATGATGAAGAAAGTGATGAAGAAGAAAATAATGAGCAGATGGACCAACAACATGATGAAGAAAGTGATGAAGAAGAAAATGAACAGAAAGAAAGTGAACAAGAAGATGAAGATGAAGATGAACAAGAAGAAGAGAACAAGGATGAAAGTGATGAAGAAGAAAATAATGAGCAGATGGACCAACAACATGATGGCATTTGTGGCTCAACAATGCATCAGCCTGAAGAATTTGAGGAATCAAAGGATGCCCAAATTGCTGATCTACGTCAAAGACTGAAGGCACTGTCTCAATCTAAAAAAGAAGAAGACAGAAATTGGATGGAATTACTTGCTGAAAAGGATATTTCAATAAGAATCCTGACATCACATAACTCAGAACTTCAAGAAAAAGAAAGCACAATCCGAATGAAACTAAGGATGTTGGAGGTTGAAAAAGCAGACGATGCAAAAACAATTCAACAGTTGAGGTGTTCAAATTCGGAGCTTGAAACTGAAAATGCCAAATTGCATGAACAAGTTCAAGAACTATCTGTCCAACTAGCAACACAACCATACCGAACACCAACACAACTTCAACCACAAGGTCAGTGAAAATCTTGAGCCACAAAAAGTTATGTCCTTGTGCCATCATAACTCAGAGAAATTTCTATTTATTATAATTTTCTCTGTCATTGGTAATTTTCTCTGGAAGTTATATCTCTCTCAACACATTAGTTATATTTCTACTGCTCATTTCATTTCTCTGTATATTTTCTTATTCCATTTTTGGGGCTTGTTTGATTTTCACTGTGTATAGTTGGAATGCAACTGGAACAACAACCAACAACCCAACAAGAGCAAATCCCACACAAACAACAACCGAAACAAAAGAAGAAACTCTATGGTAACTACAAAATATTGAATTAAATAAATTTACATATTGAAATATCATCTGTTGCTTCAGAGAAATTTCACTTTTCCTAATATTTTCACTGCCTACAGTCAAAAAAGATCCAACCTCAATGATAAAAAATTTAAAGGCAAAAGAAAGGAAGGAAAAGCAGCATGATCCAGAATTCCAATATCCGAAAGTTGCGAAAGTGACTAGAGCTTCAAAACAAGCTGCAAAACAAGTTGAGCAAAGCACAAAGGACAAAGAAGTGCTTGATGCTGATGCATACGTCTTGCCTCAACCTATAAACATCACAAAATCTTGGGTCTTTCCACAAACTCTTCCCATTTCAAGATTGATAAAAGATCATATAAAAGACATCTTGCAGCACATATCAAATGTGTCTGGGCTTGAGTAAGTACAACAAACAAAATAGAACATAACAAACAACAAATTACAAACTTATGTTGCATTAACAACAATTCAATCCCTTCTTTGTCATCTTGTAGAGCTTTAATTTGGACAAGTGAGTTGAATATCATTACCTTTGAAGACATTGGAAACCTCATAAAGCAAAAAGAAATTGCCAACAATGTAAGTCTTTCCCTTTCATCAACATTTCTCTGCAATGTTCCATCAGCCTTTATAAAACAATATTACAATTATAAATCATATTTTTCAGGTCATTGATGCCTATGGAGAGATCCTTTTGGCTGACCAAATCAGAGAGAAACAACAACCAACCTCATTTTTTTTCACATCCATGTGCTTAGTATGTTACTACTATTTTATTTGATTTTCTCTGGAATTTACTTTCTACTTTCTCTTCTTAATATACTTCTTGAAGTCAGTTGTGTCACTAACAAAACCATTTTTTGATTTTCTCTAAGCACAGAATTTCATCAACATGACAGAAAATCAAAGTTTTCGAGTGTCCTTATTTGACAAGCATATTGAAACAGCATGGAGGAACTATAGGTTCCTCCATTTCCCAATAAATACTGGAGGTAATGAGAAGTCCACACATGGAAATCACTGGACCTTGCTTGTCCTGGACAAACAAGACAATTTATGGAGGTTCTACAACTCATTGAGGCCAAGGAGGGATGATGCAGAAGACAAATATGTCAAAGATGCAAAACAATTGGTAACGAGTGCAAATTTCTCTGATCCATCATCATCTTTATGTGATGATAATTTTCATAGAATCCCATTGACTTGTCCGTAAATTTCTCTCTTATATAAAAATTATTTTTTTGCAGCAAGATTACGTGGAGAATTTTCTGAAAGCTTGTCTTGAAAGAGACGCTCAATCACAACCCTCTTTCAAATTAATTAACTCACAAAACACAAGTTATGACTTTGAGTATGTCAACAATGCTCCACAACAAGAAAGCGATTCGTAAGTTTCATACATCTATAAATAAGATAATTTCAGTTGCATGTTTCTTAAAACTAACCACACCTATAATTTGTATGCAGTCTGGATTGTGGCCTCTTCGTCTGCTATATAATGAAACAATATAGCAAGCATGAACCTATCAAATCCAAATTATCCACACAAGAGATAAGGTTGATGAGGGCAGAACTCATAGAGAGATTTGTGACCGAAGTTGGCAGGTCATGGACTGAACCAATTGAAATACCCCCAGAAGAACCACAAATGTAATAGTGAAACTAGTGAAAGGAAGACAATGTACATATCCACACAGAGAAAATTGTCTCACATATATGTATATATCCTTTCTTGTTCATACATTGAAGGAATGATGATCCTTGACGTATATGTATATATCCTTTCTTGACTAATCTAAATTTCATTTTTTTTTTTTATTTCGACTAATGTAAATTTCAACAATTGTCTGCCAGAGAAAATTGTCTGCCAGAGAAAATTGTCTGCAGAAATTTCTCTGGTATAAACTACCAGAAATTCACAGAGAAATTTAACTTGTATCGTCCCAATGGGATGCCTATATGATCATGTAATCTGTAAAACTTTGTGTTGGTACAAAACAATCATCAAACTCAACAAAACACAAAGCACACAGTAATTTTATCTGCCACTGGAAAATTTCATTGCATGAATTTCAAATTTCAGACCACAATGCCCATATAGTTTTCTCTGTTGGTGAAAAATTTCTCTGGATGAAAATTTCTCTGGCTTTGACACAAATTTCTGAGTTCAAGTGAGTCCAGAGAAATTCTTAACTCAGAGAAATTTTTTGAATGCTCTGTCTGCTGTGCACATTTCTTGAAATGACTGATATAAAGCTACCAGAAATTTACAGATAAATTTAACTCATATCTCACCAAAGAATGTGCCTATATGATCATTCAATCTCTAATGCACTGTGTTAGTACAAAACAATTATCAAATTGAAAAAACACAATCCACACAGTACTTTAGTCTGCCATTGTCAAATTTATGTGGATGAATATGAAGCTTCAAAACACAACACACAGAATTTTCTCTGCCATAGGAAAATTTCTCTGGATGAATTTGACAGGTACTACAAACCCACTGCCTATAGTATATATCAACAAACACACTTTAACTCATATTGAAAAATTTCTCTGGATGAATTTGATTGATATTATTATATACACTGTCCAAAAAATAAATTTCACAAAACAAAATACGCAAAGTAATCATCAAATGTATTATTCCATCAATAAAATGTATAATCCTCAACTATTTAACAAAGGTTCCTTGCATGTCCTCTTATTATGGTGACCAATACTCTCACAACGACTACACTTAATCACCCTTTTAAACTCTCCAGTAGAAGCAATTCTGTTCTTCTTCGGCCTCCCAGCAGGTCTCTTGCTCAATGGAGGTAAAATCATAGCATCTTCAATGCTACACACAGGTTTTTCAACAGTTGGAACTGGGCCAATCGAAAAGGAGTATGCTTGACGATACATATCAGCATGAAAAAATGGTTCAACAAATGAATTCAAATTCTTTCCACTCCTAAAAATTGCAGCAACAGCATGTTGACATGGATACCCATTTATTTCCCATTTTCGACATGAACAAGTTCTCAACCCAAGATCAACCATAACCGAAGGAAAACAATGCACTTCAAAAACATTATCAGATGATAAACTCACATTCCATGTCCTCCCGTCCAAAAAAGACTTCTCCAACACACTATCCATACGAGGACACAAAATTTTATTCCATTTACTAGAGAGCAGCCTCCTATCAGACCTCATATTCATGATTTGCAACCGTATCATGTCCACCAAATTTGTTATTGGCAAGTGCCGAGCTTCTCGTATCCATGAATTGAATGACTCAGCAACATTTGAATACATCTCACCATAACGTTTCCCTGCAAAATATGCATCACTCCAATTTTCATATGGTAAACTTCTCAAGAAAACACTCACAATGTCTCCTCCCTCACTTTTTAACTCATTTAACTTGAAATGAAATGATGCATTTGTTGGAGCATATGCACATTCTGAAAACTTGGACACAATCGTCTCCCTAACCAAATTTGTGTTTCCACATGACAACTTATCCCTCAAATTTTTCTTTAGATGTTCCAGACAAAATCCATGAAAGCAGTTAGGGAAAAACCTAGCAATTCCCTCCACAATTCCACAATGTCGATCTGATATGAAACTTATCACCCTTTCTGATCCTAATACTCCATATAAATGTTCAAGAAACCAACACCAATTGTCTTTATTCTCAGCATCAACAACAGCAAAAGCTACAAGAAAAAAACCTACAAAACAAATAGGAACAAGCATATTAGGTACACACATGCAGAGAAAAATAGAACAATAAACATCCAGAGAAAATTCACACATTGGCAACATCCAGAGAAAATTGAATAAGTGACCAGCTACAGAGAAAATTCACACAATCATAATATACAGAGAAAATTCACTTAGTGACCACCTACAAAACAACAGAGAAAAATAGAACAATAAAACAACAAGAGAAGTTTGACACTGCCAACATCCAGAGAAAATTCACACATTGGCAACATCCAGAGAAAATTGACTTAGTGACCAGCTACAGAGAAAATTCACACAATCATAATATACAGAGAAAATTCACTTAGTGACCACCTACAGATACAATTCACACAATGACAACATCCAGAGAAAATTCATACACTGACAAAAATCCATTGAAAATTCTCACAGTGGCCACAACAATAGAAAATCCACACAGTGGCCAAAACCAGAGAAAATTCACATTCACTCAATTCCTACATGTATAGAAAATTCACATACTTAGATAAAAATAGATATATTTACAATTACCTTCATTCCCATCTTTCCCCGTTGCAGCAAGCATAACTCCTTTGTATCGTCCTTTCAAAAATGTTCCATCAAGAAAAAGCAATGACCGACAATATTTGAAACTAGCAATGCATGCATGAAAAGCCACAAACACTCTTTTGAAACGCTTGTTATCTTCAAAATCTAACTCAAAACGACTCCCTGGATTGTTCTTCAATGCCTCATCAAAATACCACCGTAATTGATCAAATGACAAACAAGAATCCCCATATGTACTACATTTTGCTTTCTCAACACTCAACCAACCACAGTTATAACTAATTGAGACCCCATACTTGTCTTTCATTCCTTTCACAACATCCACTGGACGAGTTAAAGGTTTTGCACTTACCTCTTCAAGTATCAGCCCAGAAACCAAGCTGGAAGTCATCCTCGAATGTTTACTCGTACGAACCGCCACACCACACGTATGTTCATTGTTCAAAGTCCTTATGTAGAAGAACCCATTTGTTTTTTCAACAGAAGCATGTACACGCCACATACATCCCCTTGATTCCTTATATGCACATTCTGCCGTAACCCTCAGCTTGTCATTTTTAACATACGTAAACTGAAAACCAACCTCAATAGCATACTTGTATAAAAAAGTACGGAACTCAACCACACCACCCTCAAACTTTTGTCCAACACTCGTAATATTATTCCGCCAACTAGCCGACAATAACACCTTTTCTTGGTGAGAACAAAACTTAGAGAGTGAATTCCTTTCAACATCCACCAGCCTATCACACTCACCATCCACAACATCTACCCAATTAGACCCCACTTCATCCTCTTCATCAGAAGTACTACATCTACTAACTGAAACATCAACTATATCAACACCGCGTGCACAAACAACCCTCAACATATTCAGAAAATCAATATTATTTCGAACCATACAATTCGGATGGCCCAAAATAGAATATGAAATACACATAGTCTCAGGTTTCAAATTCTCCCATGTTTTACACAAAATGCCAACCAATTCCTCAAAATTCAATTCGCATGAAACATTAATGACAATAGTATCATTCCCATATTTGCACAGCAACAACACTGCACTGTCCATTAAAACTGAAACAAAAAACAACAAAAAAAATCACACAAACACTTCACAATAACAACATAAATGTCCAGAGAAATTTCTAAAAATTATAATTTTCTCTGAACTTAAAATAAAACTCCAAAGACATCTACAAACTGATATTCACCTTCAAGATGATAAAAAACAAAATCACAGAAACTTAATGAATCACAGAGAAATTTACTGCTAACAATTAAACACAATTATAGAAAAAAAATCACATAGAATACAAGTCCAGAAAAATACTTTTCTCTGAACTACAAACTGAAAGTGAGTAACAAACTTACAATTTTCTCTGAACTACAAATACAAGTATAGAGAAATTTATGAACTTACATTCACTTTCTCATATTCTATCGCCATTACAAACTTCTAATAATATGTCCATATGCACTTATAATTTCCTCTGGACTACACAAACAATAGTGCAGAAAATGAAATTTCTCTGGTTTGAAAAAACATAGAACACAACTATAATTCATCAGCATGTTGATAAAAAACAGAGCACCAAAAATGAACTCTAAACATCAAAATCACCTACACTGTCAACACTATCTGAAATTGATCAAAAAAACAAAGAATGAAAAATTAATTCCAAAAATAAAAATCAACTCTATCAAGCTGGCCTCTCGCTAAACAAAAATAAAAATACATTTGGAATCTAAATCGAAAACAAACCTAATCCAACTCAACTCAAAAACCTACGCGATCAACACACTGTCAACACTCTTTCAAATTGATTAAAAAACAAATAATAAAAAATTAATTCCAAAAATAAAAATCAACTCTATCAAGCTGGCCTCTCTCTACACAAAAATTCAAAACAAATATCAAAATGCATGTGCTATCTCCATCGAAAACAAACCTGATTCAACTCCACTGAAAATCTACGCGATCAATACACTATCACACCACTGAAATCTCCGACGAAATCTCCAACAAAATCTACACGATCGTAGCAATCTTTCTAGTCAACTCCACTGAAATCTCCGACGAAATCTCCACCATAAAATCTCCACTGAAATCTCCGACGAAAACTCCGACAAAATCTCCCCTTCAAATTCGGTTTCCAAAATGTATCAGTTAACTCAACCATATAATATTCAAACAAATTTATGTTATAAAGGAAGGGTAATTTAGGTACTTTATAACCTAAAATAAATTTGAGGGATCTTAGCCATCAAAACATATTATAAAGGACCTCTCCTCATATCAAAAGTAGAGGAGGGACCTTAGGCCAATTTTCCCTAAATTATTTTACAAAAATAATATAACCATATAATTATCAATATCTAATCAATTTAATTTTTTATATAGATAATCTTTGTTGGAAAATAATAATTTTTTGATAACTTTAATACAATATTTAAGTTTGAGTCAGTCCTCAATTAAGGTGGATTAGAGTGGATTTAGATTCTTTATAATGAAATCTTTACACCGAAAAAGAAATGATCAAAAACCATTAAGATTTGAACGAGAAATTGATTCATTAAGTTGGCCTCATGAAAGAGGTGTTGGGAAATGTGAATAACCTTGTATCCCACATTGATTATAGAGGAGAGTATTGATGGGTATTTGAATCCCATCTTTTGGCTAAAGGTGAGAGCCATTTGTGACATTCAAATTTTCCAAAGGAATGGAGTTATGGATGCTTTAAGGATGGACTTGGGCGAACACTATGAACCAAGTTGGTTATGCAAAATTTGTCACACGCGCGCGCTGCCCGGACCGGGTCGTGGGTCATGGATCTTGGGGGTTGGGCCGGGTTCTTGGCCCACCAATTTTAATCTTTTTGTCCCAAACCAGATGTGTAGCTGAAGGAATATACATAATACACATGTGTATAAAAGCTGGTAACTCCTTCATATTCATCATGGATTTAATCCATCAGTTTTGCAGAGTTTAATACTACATTTTTGATGGGCCTTGATGGCAGAAGTCTCTTCCTCTCTCCCTCTATATGTACAAAAGGAGGCCCCTCTTCTTCAGTTTTCCGCCTCTAGAAATTCTTGCTATTCTTGCTCTCTAGTTTTCTCCTGTTTTATATTCTTCCTAGTGAGAGAGTGCTCCCTGAGTTTTGTTCACCAAAGCTACACCATAAGTGCTTAGTTGTAGCTGGTCCAACCGTCGTATCTAAGAAGACAGATATTGAACAACCTCCATCACCCCAATCAGTGAGGCGGCGATTCTGTTTTAAGGAAACTGTCTAGTGCAGACTTCGGTTTGCTTCCTTCTGTCATTTTATTTTATTATGTATTTTTGTTCCATCTACTTATAATTTTTCAGCATGTTTCATGTTCTGAAATTTAAAGTGTTAAATATGAATCTATTTGTATTATTTAACTACACAATTTTTACAACATTCTTAAAATAGATTATATGTGTTTCCCATGAAATTGAACAAATAGATTCATTTGGAATATCAAGATTATATACGGTTTTCCTTTTGTAAGTAAATTACCAAAATTACTTGTAAGTCGCTTACTATGACAGTATGTTGTTTGCTTTTTGTCCTTGGCAGTATGTTGTTGCTTTTGTGCATCTTACATAATAATCAGGGCCGGCCTTGGCCTAAGACTGGTGCCTTAGGCCTCAAAATTTTGACTTAAAAATAGGGTTTCAATTTAGTAAAATATTATAGGCTCAATATTTTTTTTTTTTTTGTTTTAGGATCAATTTAAAAGGCTCCAAAATATTTTATTGGGTCCATAGATAGTTTAGCCCATATTTATTTATAAGTGTAATTTAGACCATATTTATTAAGATGAAAATATATACCCAAAAAAAAAATGTTTGGGCCCAAGAAAAACAACACATACAATATATGGACTAAGTGCTATGCTCTTAGTGCTTTCAATTCTCTCTCTCTCTCTCTCTCTCTCTCTCTCTCTCTCATGAAGTGATGGGAAAAAAAAGTGTTTGGGGCCAAGAAAAACAATAGTTACAATATATTTGCCCTAATTTTTTATTTTTTTTACATCTATTAGATTTTAGTAGAATAAGTAATTTTACCCTAATTTTTTTACCTAGGCCTTTATCAGTTTTAATTGAATAATTTTTTCTTAATTTTTTTGCCTTAATTTTGTTTCATTAAATTATTTTGTTTTTAATTTTAATGATTATATGTGCAAGTAATTTTTTTTGTAGCTACAAACAAATAAAAAAATTGTTATAACTTATCGTTTTATCCATGATTTTTTTTTTTTTTTTTGTCAATATAAGAGGGTTCCATTTCCGAAGTTCACCTTAAGCCCTCTAAATCTCAGGACTGCCCTGATAATAATAAAATTATATATTTCAGCATGCTACTATTCGGGATCACTTATAGGAATTTCAGTATATAGTGCTTTTGTGTCAATAACTTTACATGTTGTGGCCATTGCTTTGTGATGTTGGCCGAAAGGTACCACATTGAGGCCACTTAAGTTACAGTTTTAGTCTTTCAATTTTATTTATTTGGTGGAGATGATGTGTTTTGTGCACTTGTACAGATTTGGCAGGAAATATGAAACTTCAATAAAAAATGGCGCAAAAGCAGATTCTCCGTGCGAGAAGTGAAAAATCCTAGCCAGCCAGACTACCGCACGTACGGCCCACCACCGCACGAGTGGCCCACATGGGCGCACGAGCGGCCCACCTAGGGACGCGTGCACAGAAATTTTGGTCTGTTTTGCTACGAATAAAAGACAAAAAAATAGCCAAACCTAGGGTTCGAAAATTTAATTCAGAATAGAGGGATGCTAGGATTCCAAAGAGGGGATATTCTACCAAAGCTTGAAGGACACTTCAATGAGAGTTTCTTCCTCATCTTCTTCCTCTTTCCACTCCTCCATGAGTGGCTAATCGTCTTTTCTAGGATTTTGATGAAATCCTAGCCATGTAATGGAATTTTTCATGCGCTTTAATTGTAAATTGGTTTGAATGAATGTATGGATGATTTAGAAGTTTTTAATAATTGTTTCGTTCATCTCTTCAAGCATTTTACTCTCTGTGATTGTTTAATGCTTCCATACATTAGTATTCTTTGTGTTTGTATTCAAAGTAGGAGACGAGTCATGCTATGAGAGACGGGTCATTTTGCTAACATAGTTTAGAGCAAACGACTCGTACTACTCGGGATGATTCGTGCCTGTACATTGAATGCAACAACCCTTTTAATCAATATTTCAAACTTGTAGTTGTGAAATATTGGATAGTTCAAACTGAATTGCGATTGGTGGTTGATGTTAAGTCTCATTCATGTGGTTAGTGGTGAATTCTCTACCCTAAGATTTTTTCAGAAAATTAATATCTCAAACCCTAATTTTAGTTGTCAGTTTAACTCCTCAATTTCTTTTAATTGCTGTTTAGTTATAAAATCAATCTTGACTTTTTAATCAAAATTAATTTAGGACTTTTGCGATTGAATTAATCTAATTTCACATTTGTCCTTGTGGATCGATACCTAGACTTGCCATTATTCTAAAAGAATTTGGTATAGTTTAGTAATTTATTTTTGGTGTGTTCAACGACCCATCACTTTGCTTACAATTGTTTCATATTAAAGCCACTATTTTCTTATATATCATCTTGCATGGTTCTAAATCAATATGATATGCATGTTGTTTAAGTGAGGAAAATAAACCAACATGTTCTTCCTACTGTTTTGTCCAAAAAATTGGTACTACCATTTTTTTTTTAATGATATAACACTAAGGCTTATGTTTAATTTTGTTTAAGAAATTAAATATTTGTCTTATGATGTTTGGTCCTTGTATTGCATTCCAGTATTATTTAATTTTGTGAGGATGAGTTTTAATTTCCTACCATGGTGTACATGTCTCTTTATTTTAGAACGTTATAGTTAAAATAGACATGATAATTGGTTTCTACGTTTTGAATATGATATACATGTTCATTGTTTCTATTTTCCTAATAAATTCACATGTTTATTTGATCTTAGATTTTTAGGACAATTCACATGTTTTAAAATTTCTAGATTTGTAATGTAATTTGCATGTTAAATTGCTTTCTAATTTTTAGTGTAATTTGCATGCTAATGGTTTTATAATTTCTGGAATTATTTATTTACATGTTAATTGTCTATAACTATGTACATGTTTAATGTGTAATAAGTAGGGATGACAATTGGAACCTGGCCCAATGGGGACTCGGACAGCCCCGTCCAGATAAGCCAGGTTTTCCCGAAAAATTATCCCCCATAGGGCCAGGGCTGGTATTGAAAAATAGATCCCCGATGGTTTTCGAGCCTGGGACAAGGATAGATTTCCTCGACCTTGGCCCGATCTCGCCCCGATTAATCCTCGAACAGCCCCGTATATATATATATATATATCTATTCAGTTCACTCTGATACAAACGCATCTCTCTCTCTCTCTCTCTCTCTCTCTCTCTTTCACGATCTATGGTGTGGATCTCTGGTATGAGTCACACTCTCTCTCTCTTCCATTTACTCTCTCTTCCCTTTACTCTCTCTTACTCTCTCTCTCTCTTCCACATCCGAAGTCATCGCATCCTCCAATGCTATTGCCTCCTCCAAACACCACTACCACCGTGTTATCCCTGGTCGTTGTCCCTCTCTAGATCTTCGCCACTACAGATTTACTCCAGGGAAAACGAGATCGGTCGAGCATGGGGGACTCTTCCATGAACACCACCATTTCAAATCCAGATTTAGTTTCTCTCTCTCTCTCTCTTTGTGTGTGTGTGTGTCCATGTGTGTATATATATATATTTGTGTGTGTTTTACAGCTTCTGATTTTGATTCTACTAGTGGTATAAAGAGGCTGTGATAATATTTCTATTTCGATTGGGTTCATATAATTAGGTACTGAGATTTTGTGCCTAATTAGGTACTAAGATTGGGTTCATATATTTCAATTGGGTTCATATAATTAGGTACTAAGATTGTGTGCCTTTCTCTTTGTCTAATCAAATACAGATCTGAGTCTTACACTTATTTATAGTGATTAAATTTTGTTCTTTTTTCAAGTTTGTTTTTTTGGGGTTCTGTTTAGGGTTTTGAGTTGGTTGTGATTGTGTTGTTAGATTGCAACTAGAGCTTATTTATTTTATTTTTTTTGGGTCAGGGAATTTTCGGGATCGGCAAAACTCAATCCCCGTTAGGAGGCGGGGACAGGGACGGTGATAGGTTCCCCATTGGGAATCGGGGTCGGGACAGGAGAATTTTCACCATTGGGGATCGGGGACGAGTAGTGTGATCCCCGGCCCTGCCCCGGCCCGTTGCCATCCCTAGTAATAAGTTCATACGTAACTGTAGCTAATTAAACAATTTTAATTTAATTGTGGAATTATAAATTTTATTTTTGTAACTCATCTAGTATTTTAATTCATTAGTTAATTTTATTATTAAATAGTTTGCTAGACGGTTTTAAGTAATTTATTATATTTATAGTTTCTTTAGATTGTTTGATTTGTATTTTCTTGGGTTTTTTACTAACTTTCTTTACAGGAATACCTATGCGAAAGGGATTGGAAAAATAAATACAAAACCACATGACTAGTATTTGGGATGTAAAAACAAAAAATTTGGACTACTAACCTTTGTGTTGATTAGGAATACCTAAGCGTGGAAATACTTTTGAACTACATAGAATCTTTATAGATTGGCTATTTTATTTAGATAATTGAAGCAATTTTTTGCTTGAGCTTTCGTTGTGGTTTTTTACCAATGCATTTCAGCATTGTGTTTGCTTGTATTTCTTATAGCAATTTGTTTTAATTGTTTTTAATTGGTTAGCAATTTTTAAATTGCATATAAGTTTGGAGCTTGATTTGTTTTAACCTAGTTCATCCCCAGAAAACTTAATTCTAAAAATTGTTTCCCATGAATTAGGAGTCAACATGCTCTTGAAAATTTTGTCTAAAGTTAATTGGGCTTTAAGTGGGATTGATGTGACCCTTCCAGTCTTCTGGGAAACATTCCTAACCATATTCGATTCTAGGTTAAGTAGTGAGACTAGTTTTGAATTAAATTTTCAACTTTGGGATTTTCTAGTGTTAAGTTTAATTTTTGGAAACGTAGAATAGTGAAATTTTGTTGCATTTCTTAGAAATGGCAACTATTATCGATGCTGCTGGTGCTGCTAATGTTGGTGGGGATCAGAACCCCAGGACTACTGGCTTGCCGACCTCTACTGGGACCTCTGTGGTCAGTCCAGTTACTGTGATATCTGTGGTCAACCCTGTTGTTACTCTGGCTGTTCTAGGAGGATCGCTCAATCATCACGAGCGCTTGGAGAAGTTCACGAGAGTGAATTTCAAGAGGTGGCAGCAGAAGATGCTATTTTACTTGATTACTCTAAGCTTTGCGAGGTTTTTAAGTAAGGAACCACAGCCGTGGAAGTGAATGAGCAAGACAAGCAGAAGCTCATGGCTGTAAATGCTTAGAAGCAATCAGACTTCCTTGGCCGGAATTATATTCCGAATGGCTTGGCAAACCCACTACTCAATGTGTTTTATGCCAAGAAGTTGGCAAAGGAGCTGTGGGATGCTTTGGACAATAAATACAAGACCGAGGATGCTAGGGCAAAGATATTTGTCGTTGGCCGGTTTCTGAACTTCAAAATGGTGGACTAAAAAATCGTCATTAGTCAAGTCCAAGATTTCCAAGCAATTCTGCACGAGATACATGCAGAGGGAATGTTTATGAAAGAATCATTCCAAGCAGCTGTTTTGATTGAAAAGCTGCCTAACGGCTGAAAAGACTTCAAGAACTACTTGAAGCACAAGCGAAAGGAGATAACAGTTGAAGAGCTTGTTATCAAGCTCCGTATTGAGGAAGACAATAGGAAGAAAATGGAGAGTACCTCTACTATGAAAGCAAACATGGTTGAGCATGGCTAGTTCTCGGGGGTGAAGAAAAAGCCGGTCTACAAGAGGTGGAGTCTCCAAAAGGCTAGCATACAAACTGTAGGAACCTACTTTTAGGTTCAATGGAAAGTGCTTCAACTGTGGAAGCGATGGGCATCGGACAGTTGATTGCCGAAAGAAAAAGAAACCTTACAAGAAAAACCCTTCATATAACAAAAGCCGGACTCACATATCTAAAATGGAGGATCTGTTACAAAATGCGGACAACATGTGTCTGTCAGTTGTCGTCTCTGAAATGGACATAGTATGGTCTAACCTAAAGGAATGGTCGGTGGACACTAGAGCCACTTGCCACATCTGTGCTAAGAAGAAAATGTTCACAACTTTCGAACTGGTTTCAAACAGTGAGAAGTTGTTCATGGGGAATTCTGCGACCTCAACTATTGAGGGTAAAGGCAAGGTGGTCCTGAAGATGACTTCAGGAAAAGAGCAGACTTTGAACGATGTCCTATATGTGCCAGACATTCATAAAAACCTTGTCTCGGGATCACTCTTTAGCAAGCATGGCTTCTGCATGGTGTTTGAGTCTAATAAGGTCGTGTTTACCAAGAGCGGGGTCTATGTGGGAAAGGCATATATTTCGGGCAATATGTTTAAACTCAATGTAATGACTCTTATTCTTAAAATTAATGAGAAAGCTTCTTCTTCTTCTGCTTATATGCTTGAGTCCCCTAATTTATGACATGGTAGACTGGGTCATATAAATTTTGACTCTTTGCGTAGATTAATTAAGTTAGATCACATACCATCTTCCAATATTAATCCAAATCACAAGTGTGAAACTTGTGTAGAAGGAAAATTGACAAGGACTTTTTTTCATTCTATTGAAAGAAGTATTGACCCTTTAGATTTAGTGTATAGTGATGTATGTGACTTGAAAGTCGCATAATCACGTGGTGGCAACAAGTACTTCATCACTTTTGTTGATGATTGCACTAAATACTGTTATGTATATTTGCTTAAAAGCAAAGATGACACAATTGATAAATTTATTCTTTTTCAAGAATGAAGTTGAGAATTAATGAAGCCGAAAGATTAAGGCTTTAAGAAGTGATCGTGGTGGTGAGTATGAATCCTCGTTTGCTGAGTTTTGTGGTCAATTTGGGATCATTCACTAAACCACAATGCCTTATTCCGCTCAGTCAAATGGTGTTGCTAGGTGGAAAAATAGGATGTTAAAAGAAATGATGAATGCAATGTTAATGAGTTCTAGGTTGCCACAGAACTTATGGCGGGAAACAATTCTCACTGCGAATTACATTCTTAATAGGATACCTCGGAAGAAAGTGGACAAAACTCCATATGAGTTGTGGAAAGGCCATAAGCCTTCATATAAATACCTATAAATGTGGGGGTGTCTAGCGAAAGTGGCGATGTCTATACCCAAGCGGGTTCGGATAGGCCCGAAGTCAGTGAGTTATGTATTCATCGGCTATGCACATAATAGAAGTGCATATCAATTTCTTGTGTATAGGTCTACTATTCTAGATATACACAAGAATACTATCATGGAATCAAGAAATGCATCTTTTTTTTAAGATGTATTTCCTTGTCATCTCCAAGAAGGGGTTCCGAGTTCCATGAAAGAAGTTGAAGGTGACAATGATCACATAAATGATCATGCAGATGATCACATAGATGATCAAGTCAATGATCAAGCTGACGAAGTAGATGAGCTAAGAAGTTGTAAAAGGGCTAAGCTCGCAAAGTCCTTTGGTCTGGACTTCTTGACTTATATATTAAAGGGAGAACCTCGAACTTTTCATAAAGCTGTGATTTCACCTAAAAGTCCCTTGTGGAAAGAAGCAATTAAGAGTGAAATTGACTCCATGTTACAAAACCATTCCTGGGAATTGGTTGATCTACCCCTAGGCAGTAAGATCTTGGGGAGTAAGTGGATCTTTAGAAGAAAGATGAAAGTGGATGGATCAATTGATAAGTATGAAGTAGGGTAGATATCAAAGAATACAGGCAGTTAGAAAGCCTAGATTACTTTGATACGTATTCACCTGTGATAAGGATTACATATATTCGCATAGTGATTGCAATAGCAGCTTTATGTGGTCTGGAGATACATTAGATGGATGTAAAGACAGCTTTCTTAAATGGAGATTTAGATGAAAAAAATTAACATGGAGTAACCCGAGAGGTTTTCAGGACAAAATAAGAAAGTCTGTAAGTTTGTCAAATCATTGTATCGTTTGAAGTAACCTCCTAAGCAATGACATGAGAAGTTTGACAATGCTATGTTGTCACATGGGTTTAAAATCAATGATTGTGACAAGTGCGTATATGTTAAACACACTGACAGAGGTTATGTCATTTTGTGTCCATATGTTAATGACATACTCATTGTTGGTAGTAATCATGAGATGATTAGAACTACCAAGAGATTGTTAAACTCTAAGTTTGACATGAAAGATATGGGCCTTGTAGATGTAATTTTGGGTGTTAAGATTACCAGAACATCTGACGGTATTCTACTTTCTCAATCTCACTATGTTAAGAAAATACTTGAGAAATTTGATAAATCAGATACAAGTATGTCTAGAACACCGGTAGACTTGAGTCTACATTTGACCAAGAATAATGGTGAGAGTGTATCTCAGCTAGAATAATCTTGGGTCATTGGGAGTTTTGTATATTTGATGAGTTGTACAAGGCCGGATATAGCCTACTCCGTTAGCAAGCTTAGTAGATACATACACGAGCAATCCCGATGCCACTCATTAGGAGGGTATCGATTGTGTGTTAAAGTATCTCTATTTCACCCGGGATTATGGGTTACATTACACCAGATATCCAGTAGTAATAAAATGCTATAGCGATGCGAATTGGATATTTATGTTAGGGATTCGAAATCCATTAGTGGTTCTGTGTTCACCCTTGGAAGGACAGCCGTGTCTTGGAAGTCTTCCAAGCAGACGTATATCTCACGATCAACGATGTAATCGAACTTTATAGCGTTGGATAAAGCAATAGAAGAGGCAATGTAAGAACCTGAATTTTTAGACTACTAATTAATTTGTTAATAACAATATTGAGTCAATTAATAATGATTATTAAATTATTAAATTATAATGTTAATAGCACCATGATTAATATCAATATTAAATTCCTTTAAATAAAATTATTTATCTTTCTGTGATTAAATTTCTATATCTAAATACAGTTGTGGAAACTAAATGAGTTAAACAAATAATAACTAAGTTAGTTAGAGGATAGTAGAGAACAACACATCTAGTGAACGAGTTATATATAAACATTGATTTTATTTATAAAAAAGAAAAAAGAAAAAAAAAAAGAGAGAGAAATTCAGATTTTTGGGCAGAACAATTTGGATGCCTTTCTTCCCAAGAAAGCTTCTCGAGGCAAGCCAATGCATGCCAAGGTATGCATATATCTACACTCTAAGGGGCCGTTTGGTAACACTTACATTTTCAGTTTTCAGTTTATATTTAAAAAAAAATTTAAAAACTCAAATAAAAACTTGTTTGGTAAATTTTTGATTTATAAATCAATGGTCTCAGTCTATAAATTTGGCCAAAAAATGAGTTTACGTTTTGAGTTTTTTTTTTTTTTACCACCCAACACTAGCCTCCACCCACCACCATTTTTCACCACCGTTTTCCGCCATTACGACCCACCCCCTACCACCACCTATTACCACCACTCACCACCCACCTGCCACCACCACCCACCACCCGCAACCACCAGCTACCTGCCACCCACCTGCCACCCACTCACCACCACCACCCACCCCTCGCCACCACCGCCACCACCACCCACCCACCACCTGCCACTACCATCCGCTGTCCGCCACCACCACCCACCTGTCACCACCATCCACCACCCACCACCACCACCCACCTGCCACCCACCCGCCACCACCACCCACCACCACCACCCACTCGCTACCATCCACCACCAGTGTCACGCCCCCAAACCGCCCCTAGTAGTTTGGTGCCGTGATGGCCAGTAATCCGAGATTACCGAAGGCCGACTTACAAAATCACACACAATCAGAGTATAAAATATGGGGCTTACAAGTGCGGAAGTAATATATATACATATACAGGATCTAAATAGTCCATGAGAGTCGTGCTTAAGTCCAATGAAATGACATACATCTTTACAAAGTCTTACAACTTAAATACAATAAGGAAATGAGATACAAAACACATCTTGACCAAAAGGCTTCTCAAGCCGACATATACAAGTACAAATGAAAAATAAGCCAAGAAGCATGATCTTCAAGATGGTACAAAAATGCTAATCCAAAACATGTCGGCTATGCACCCAAAAACACATCGGCATCACGTCTAGGCCTCAATGCCTTCTTGTTCATCACCTACATATATATAGAGAGGGTGAGCTTGGATACTCAGTGAATGATATTAGAAATAAAGGTTTTGCATGATTGATATCCAAGATTTCTTTCAAAACAATACATAGCATACTTTACAATCAAGGGAAAATCAAGTTCATTGCCGGCCTTTCAAGTTCTTTGGATGTTATTACATCTACTTAATACAAGGGGGTGATGACAATTCCAAGACAAGAGTGCAGTTGCATTATAGTCCCCTGCAGCTAAGGACTTTCAAGACAAGAGTGCAGTTGCATTATAGTCCCCTGCAACTAAGGACTTTCAAGACAAGAGTGCAGTTGCATTATAGTTCCCTGCAACTAAGGACTTTCAAGACAAGAGTGCAGTTGCATTATAGTCCCCTGCAACTAAGGACTTTCAAGAAATGTCATCAAAACAAGATAATGTTTAATATACAAGTAGGGATAGTCATTCATGCTAGATCAAGTACTTTTCAAAACAAGGCAAGACGAGATTTTATGAAAGCAAGTGTAACATAGCTTTATTAAAAATACCACTCACATAGTTTCTTCAAACGTCGGGGTCGAGACAAGCCCAAGTCCTACAAACACATGGCAAAGCCTATTGAATGCACCTTCAACAAGTTTCGTATGTACACAAATGATTTCGGAAAACATGCTGGGCACCAACCAGGTCTAGGCCGAGGTTCCACACCTCCTCGCCGAGGTGTGTTCCTGAGGGCCTCATGCAAGGAAAAGAGGTCGGGAAACTCTGGGTTTCCCTCTGCTGATGAACGTGAAGAACATGAGTGTGAAAACATGAAAAATATGGATGTTCAATCATAATCTGTCATCACAAATCTGGGGTTTTCGTGCTATGAGTTTGAAAACATGGACCTGGGTACCCGTACTTGGAATTCTTGCGAAAATAAACACAAAAACATGATTCTTTATGCAAGCTTTCGGATCAAAACAAGACTTTCTTGAAGAACACACGAATGTCATTTTCTCTTTCTAAAATCGAACTTCAAAACGATGCATGGCTTACAAATCATATCCGATCATGCAATGCAATAACATGAACATAGAGAACATCATGAGCAGATCAAGAATCTAACCTTAGAACACGGATCTAACGGTCCGATCTCTAGGAATCAAGCTTGAGGATCTACTTCCTCACTCTAAAACTCCTTCTTCCTCCTAGAGTTTCTCTCTCTACAAGGCAAGGTTATGATACCAAATGATAGTTTTCTATACCCGGTTCTGGGGTTAACCCTCTGCTGAGACACGTGGCGGCGACTGGTTGGGTTCTTCCTGAAAAGGTGGCTGACAGACCAGACAAAGCATGGTGGAAGGGTGTTCAACAAGTAAAGCGGTATGGGCACTCTGACAGGGCAATGACATCGGCTAACAACAAGGCGTATCTAACAAGCTACACGGAATGGCACTCCGGCAAGGGGTGACATCGGCTAACAAAGGACTTCGACAACTAAGGTGACAATGACCTCGGCTAGGAAGGACAACACTTGACTAAGCTGTGCCACATCTTGGCCTAGATGCGCCACACCTCGGCCTAGGTCATACCACTCCAGGACGAGATCACTTGGGTGCAAGGTAACATCTCGGCTAAATGTGATCAAGGCAAGGACGGAGGTCGACAAGGGGTTCCAAGATGCTTCTAGACTGAGGATGACCTCGGCTTGGAATAACATCGGCTAGTATAACTCAGGCAGGGCGTGACCTAAGTTTCACATCAAGGAAAGAACGAGACAAGTACACTACACTTAGACAAATCACAAGGCTTCAAAACAAGGCATGGATCACATCCGCTCAAGCGAAACAAGTCACAAACATACACATGCAAGCTTAACAAGTCATAATCATACCGATGCTCATGAACATGATGAGGACATACAATGTGGGTTCCTACAGTCTACCCTCCTTAAAGAAGTTTGGTCCCCAAACTTAAGTTACCTTGTCCTACGAATAACTCCGGGTAACGGATTTTCATCTCCTCTTCCTTTTCCCATGTGGCCTCCTCGCCATAATGCTTCTCCCATTCGATTTTCACCATTGATATCGACTTGTTTCTCAGCTGTCTCACTTGTCTGTCGATAATTCTCATCGGCTTCTCTTCGTAGCCCAGGTCTTCGTTAACTACAACCCCGGAGTAATCTATTACATGCAGTGGGTCTCGGATATATTTTCTCAGCATTGAAACATGGAACACGCTGTGGACTTGGCTCAAATCTGGCGGCAAAGCGAGTCTGTAAGCAACGGTGTTAACTTTCTCAAGAATTTCAAACGGCCCAATATATCGGGGTGCGAGTTTACCCTTCTTCCCAAATCTCGAAACTCCTGTCATCGGCGAGACCTTCAAAAATACATGATCCCCAATTTCAAATTCTAACTCCCTCCTTCTTTGGTCGGCATAACACTTCTGTCGACTCTGTGCAGTTTTAATCCTCTGCTGAATGAGTTTGATCTTTTCAGTTGTCTCCTGAACCAACTCGGGGCCAATTAAAGCTTTGTCTCCTACTTCAGTCCAACATATCGGCGATCTGCACTCCCTTCCATACAAAGCTTCATACGGCGCCATGCCTATGCTGGCTTGATAACTGTTGTTGTACGCAAACTCCACTAATGGAAAATGCGATTCCCAACTTCCCTGGAAATCCAACACGCACAGTCTGAGCATGTCTTCGAGTGTCTGAATCGTTCTTTCTGTCTGCCCGTCGGTCTGGGGGTGAAAGGCTGTGCTAAATCTCAACTCTGTCCCCAAGGCTCCTTGTAGACTCTGCCAAAATCTAGAAACGAACTTCGGATCTCGGTCTGACACAATGGACATCGGCACACCATGAAGCCTAACGATCTCATTCATGTACAATTCGGCAAGTCGGTCGGCATTGAATGTAGTCTTGACAGGCAAAAAGTGAGCTGACTTAGTAAACCTGTCGACTATAACCCAAATGGAATCCATACCTCTCTGCGTCCTCGGCAAGCCCACTACGAAATCCATGGAGATGTGCTCCCATTTCCACTCAGGAATTGACAAGGGTTGAAGAAGTCCTGCCGGTCTCTGGTGTTCTGCCTTCACTTGCTGGCAACACAGACACTGAAATACAAACTCGGCTATCTCTCTTTTCATGTTTGGCCACCAAAAGGTCCGCTTTACGTCCTGATACATCTGGGTGCTCCCTGGATGAATGGCAAACTTGGAACTATGGGCCTCTTGCAAAATCTTCCTTTTTAACTCTGGTACGTCGGCTACACACAATCTCCCTTCAAACTTAAGCACTTGATTCTCCATGGTGTATCCCGGCCTCGGCTTGGTGACGAATTCATCAATTACCTTCTTGAGGAATTTATCCTCCCTCTGTCTGGTCTTCACTTCCTCAATGATGGTCGGTTCCACCGAAACCGCTATCAGGCACGCCAAACTTCCAACTAACTTCCTGCTCAATGCGTCGGCTACGGAATTTGCCTTACCTGGGTGATACTGAATCTGTATGTCATAATCCTTCAGTAGCTCGAGCCATCTTCTCTGCCTCATATTTAACTCTTTCTGAGTGAACAGGTACTTCAGACTCTTGTGGTCGGTGAAAACTTGGCAAGATGTTCCATACAAGTAATGACGCCATATCTTCAAAGCAAAAACCACGGCAGCTAGCTCCAGATCATGGGTAGGATAATTCTTTTCATTGGGCTTCAACTGACGAGACGCGTACGCTATGACTTTACCTTCTTGCATTAACACGCAACCCAAACCTTTATGTGAAGCATCACTGTAAATCTGAAATTCCTCATTAGCCGATGGTAGTACTAGAATTGGTGCTGTAACTAACCTCGCCTTCAGCTCCTGGAAGGCTGATTCTCTTTCATTGGTCCATTCATAAGCTGCTCCCTTCTTAGTTAGTTGTGTCAAAGGCACTGCAATCCTCGAGAAATCCTTCACAAACTTCCTGTAATAACCTGCCAAACCCAGAAAACTATGAACCTCGGACACGTTGGTCGGCGTCGGCCAATTCACAATGGCTTCAATCTTACTGGGGTCAACTGATATACCGTCCTCATTAATCACATGCCCTAGAAATGAAATGCTGGAAAGCCAAAACTCGCATTTACTTAACTTGGCGTACAACTTCTTATCTCTCAAGGTCTGCAGGGCAAGTCTCAGATGATTCTCGTGCTCGCTCGTACTCCCGGAATAGATCAATATGTCGTCGATAAAAATAATGACAAACTCATCTAGGTACGACTTAAAGACTCTGTTCATCAAGTCCATGAATGCTGCTGGGGCATTGGTTACTCCGAAGGGCATTACCAAAAATTCGTAGTGGCCATATCTTGTCCGAAAAGCAGTTTTCTCAATGTCCTCGGCTTTAACCTTCAACTGGTGGTAGCCTGACCTAAGGTCAATCTTGGAAAAGACTCGTGCTCCTCGTAGTTGATCAAGCAAATCGTCGATTCTAGGCAATGGGTACTTGTTCTTAATGGTCACCTTATTAAGTTCTCTGTAGTCAATACAAAGACGAAGTGTGCCATCCTTTTTCTTAACAAATAGAACGGGTGCTCCCCACGGTGAAGTGCTCGGCCTAACAAATCCTTTGTCCAACAATTCTTGTAATTGCGATTTCAGTTCTCTAAGTTCGGCTGGGGCCATTCTGTAGGGTGTTTTGGAGATGGGTTGTGTTCCTGACAGGATGTCCACAGTAAACTCTATTTCCCTATCGACAAGGTGGCCAGGCAACTCGGTTGGAAAGACGTCGGGGAATTCCTTAACAACGGGTAGGTCGGCTAACTCAACAATTCCATTCAAATCACTTAGTATACTGCACAGATAACCCTAACATCCTTTTTGGATCAACTTGTAGGCTTTCATAGATGAGATTAAGTAAGGTGGGGGTACTACTCCTTTACCCTGAAAAATGACTTCGGCTTGGCTTGGGGTCTTCAACGTGACGCTCTTAGTAACACAATTAATGGATGCATGATTCGCCACTAACCAATCCATTCCCAATATAACATCGAAGTGAGTCATGCTTAATGGCATCAAATCAACTAACAATTCTACACTCTCAATCATAACATTACACGCCCTATAAATGGATGTAACAATCATATTTCTCCCAGATGGAGTAGACACAGATAATACATAATCAAGGGGTTCTAATTCTCTACTCAACTTCTCGGCGAATATAGTGGACACAAATGAATGCGTAGAACCCGAATCAATCAATACGTATGCATCTCGAGAACAAAGTGAGAGGGTACCTGACACCACCGCCTCGGCATTCTGGGTGTCTCCTGGTACTAATGCGAAAACTCTGCCTTGCCTTGCCTGTATTCTCCCGACGTTGTTGTTCTGTGCAGTGCCCGAGGTGCTTCCGTTCCTCTTTCCATTGTCAGTCCCTGCCTTCGGGCAATCCTTCACACGATGACCTATCTCGCCGCACTCATAGCAAGCTCCTGTTGCCCAACGACAAACCCCGAAATGTAGCTTTCCACAACTCGCGCACATCGGCTTGGCGTTACCTTCCTGATTTGAGTTGCTGGAACTGTCTGTGCTCATTCTCTTCTTGGCGTTGAATGGAACTCGGCGATTATCATAATTCTGTCTCTTCCTCTGACCCTCACCTGAACTCTGGTATCGGTTCAAATTGGCTTCAGCCAAGATGGCCTTGTCCAGTACTCCAGCGTATGTCGGCATATTGAGCATATTGACCCGATCTTGTATCGGTCCACGTAACCCACTTTCGAACTTTCTCGCCTTTCGGTATTCGTCGTCAACCATATGAGGCGCATATCTCGCCAATTCAGTAAAGGCACGATCGTATTCTGCGACTGTCTTGTTCCCTTGCATCAGATTCTGAAACTCCGTGGTCTTTCGGTCTCGGACGCTGAGGGGGAAATGCTTGTTGTAGAACAACTCCAAAAATTTTGCCCAAGTCAAACCCGGATTGCTTTCTCGGACCATCATCCACCACCTACGAGCATCGTCGTCTAATGTGAATGCTGCCAGAGATACCTTCTGGGCGTCTGTACTGGGGAAGATCTCAAACAACTTCTCCATCTCTAAAACCCAGGCCACGGCTTTCATTGGTTCTATACCTCCTTGAAATCTCGGCGGTTTCATTCTCTTGAACTCTCTGATTAGGGTTATCGTGTCGTTCCCATACAAAGCCTGTTGTAAAGGCACTTGTGGCACTGGAGGGGGTGGAGCTGTATAACGGCCATTCGTCTGCTCAGCCTGCGTGGAAGTCGTACCAGTATCCTGTGGCCTAGGTTGTCTCTGCTCACGAACCAAGCCTTCGACTAACCTTTCCAATCTCTCCAATCTATCTTCTGAGCGATCTCGGCCAACTGGAGGTCTACCTCTTCTCATGATGCTAGGAGGATGCAAGATGAGACTTTAAAAGTAACTGAACAGATAACACGTATACAAGTAACAAATGTCTATGCCGAAATGATGCACACGTAGTCAAGTAGCAAGCAATATGATGCAATCCTAACATCATTCTAAGGAAAATCCTATGCTCTTTAGGACTCAAGGTGGGTGATTAACGTACTATAAGGATCTTGTGCTCTGATACCATTCTGTCACGCCCCCAAACCGCCCCTAGTAGTTTGGTGCCGTGATGGCCAGTAATCCGAGATTACCGAAGGCCGACTTACAAAATCACACACAATCAGAGTATAAAATATGGGGCTTACAAGTGCGGAAGTAATATATATACATATACAGGATCTAAATAGTCCATGAGAGCCGTGCTTAAGTCCAATGAAATGACACACATCTTTACAAAGTCTTACAACTTAAATACAATAAGGAAATGAGATACAAAACACATCTTGACCAAAAGGCTTCTCAAGCCGACATATACAAGTACAAATGAAAAATAAGCCAAGAAGCATGATCTTCAAGATGGTACAAAAATGCTAATCCAAAACATGTCGGCTATGCACCCAAAAACACATCGGCATCACGTCTAGGCCTCAATGCCTTCTTGTTCATCACCTACATATATATAGAGAGGGTGAGCTTGGATACTCAGTGAATGATATTAGAAATAAAGGTTTTTCATGATTGATATCCAAGATTTCTTTCAAAACAATACATAGCATACTTTACAATCAAGGGAAAATCAAGTTCATTGCCAGCCTTTCAAGTTCTTTGGATGTTATTACATCTACTTAATTCAAGGGGGTGATGACAATTCCAAGACAAGAGTGCAGTTGCATTATAGTCCCCTGCAGCTAAGGACTTTCAAGACAAGAGTGCAGTTGCATTATAGTCCCCTGCAACTAAGGACTTTCAAGACAAGAGTGCAGTTGCATTATAGTTCCCTGCAACTAAGGACTTTCAAGACAAGAGTGCAGTTGCATTATAGTCCCCTGCAACTAAGGACTTTCAAGAAATGTCATCAAAACAAGATAATGTTTAATATACAAGTAGGGATAGTCATTCATGCTAGATCAAGTACTTTTCAAAACAAGGCAAGACGAGATTTTATGAAAGCAAGTGTAACATAGCTTTATTAAAAATACCACTCACATAGTTTCTTCAAACGTCGGGGTCGAGACAAGCCCAAGTCCTACAAACACATGGCAAAGCCTATTGAATGCACCTTCAACAAGTTTCGTATGTACACAAATGATTTCGGAAAACATGCTGGGCACCAACCAGGTCTAGGCCGAGGTTCCACACCTCCTCGCCGAGGTGTGTTCCCGAGGGCCTCATGCAAGGAAAAGAGGTCGGGAAACTCTGGGTTTCCCTCTGCTGATGAACGTGAAGAACATGAGTGTGAAAACATGAAAAATATGGATGTTCAATCATAATCTGTCATCACAAATCTGGGGTTTTCGTTCTATGAGTTTGAAAACATGGACCTGGGTACCCGTACTTGGAATTCTTGCGGAAATAAACACAAAAACATGATTCTTTATGCAAGCTTTCGGATCAAAACAAGACTTTCTTGAAGAACACACGAATGTCATTTTCTCTTTCTAAAATCGAACTTCAAAACGATGCATGGCTTACAAATCATATCCGATCATGCAATGCAATAACATGAACATAGAGAACATCATGAGCAGATCAAGAATCTAACCTTAGAACACGGATCTAACGGTCCGATCTCTAGGAATCAAGCTTGAGGATCTACTTCCTCACTCTAAAACTCCTTCTTCCTCCTAGAGTTTCTCTCTCTACAAGGCAAGGTTATGATACCAAATGATAGTTTTCTATACCCGGTTCTGGGGTTAACCCTCTGCTGAGACGCGTGGCGGCGACTGGTTGGGTTCTTCCTGAAAAGGTGGCTGACAGACCAGACAAAGCATGGTGGAAGGGTGTTCAACAAGTAAAGCGGTATGGGCTCTCTGACAGGGCAATGACATCGGCTAACAACAAGGCGTATCTAACAAGCTACACGGAATGGCACTCCGGCAAGGGGTGACATCGGCTAACAAAGGACTTCGGCAACTAAGGTGACAATGACCTCGGCTAGGAAGGACAACACTTGACTAAGCTGTGCCACATCTTGGCCTAGATGCGCCACACCTCGGCCTAGGTCATACCACTCCAGGACGAGATCACTTGGGTGCAAGGTAACATCTCGGCTAAATGTGATCAAGGCAAGGACGGAGGTCGACAAGGGGTTCCAAGATGCTTCTAGACTGAGGATGACCTCGGCTTGGAATAACATCGGCTAGTATAACTCAGGCAGGGCGTGACCTAAGTTTCACATCAAGGAAAGAACGAGACAAGTACACTACACTTAGACAAATCACAAGGCTTCAAAACAAGGCATGGATCACATCCGCTCAAGCGAAACAAGTCACAAACATACACATGCAAGCTTAACAAGTCATAATCATACCGATGCTCATGAACATGATGAGGACATACAATGTGGGTTCCTACAACCAGCCACCGTCACCCACCCACCCACCACCACCACCCGCCACCTATCCGCTACCACCATCTGCCACTACCCACCACCATCTGTCATCCGCCACCCACCTGCCACTACCACCACCCACTCGCTACCACCCACCACCCGCCACCGCCACCCATCCACCCACTACCACCACCCGCCACCTATCTGCTACCACCCGCCATCCGCCACCCACCTGCCACCACCACCCACCACCCGCCACCGTCACCCACTCACCCACCACCACCACCACCACCCACTCGCTACCATTTTCCACCATCGTCTTCCCCCACCACCACCCGCCATCATTTTCCACCACCGTCTTTCGCCACCACCACTCGTCTCCACCCACCACCACTTGCCATTTCTCACTCCTTTTTATATTTTTAAATTTTTTTAAACATTTTGTCTAAACCAAACGCGTTTGTAGTTTATGTTTTTCTAAAAATAAACAAAAACCAGTTTATAAAATTTTTGTAAATATAAACTGAAAATGTAAACGTTACCAAACAGGCCCTAAGCCTACATGTAGGTAATATTTCCCAAGAAAAATAAAATAAAATAAAATAAAAATAGGTCACCAAACTCCTATAAATAAGAGCACTGTTTAGCCCTTTCATTCCATACACGCAACCCTTTCATTCCATACACGCAGCTAAGCAAAAGAAAGAAAAAGAGAGGGGAAAAAAAAAAGGAAGAGGAGATGGTGCTTGGTGGTCACCATTTCAAAACAAATTTTGAGAATAGTTTGTAAAAAGCTCTTGAGCTAAGAATACTCAACCTCTATCATCCCTTAAATATTTTTTTTAACTGAATCTAAATATTAAAAATATGCAAGAGTGTGCATTGTTAATACACACATAGCAAGAATACACACATAGCAAGAATAGCTCAATGCATGTTTACATTTTGATAAAATGATAATCTTATGATTATATGATTTCTATCCTTCTTCCAAGCATAGATCAGATGGTTTAGCTACTGATTTTATCTTCTTATGTGCTCAAATATTCTCCATTGTTTGAAATAATCTTGTATGGGGGTAAAGTGAGATAAGGTTGGTTCATCTTTACTTGAAACTTATATTTTCTTCACTATTTCAGATTTTATCGGATGTAAAATGCTTTAATAAATTGAAAATTACTTGTGTCAAAAATCTGTTGGTACAGGGAGTATATATATGTGTTCTATACACATGTAAATTTTTATAAAATCAGTGGACACCATTCTCTTACCAAAATAAATATTTTTCCTAAGTGTTGTTCACAACACAACAGAAATAGTGACTTCAAACATGTCCCATTTTCTTTGCAAATGGCATTTTCTGCACGACCACTTGGGATAGTTAGATATAAGAGTTATCTTTCATTATCCGCCGATTTCACAAAAAATAGATAAGTCTAAAAGGAGAAATTGTAGTTTTACTAAAAAGCAACAGAATCTATCCAGTTTTCTTAGAAAAATTATTTGGCCATCTTGCATTGGTTTTCAATCTTCAAACTCTTCTTGAAAAATGTTCTAAACTCAAATATCTAGCGAGCCGTTTCGACCATACCTCTTTTTGACATCGTTTGAGGCCCTTCTTTTTATTTTTCAAACACATATCACCTGTACTAGAAGTTACTGTAATCACTGTCCCAGAAAAACCAGTTTTCTTCCAAATTTTATTTGACCATTTTAAAATCATTTTTAGCCCTGGTATTTTTCTCGAAATATTCTCCTAACTTGATGAACTAGAACCAATTAAAATATTGTAATGGTTGAACTTCGTTTGGTATGAGTTTCATATATATATATTTTTTTTGTCTGACCATATAGTGCTGAAAGAAGAAATATGTGAATTCTTAAGAAATTTTGTGATGATTCCTAAGACATTCTATCATATTTATTTTTGGTTGCTATACAAGATTGCGTTGTGCTATATAAACATTATGTCACTTTGGTTTTTAAACTAAAACTTGCACATGCATCAAAATGTAAATTCTACGAAGTAAGGAAACATGAAATTGAACCGATGCATTATAGTTTAAAAGTGGTGGGGTGAGCCCGGTTTAGAGTCTTGTGCAAGTGAGTTACGAACCCTAACATGGCATGAGAAGGTATTTCGGCTCTTATCGGTTGGTGGTGCGGGTGTCATAACATAAACCATTCCCTTGGGGTAGACCGTGATGTCATGACTCGGGTACGTAACCCCCGGTGCGTGGGCATCATTGGTAGTTACAGAAAATAACATTTGAATATTTGACCAAGGGGGAGTCAGAATTGCCCGTGGTAATTGCTTAGCGATTGAGTGGAAATAGTGCTTCGCAGGGAGTTACTTAAAATTACCTGATAAACTAAATCTATGTGAATTTAAAAGAAAAGTTGGCATTTGTTCTTATAATGAAATATTGCTTCTGCTTGCCATTGTTCTTATTATCTATTGTTATTACTTCAACTGATAGCATTTATGTTATGCTTATTAAATGCTACTTGTTATTCTGTTACTACACAGTATTCATTAATTGTGAGTATTACTATCGGGGTGGGTATTTTCGGGATTTATTATCTTATTGAGCTCATCGCTCATTGGCATTCCCGTTGCCCTGGTATTTTATACCAGGTATCGAAGAAACTGAAGGAAACACCGAGGCCTTACAAGGCGACATTCAGCCTTGGTCAGCTCGAAGAATGCCCAAGTTCCATGAACCATTTTTCCAAGTTTTCGAGTTTTTTTCTTTTTCTTTTTATATTTGTATTATTTTTTTTTTGTACTAAGACTAAGCTTTGAGTTGATTAAAGTTGTTAGTTGAGAATTTTTAATTTATGTGTTATTAATTAATGAATGATAATAAACTTGGTTGTAGCAATGATTATCAGTTCTTAATTAAGAAAATTGATTTTAAGTTTCAAATCTTAATATGATGTCCTCAAATTTGGGGGCACCACAGGCAGAATGATTTTGCCATTTCATTAAAGATATTCCACGTTGGTCGAAACTTGTGCCAGCCATCTGTATTCATTGTGGCAGCCAATCGGCTATTGGACAAGCATAGAGCAATATGTATAATGAAAAATTTAGACATATTCGGTGTAGACATAATTCCATACAACAACTACCTTCTAACAGAGTTGTCACTTTAGACTATGTGGAGTCTAGGGACAACATTGCGGATCCGCTAACCAAAGGGTTAAATCGATTGTTAGTAGAGAAGTTGTCAGAAGGAATGGGTTTAAGGCCTTTAGTGTAAGGTGTTACTTGAATGGAAACCCAACCTAGTTAACTAGAGATCTCAAGATCTAGGTTCAATGGGACAACTTATTTGCATGTAACGGTGGTATGTCACTAAGGAGGTTAAACCACCAGCCATTCCTTTATCAGTGATACCTGCAAGTGTAGAGGTTAAGCTGAGCTTTTAATGACTCTAGTGTGTTGCGTTGTTGAGCTGAGTATATTAAGATACTAAAGTAGAGTAACCTATATGAGTGTGAAATGGGGCCGTTTCTATAAGAATTAACAAGACCGAATTCTTTAAACCACTCACTGAACCAGGCTAGTGTTCCAAGGCCAAATCGGACACAATAATGAGAACAGAATGATGGTTGGAGTAATATTTGTGTGAGATCTGTTGTCTTGGTTTTACATAAACAACACAACAGTTCAAGACTTCGTATTCACTGGGCAGCTAGTAAATTAGATAAACTTCACTATGAGGGATTCAAAGTCAAAAGCTACCTTTTGCGATGCAGGGGTTATTCCGTTGCACTTTCTCTTCGAGTCTTTGTTGTTAAGTGTTGTCCGTTTGTTGTTATTCAGTCAATTTTTATTCATGTGGGGGATTGTTGAAAAATAATGATTTTTTAGTGATTTTAATGCAATATTAAAGTAGGTCTAAATCCTCGGATTAGAGTAAATTTAGATTCTTTGTAATGAAATCTTTACACCACAAAAACAATGACCAAAAATCATTAAAATTTGAATAAGAAATTGACTCATTAAGTTGGCCTCATGAAAGAGGTGTTGGAAAACGTGTATAACCTTTTATCTCATCTATCTATCTATATATATCTATACTATATATTAAGCAAAAGAGGGTTTTTAACTCCCAAGGCCTGTGGGAGCTTTAATATGCTAATCCTAATTTTCTAATTTTTTGTTTTTTTAAAAAAAATTTAACCTCGGCATTTATTAACTTCTCTCAACCCACAAGACTTTTTGACTTCTCTCATAATTACTGCAGTACCTTTTCCAAAACAAATAATTTATATATTAAAAAAATTTTAAACAAATATAAATATCTATATCTATATCTATATCTATATATTTATTTATATCTATCTCTAACCCAAAAGTTTTGTGGGAGTTCAAATATCTGAACCTTAATTTCTAAATTTTTTTGATTTTTTTTTAAGAAAAAATTTAGCACTTATTAAATTCTTCCAAGTCTTTTTAACTTCTCCAATACATACACTCTTTTTAACTTTTCGCATACCTATTGCAAACAGTGAGTCTCCTTTTTGTTTTCTCCTTCTTGACTTCTCATTTCTACACTTTCAATTTCAGTAACCACGCATGCATACAGTAAGTCTTCTTTTTGTTTTCTCCTTCTTGACTTTTCCTTTTGTTTACTGTTTTAGTATTGTAGTTAGATAACGCATAAAAATATTTGTGATTTGTCTAGCGAATAAAAAATTATAATTTGATTTTTTAATATGATTGAAGTTAGATAAATATAAACCCTCACAAAGAGAAAAATGTGATTATAATTAGTTGAATGATTCTTTTTTTTTTTTAATGTGATTGTAATTAGTTTAATAGTAATTTTTTTCATTTATTTATTTTATTATGTGAAAAATGTGATGTGATTATAGTTTGTTCAATGGCTCTTTTTTTTAATATGATTGTTGTAGTTAGTTCAATGTTTTTTTTTTAATGTTATTTAATCTTTTTATTTACTATTTTATTTTTATTTTTGATTTTTTAATATGATTGAAGTTAGATAAATATAAACTCTCACAAAGAGAAAAATGTGATTATAATTCGTTGAATGATTTTTTTTTTTTTTTAATGTGATTGTAGTTAGTTTAATAGTTCTTTTTTTTCATTTATTTATTTTATTTTGTGAAAAATGTGATGTGATTGTAGTTTGTTCAATGGCTCTTTTTTTTAATATGATTGTTGTAGTTAGTTCAATGGGTTTTTTTTTAATGTTATTTAATCTTTTTATTTACTATTTCAATTCTATTTTTGATTTTTTAATATGATTGAAGTTAGATAAATACAAACCCTCACAAAGAGAAAAATGTGATTATAATTAGTTGAATGATACTTTTTTTTTAATGTGATTATAGTTAGTTTAATAGTTCTTTTATTTATTTATTTATTTTATTATGAAAAAAATGTGATGTGATTGTAGTTTGTTCAATGGCTCTTTTTTTTTAATACAATTGTTATAGTTAGTTCAATGGTTTTTTTTTAATGTTATTTAATCTTTTTATTTACTATTTTAATTTTATTTTTAATATGATTGAAGTTAGATAAACATAAACACTCACAAAGAAAAAAATGTAATTGTAGTGAGTTTAATGGTTCTTTTATTTAATGTGATTGTAGTCAGACAATGGTTCTTTTTTTCATTTATTTATTTTTTTTATTATGGAAAAATTGTGATATGATTGTAGTTTGTTCAATGGTTATTTTTTTTAATGTGATTTAATCTTTTATTTACTGTTTTAATGGTTTTTCTTTACAATTATTTATGAAAAAAAATATGATTGTAGTTAGATAGTATAAAAATGTTTGTGATTTGATTTGATTTTTTTTGTGATTTGATTTTTAAAGTACCAATTATTGATAATGATTAGATTGTGTTTTGAAAAAAAAATTTAATTGATTTTTTTAACTCATTGTGTTTTTTGAAAAAAAATTATTGTGTTTTTGTAACTATGAATTCACTTAATTTGTGATTTGATTTTTAACTCATTGTGTTTTTTGAAAAACAAAATGGATTGTACTCATTAGGGTCACATAATGTACCAATTATTGATGTGATTGTAGTTTGTTCAATGGTTCTTTTTTTTTTTAATGTGATTTAATCTTTTATTTACTGTTTTAATGGTTTTTCTTTACAATTATTTATGAAAAAATTATGATTGTAGTTTGATAGCATAAAAATATTTTTGATTTGATTTGAATTTTTTTTTTTTTTTTTGTGATTTGATTTTTAAAATACCAATTATTGATAATGATTAGATTGTATTTTGAAAAAAAAAATTGTAATTGATATTTTTAACTCACTGTGTTTTTTGAAAAAAAAAATTATTGTGTTTTTTTAACTATCAATTCACTTAATTTGTGATTTGATTTTTAACTCACTGTGTTTTTTGAAAAACAAAATGGATTGTACTCATTAGGGTCACAAAATGTACCAATCTATCTATATTTATACTTACTATATATTAAGCAAAATGGAGTTTTTAACCCCCAAGACCTGTGGGAGCTTTAATATCCCAATTTGAATTTTCTAAATTTTTTATTTTAAAAAAAAAACTCAGCATTTATTGATTTGGTCAAAATCTCTTGATCAGCATTTATTAACTTTTTTCAATCCACATGTCTTTCCACATGTTCGCATTTATTGATACAATCCCATCAGGATTTAAAATCCCCCCATATAAATAATTATAGATACAATTTGTGTATAGTTACTGCAGTACCCTTTTCGACTTTTCCCATACACTATGGTTAGTGATAAGATTGTTAAATTATTTTTATAAAAAATCTTTAAAAAGATTATTTAAATATTAAAAAAATCTAAAAAAATATATAAATATCTATAATTATCCCGTGCATAGCACGGGTGATAGGCTAGTATCTATACTATATATTAAGCAAAAGGGGGTTTTTAACCCCAAGCCTTGTGGGAGCTCCAATCTCCCAATCTAAATTTCTTGATTTTTTGATTTAAAAAAAAATCTTAGCATTTATTAACTTCTCCCAATTCCAAAGTCTTACCCTCATAATAACACTTTAATGCATTAAGAACAAGCATAAAAAAATTCTTTGAAATCTAACACATATGAATTCCCTGAAAAGTCCAAACACATATGATTATTATCCCTCATAATAACACTTTAATGCATTAAGAACAAGCATAATTTTTTTTTTCCAAAAGTCCAACACATATGATTATTATCAAAATATTAAACTTTAATATAATATAATAAATAAAAAAACACATTTAATTCCTTGAAAAGTCCAACACATATGATTATTATCAAAATATTAAACTTTAATATAATATAAAAAAAAGACATTTAAAAAAAATTTAAAAATCACAGTTCACATATATAGATAATTGTAAACACAATCCGTGCATAGCACGGGTGATATGCTAGTATTATATAAGGAAAATAGGGTTTCTAACCCACAAGCCTTGTAGGAGATTCAATATCCTAATCTTAATTTTCTAATTTTTTGATTTAAAAAAAAAAGCCCTTAGCATTTATTAATTTCTCCCAACCTACAAGCCTTTTGGGGGATTTGGTCAAAACCCTTTCATAATAAAAATTTAATGTATTAAGGACAAGTATAAAAAAATTTCTTGAAAAACCCAACACATGATTATTATCAAAATCTTAAACTTTAATATAATATAATTTTTGATGTAGATGTCAGTTTGTAATAAAATTAATATTTTTAAAATTCTCTCATCAAGATCTATCAAATAAGATTCATATTGACTATGAAATTCTTTAAAAAAAAAAATTATGACCTCTGACAGTAACATGTTACTCTGATTCATAGTAACATGTTACTCTGTTCTTACTTAATTATGTATTTTCTCCTTAGGGGGTTTATGAAGTAAAATAAATTGGGTTGTCCTTTTCACTAAACAAGGGTCTAATGGAGGGGTATTGGCTAAATTTTCCAAGCTTTTTTGACTTCTTCCATACCTACTGCCGCACCTTTTTCAATTTCTCTCATACACTATGGTTAGTGATGAGATTGTTAAATTATTTTTATAAAAAAATCTTTAAAAAAATTGTACATTAAAAAAATATCTAAAACAAATTTAAATTTTTATTAAAAAATAACAAGTTGCAATTGCAGAAAGGAAAAAAAAAATTACACTATGCATTTCATTAATAATGCTAAAAAATGTGCTCAGTGTTTGTGTAACACGTGTCTACTTTTAAATTATCAAGTGAATATAGATAAAATCAAACAACTCAGTTTTAATGGCTAACAAATATTAGAAGCCCGACCATTAAAGCCTAATAACTATTGATTAATAAAATTCAGCAATTGAAAGATCTCAAACCACATCTCTTTATCTTCTCAAATGTTTCCTTTTTTTGGTTCATATATTCAGTTTAATATTGATAGAGAACTGGACGTGTAAAAGATTGAGAGACATTAAAATTATATATTGAGTTACGTAATTGTTGTTATGAAAAATAAAGGTTGTCTTCCTATTCTATAGCGATTTATCTGGTTATACCTCCAATTAAAACGTCAGGTGTGTTTATATATTTTTAAATTTGAAATTAAAACTATAGTAAATTTATGTAAGCATAATTGCTAATCACATTTTTTTACTTAATGTATAATTTTATATTGACTACATTTTTCACGTTTATTTTTTTAAGTATTTATATAGAAGTAAAAAAATGTCGTTAGAGATAAAATTTTCCTTAATTTAGTTATAAATTTTTGCCATATATTATTTTTAAATTTTGAATAAAAGCAAACATAAAATAATTAATTTAAGATATGCTACATTTGTTATATTTCTTTTTCTCTGTGTGAAAAAAAAAAAGAGCATTTGAAAATCACAATTCACATATATACAAATAATTATAAACACAACCCATGCATAGCACGGGTGATACACTAGTATTGATTATAGATGAGAGTATTGATGGGTATTTAAATCCCATCTTTTGCTTAAGGGTGTGAGCATCCAAATTTTCCGAAGGAAAGAAGTTATGGATGCTTCAAAGATGGATTTGGACAAGACTATGGACCAAGTTGGTTATGCAAAAATTGCCACCCACCCGGACCACACTGAGCTGGGTTCAGGTCCTGGTCGGTGATTCGTGATCCGTGAATCTTGGGACTTGGACTTGGGCTTGGGCTTGAGGCTTGCTGGACTGGATTAAGTGTGGGGGTTGGGTTGGGTTCTTGGCCATTCATCTTAATGTTTTTGGGCCAAACCAGATGTGTGGCTACAGGAATATACACAATACACATGTGTATAAAAGCTGGTAACTCTTTTATATTCATAATGGATTAAATCCATCAGTTTTGCAAAGTTTAATACTGCATTTGTGATGGGCCTTGATAGTAGGATCCTCTTTTTCTGTCACTCCATGTGTATAAAAGGACATCCCTCTCCTTCAGTTTTCCACCTCCCTAAATTCTTGCTATTCTTGCTCTCTAGTTTTTTCCAGTTTGGATAAATTACAAACACACCCCCTGAGGTTTACTTAAATTACAAATTATCCCCTGTGGTTCTAGAAATTACATTATGCCCTCTAAGGTTTCTAATTTCACAACAAATATGTCTTTTTATTAATAAATCATCAAGTTAATTAACAGTTTTTAATAATGTTAAAATTTTATTTCAATTAATAATTCAGATAATTTTATTATTATATAAGTAAACAGTTAGAAATTTCACTTTTTCAATTAATTCTATTAAATAAAAAATTCTAACAGGGAGGTATTTGTAATTTTCCAAACTACAAGGGGCAATTCATATTTTAAACAAATCTCAAGGAGTGTATTTGTAATTTACCCTTCCAATTTTATATTCTTCCTAGTGAGAAAGTATTACTTGAGTTTTGTTCGCTGAAACTACACCATAGGTACTGGGTTGTAGCTGGTCCAACCGTCGTATCTTGAGAGACATACGTCGAACAACCTCCAGCACCCCAATCGGTGAGGCGGCGAATTTGTTTTAAGAAAATTGTCTAGTGCAGGTTTCGATTTGCTTCCTTCTGCCATTTTATTTTATTATGTATTTTTGTTTCATCTACTTGTAATTTTTCAACATGTTTCTTATTCTGAAATTTAAAGTGTTAAATATGAATACATATGTATTATTTAACTACACAACTTTTATAACAATCTCCTCAACAATTCTTCCAAGCTAAATGATTCAAAACATAAATGAATGTCCACACTGAGGAGCACATCACCCCCTATTATGCCTAAGGCACACATATCTCATACTTGTCAACCGCAAGCTCAACGCGAACAACTATAACATTAGTATAAGAAAATACTTTCATAATGAGGAAATAAATAAATAACATAAGAAAAAGTATAATAATAGGGGGAAAAATAATTAATCTTTACTTTTGATAAGAATTGAAAAACTATACAATACTAATAAGTTGAACTAATCTAATTGATAAACTAGGGGCCTAGTGATTTTATAACAATCATTGGTGGTGTTTGGTAGAACTTATAAGCAGCTTATTTCAGCTTTTAACTTAATTTAAGCTAAAAATTTGTGTTTGGTTCAGCTTATTTGACCAACTCATAGCTTAAATAAAGCTAATTTTCAACTTATTTGAGAAGTTGGTCAGTGGATGCTTATCAATTTAGCTTAAGCGCGCAGCTGCTGTGTGGTGGGGTGAAATGACCTAAATGCCCCTCCTAATCTCCATTATTTATGAAAATGCCACTATATATGCCCGTTTGATGATCTCTCTTGCCCTAACTCTTGCCTCTCGCACTCTTCTTTCCTATTTTCCTCTCTTCTGGCAACCGAGAAGAAGCTCTACCAACATCCACGAAAACAGTCGTCGACCTCTCTAATCACAACAGATCGAGCTTATAGAACTGTCGTCTACCTCTCTAAAAGCAGTCGTCTCCCTGTTTTTTCGTTCATCTACACCGAAAAGGTAAGATTTCATAACTGTAATACATGTATGGACTCGATTAGGGTTTTGTTTTTGGTTATGTGAAATGGTGTCTTCTCTTTCTTCTTCACTCTATGATGAGGGTTGAAAACTCCCTTTTGACTGCGATTTGTTATTAGTTGAGGTGAACTGCAAACCCATGTTAAGGATTCGCTTTTGTTGGCTTCCATGAATGAGCTCGGCCTTTTATGTTTTGGTTGTGGAAGAAGTGAAATATCATTTTTAGGTGGTGAAAAATGTTCCTGATTAAATATTGCGATAATTATTTTGTGTGAGTTTTGCTTGTTGAATTTTTTTAATTATCAATCTTTAGAATTTTGAAAAGAAATTTGGGGATTTTCATGTTGAGATAATGAGAGCTTCTAGCTTCAAAATTAAATTATGTTTGTTAATTGTTTTTATTTTGTTACTTTTGTAATTTTAAATATTCTTTTTGTGCGTTGAAGAGAATTTAGTGAATGAACATGTTGATACTGGCCAATTTGTTTGAATTCCATTTCCTGGAGTTCGTAAAGAGTAAACCCACAATTTGGTCATACTAATGGGTATCTTTTTTTAATTAAATATTTTGATCTTTTTGAATGGATGATACTTGAAAATCTAGCTACAAATGTTGGTACATTTCTATATAGTTGTGCAATTTCTTTTCAGAATTTCCATGTAAGAAGGAATATTGAGGATTCACATGCAGATCCATATCTGTTCTACAGCAGCATTTCATTTGCATCCTATCCAGTCCTTCCTTTCACATTTCTATTTGCATTACAATCACAACAAATTGAGGACATCTGTTTCCCACTACAGATTTCAACTTTCTTTGTGTCTGAGTGCTTGTAGTCTTTCAATACAATTTACTCAGCCTTATATGCCAATTAGTACAATAATATCTTTGCTGCTATGTATTGGTATCTATTTAGCCTTGGAGATCTCTTCTTTGTGGCCTTTACCCATGTTCTTCATTGTTTACATCCTTATAGGTGTTGTTTACTATTGTGCATACTGATTTATCATTTTCTGAGGTGTTTTTAAACACTGCCAGTTAAAGCAAAAAACTCATTATGACAGGGTTTCTTTTAAGTTAACCTCACTACAATTTTTAAGTTCTTTGTTGTGCAAATTATACCTCAAATAACATTATGTGCAGAAATAAACAATCCAAACAACAAGAACAACTACAAGAAACTGATAAATATTATGAAGAATTTAGAAGTAAAAGGATTGTAATCTTCATTCGTATTGGAACTTGCCTAATTACTAAAAGTCATAGTTAAATCAATCAAAAAGCATGCCAGACGAATAAATGCATTCATCTACAAATGGAAGGGAAGATTTTAATAGATTTTAATCAAATAGATGGCTGGTATATCAATGAGCAGATTATGACTTCAATAGATTTTAATCAAATCTTCCAATAGATTTTAATCAACAAGAAGATTATGACTTCCTAAAACCTTAACCAAATGAGCCATACCATACATGGCTGGTATATCAATGAGCAGTTGATAGGTATTGAAGCTACATGTATGGTAAAAATAGCAACTCATAAACTAGCAAGATAGGTTGAATTGAATGCCAAAAACATAAATGAAAGGAAAAATGAGAGAATGAAAATAAAGAGTTCATCCACCAAAAAGATGAATAAATGCATTCATCTACAACCCATGGAATTATAAAACTACATAAAATCAAGATAGTAGATCTGACAGCTACAAGTAAGATCCAGAGAAGAATGAAACTACACTTACTAACATCTGGCAGATCTTTGAGGTATTACAGGAAAAATAATAATGAAAAAGAAAAAATGACTACTTTTTAAAGAATTTATTAGCAAGCATGCTCCAGTTAAACATAATGATAATGATTCAAAACTTCAACCAATTATGGATTGTGTTCTAGATTTCATTAAGAGACTTACATCTTCCTAATTAATGCAGAGGCATGTCATCCTCTAGTAACTATTCTTCCAGTGCTGAGACCTTGGATTTGAGGTATGAGGCTTTGAAATGTGATTGTGGTGTAAGAGCTGCCATGAGGGTTACCGAGTTTGAGAAGCCATCAAAAGGGAGACTGTATGCCATTTGTGAGAAGAAAAATTGTCAATTTTGGAGGTGGTGTACCCCAAAATCTGTGAGGATGGTAGGAAGGCAGAGGAACGAGACAAATCTTTATCAAAATCAAAACATCGAGACTGTAGGACTAAAAGTCAAGAATCAAATGCTTGAGCAATCGTTAACATTCATGAAGCAACTTGTTATGGTTTGGCTCACAATTTGTATTGTTCTGTTAGTTGTATTACTTTTCAAATGATTGTAGGTGGCTTTTAGACTATGTATTTTTGTGCTAAGTTGTGTACCCAATCAATGTTGATATGTCTATCCTACTTTCCATGTATGGTTATTTTGTACTAATCTTATGTTTTAATGCAAGCAATGATAAATGAGTATGTGTTAAAGAATTTTTTTTTCTTTCATAGAATGAGTACCTAAGAAGAAACACAATCTAAAAATAGGAAAAACAAAGGAAAATCCTCTCAAGTACCATCCGTTAAGGCTCATTGGGATGCAAAATCAAATGAAATTTTTATTAAGCTATGTGTTGAGCAAGTGAATGTTGGACACAGACCTAGTACACACTTAGATAGGGTCGGGTGGGAAAATGTAATAACTAAGTTTAAAAGTATAACTGGAAAAGCATACCAACGAATACAAATGAAAAACCAATGGGATGTGTTGAAAAAAGATTGGCTTTTGTGGAATAATCTATTAAGGGGTGAGACAAGCTTAGGCCGTGATACATTGACTGGAGCTATATCTGCATCTGATGAGTGATGGACCAAGAAATTAGAGGTAAGTGAATTGCTGAAGATGAACATATTGTATTTGTTTTTTTGTTTAAACAGACCAAATTTTGTTACTTGAAATTGTTAAACTTTCCTTTGTAATTGTTGCAGAGGTATCCCGATGCTACTAAATTTCACCGTATGCCATTGCAATTCGCTGAAAACTTAGACATACTATTCTCAAATACAGCTACTACAAGAGAATGGACATACACTCCTAGCTCAGGGGTTATGCCTCACACTGATGAGACTCTGGAGGAAATTCAGACCCCATATGATGCTAAATTTGATGATGATGCTGATTTGGAGGTAGTTCATCCTTCCGAGTTAAACAAAAAACGTCCATCAAACACTGATAGTTCATCAACCAAGAGCAAGACAAAGAAGAAATTTACTGATGTAGCTCTACTTAACAAGACACTTGATCGTATAGTCAATGTGGTTGAGTCATCTTCAACAACTTCAACACAGACCTCATCAAGATATCCTTTAATTGTAGAATGTTTGGCGAAGTTTGAAAGCATCCCTGGTGTGTCCCCGGATGATGAGCTGTATGTATGGGCTACCAAATTGTTCTTACGAGACAAGCGTCGTGAGTGCTTCATGACTCTTCCGATGAAAGAAGTTCAGTTGAGGTTTCTAAAGTTGGAGATTGAGATGGAGAAGACCACCATAGGTTATCGCGGCTAATTGTTTCTGAAGTTGGATGTTTCTGAATTTCGTAATTATTTCATGTTTAAGACTTTTATTATTACTTGTGGACTGTTGTGTTTGACTCATTTTTTTTTCTTTTATTAATATTTTGTTGGACTTTGATTAATATTGACTATTTTGGACTTTGATTAATTGACTATGTTGGACTTTTATTATTAATATTTGGATAGGTGGCATTTTCTCAATTGAATGGTAGGTGAATGGTTTACTGGTTGAATGTTAGTTGAATGGTTGAATGGTTGATTTCAATTTTGAATATGAATGGTATGTGAATGGTGACAACTTTTATATATATGTAGATGGTGTCTTGTATTTATTTGTTGTGCTGAATTTTCATCTCTTTTGTGCTGAATTTGTGGATGTTGCTATTGTTGTGCTGAATTTGGAGCTATTTCTGGTTTGAATTTCAATCTGTTGTTGTTGTATTGCTGTGTTCATTGCAGGTAAAATTTTAGGAAGTTAAATTTGCATGTTGTTGTTGGTTCTAATTTATATATCTTGCAAAAATGCTGACAAGTCAACTATTTAGTTTGCAAATTTTTATTCTGATTTTTTATCTTTTACTTGTTCTGTTTTTATACATTTTTGTTTTTGGAAGTTTAATTCTTCTTCTGTTATGGGGCGAGTTTGGTTTCCTCATTTTATTAATTAATTAATTTTTTTGAGCTCATATGGAAGGATTTGTGGAAGGGAATGCAATTAAAAAAATTGGGATTGGTCTTCTTTCATTTCAAAATTTGATATTAAAAAAAATATTTTATATTATTTTCACTCAAAATTTTCATACTGTCTAAATAAGAACTATCACTTGCCAACCACAATACTTGTTATAGTATTTATAAAAAAATACTTGTTTCTTTATTAGCACAGCAATTGTTCTTTCATAGTCCATGACTGGTGGACATTCTTGGATTCAAAGAGGTAAAAAATGTTTTGTGGAATGGAATTACTGTTTCTGTAACTATGGAACTGCTAAAATTATGGATCATAAAGGGGGTCTACAAGGGTACAAAAATATTAGAGTATTTGATAGCCGCTCACATTGTCTTTCTTTGCACAGTATATATGACTTTCTGTTTTGTAAACTTTGTGGGATTGTTTGGGTGATGGAATATGATGCAACCTGATTATGAAACTATCCATAGAGGCTGTAATATATCCATGTTGAATCTAGATTTAAGTATGAAAATAATTTGTATGGACTAAATTATTAAAATTGAAAATGAAATTTGAGTTAAACTATAAGAATAAAAGTTTAATTTATTCTTTAAAAATTTGATGTTTCTTAATTTTTCTTGAAGTCGTGATGATTTATATGCTAAATTTGGACTAAAATCTAATTACAAGAAAGTAAGGTCATTCTTGTAATAGTAACTAAGCCTTTAAATGGATAGGTATTTTGGAGATGAGTAACAGTGATGATGAATGGAATGATGATCACCATGATGAAGATACTAAAGATGAAGGCAGCACATTGCAAACCCAACAACATAATAATAATATCCTCTTAGCTACGGCGGCAACAGTTGTAGTGACATATGCGACAAATTATTTGATAAAAGAACCATGTAGGTCATCTAGTTTAACAGGGGGACGTGGATGGTAGAATTACAAGAAGGGAATCGAAGAAGAATATTTGAAAATTTTCGAATGGAAAGAGAGATATTTTATCAATTGTGTGATTTGTTACAGACAAAGTATGGTCTTAAAACTTGACGAAAAGTCTCGGTTCAGGAGCAGGTTGCAATATTTTTGTACATTGTTGGCGGTGATATTCGAAATAGAAATGTCCAAGAAAGATTTCAAATTTCTGGCAAGACTATTTCAAAATAGTTCAAGAAGGTGTTAAAAGTTGTTACAATAATGTCTATTGATTAGGTAAGGCCTCAATCGAGAAATGGTGTGCATCCATATATTCGAAGCAAGCGCAAATATTATCCTCATTTTAAGGTAAAAAAATTATTACAAGTGAAACTTGGGTGTTACATATAATAATGTTAGTAGGATATTTCTAATAATCTTCGACTAAAAATAATTTTATGAACTATTTTAATAGGATTGTATTGGAGCAATTGACGAAACACACATCAAAGCATATATATCTCCAGATAAGCAACCTCGTTTAATAGGTAGAAAGGGATATGCAACTCAAAACATAACGGCCGCATGTGACTTTGATATGTGTTTCACATTTTGCTTATCAAGATGGGAAGGAAGTGTACATGATACTCGAATCTTCTTGGATACAATTAGAAATCCTAGTTATAATTTTCCAAAACCACGAGGAGGTAACTGTTTTATATTTGATTACTATAGTAGATGCACCACACTCATATCTCCATATTTATTTTTATATTTATAATTGCTTACTTTAATTTAAATTTTTTTTTTTTAAATAGATGAGTTATATTTGATGGATGTTGGGCATCCAAACATGAAAGGATATCTTGCACCTTACAAGGGAGAGAGATACCATCTACCTCAATTTGACACATGGTCAACCCTCTCAAAATGCACAAGAAAAATTCAACCAAGCATATTCATCACTTAGAAGTGTAATAGAAAGAACGTTTAGGGTTTGGAAAGCAAGATGACCGATGATAAAAGATATCCCACCAAACTACAAGTGGCCGACCTAAGTCAAACTTGTTTGTGCAACAATGGCAATTCATAATTTCATCTGACGAAGTCAGTTTCGCGATATTGCATTTGACTCTTATGATAGATTCACGGATTATGTGCCTAATGAAGATGAAGGATTTTCGTCTCAACAAGCACGCCATGGAAATGTGTTGATTGTGATGACAATGAAATGGAAGTGAGGAGACATAATATTTATATGTCAATTTGCAGACGAAATTAGAAGATCTTTAAATATTTAGGAAGTTTTATTTTTATTGCCTTAATCGTAATTTATTGTATTTTTATTGCAATGACATTTTTTTGTTCTCTTGTCAACTCAATATATTAAAAAAAAAAAATTTGAGGTAATGTAAAAATGTACCAAGTTAGGTAATAATTAATCAACTTCCATTAATGAAATAACTTTTTCAAAATTTAAAGAGAAGAAAATGACAAAATTACAATTTTTCTGTTCATAAGGGCAAAATTGACAATTACACAACAAAAAGCTATTTTACAGCTTATTTATCAAACACTACTCTGCTGCTTAAATCTATAATCCAACAGCTATACTAAACAGGTTACCAGCTTATGCTCACATCTATAAGCTATAATCTGTTAAGTTATAATCTATAATCACTTCCCACAGCTCTACCAAACAGGGCCAATGTAGTGTGAGATTGCAGTTTCGATTCTTATGGTAAGAAATTTGATATCTTTTGTGATAATTATTTTCCTTTATTATAGAAGTTGTATAATGTAGTTATTTATTTATTTTTCAAATTTGAACCTGACTAGTGGTGGTGGTAGGGCGATTGGGCTTAGTGAAAATTTGTTTGATTCTAATTATCCAGTTTAACGTAATATAATGCTATTGTTGAATTATTTACTCTGCTTAATCTTCTCGTTTGTTTTTTGATTTAAATCCCAATTTCCTTATTCTTGCTTAAGTTATCCCTTGTTTTCCACTCTGTCAGTAGCCACCCACCTTTCGTCCCTTGTTTTCCACTCTGTCAGTAGCCACCTACCTTTCGTCCCAATCCAGAGTAAGTCCTTAGGTTTAGGCAATTGAAGAATATAGGAGTTCCCGGAAAGGGTATGAGTGAACACACCGTATGCGAAAACATGATAAGTTACAATTGAATTTTGGAATTGGATTTAACTTTATAAAATCATAATGAGTCGATTATTCAGAAGTAATTATTCAGTTAGCTCTAGGTCTACAACTCTTGCTCCTATACCTAGTACAAAACTAGTATTAAATGAAGAAGAACATGAATATTAAGATGTTCAAATTGATTTAGGATGGAATATCCCTAAAGTTAAAACTAAAGAAATTTATAAAACTAGTTTTTTACAATCTACCTTTAATGTTGATTTACAGGTCAAAACTGTTGAACAAGTTTATGCTTTAAGTAAACCAAAAAAAACCTGTCAGTTATTATCTAAAGATGCAATCAGAAAACATCTCAAAGCTGGTCATAATTTTATTCATCTAGGATCAATACAAGTAGGAATAAATCCATTAACTCAACAAGGTAAAAACACTTCAGTTTTATTATGTTTACGAGATGCCCGATTTATTAATTACAATGCTAGTGTAATGGGTATGATGGAATCAGGTCTCCATAAAGGTCCTGTCCATTTTAATTGTTTCCCTAATTTTACTTTAAGTGTACGTGATCCTCACATATTAAAAGCTTTAACATTAAATATCCCACTGTTTGGTGAATTTACTAATATGCTAGAAAGTGTTCATAATATTACTTTAATTTATCGAATTTATTACAAATGTATTAAAACCAATTTAAATGTTCAAGCCTTAACCAAAAGTCCAAAAGATAAAACTTTATTAATCCAAGGCAGTACTACTACAACTAATATTACTGTTCCAAAAATGATTCAATGGAAAGATATCAATCTTCCTGATGATTGGGTTACTGTCAATGAAAATTATTCCCAAAATCAACAATCTTCTGATAGTCAAGATATCTAACATATTCAGTAATTTACTGATGGTTCTGTTCATATTAGATTTAATAGAACTTATAGTCAATCTACTAGGCATAGTACATCCAGTCTACCCACAGAAACTTATGAGGATGAAATCTTCAATACCCCCTTTATTCACTAGGAAGGATAGAAAACTCCACCTTAATGAATCCACCTCTCAATCTCAACATACGCACAGTAAGATGAAAGGAATAGATAACACCCCTACTTCTCAAATTAGTAAACCAGTTTATTCTACTCATACTCACCATCAAGAAGAAGATACAGTTTCCCAAGATTCACCTACACAAATTGATTTTGAAGTTGTTCCTCCTATTAATCCACAACTATTAACTCTTAGTAAACCCTTTATTCTTGATTTAAATAGACTCCATGCTGAATACAAATCTAAAGCAAATAAGTCAAAACGTCATGATTATTATAAACAATATGATTTAAAACAACAATCCAAAATTACCAAAAAATGGTATAAGTTTATGATAGAAATCAATATTGAACTTAATTTCTTTGATTATTTAGAAAATTATTACCAACAAATAAATGTAATCACAAAAACTAAGTGGAAGACCTCCTCCAATACTGTTGTTTTAGCTAGTCATCCTCCATTAGAGAAAATTCTTATTGAACATAAAGGAACTATTGTCCCGGCTTCTCCCTTCAAACTTCCTGGTGATGAATCATCCGAGGTCAAAAAAGTCATTGAGCAAAATAATTATACCAATCAATGTTTAAAAACGATTGGTAAACAACTTGATCAGATTGAAACTTCTTTTGAAGAATATTCTACTAGTCATACTCCTGTCAGTAAACCTTTGGACAAACCTCTTATCAATCTTCCTAGTAATAGAAAATAATTAAGCCTCCGTTTGGGAAGTGGGTTGGCTTTTTGGCTTTTTTGGCTATTTTAGCTTGGGCTAAAAAGCTTGGTTTGGGAAGGGTTTTTTGGTTTTTTTTGTGAGAGAAGAGTGTAATGATTATGGATTGGATGTAATGTTTTGTTTGTTGTGGCTAAAATAGCCTATTTTGTCTTTTGTGGCTATTTTAGCCACAAACCAACTTGCCAAAACACTCAAGATCATACCACTATTGATGCTATTGAAAAAATATTTAGTCAATTATCTACCAGTAAAGAAACATCTGCATCTAACACTAAATGAATTACTGTCTTAACACAACAGCCTCCATTGGAATTTCGTACCCAGTCTGACACATCTAATGATAATGAGATTAATCATCTAGCACAACAATTTCAACATTTTCATCTTAATAAAATCACACATTCTAAAGTTAACCCTACCACCCTCACAAAAAATTGGTTCAATAAACCTACACCTCCTGATCTCCAATTTGAAGAGACTAATATTAGTAATCAATTTTCTGTTTCGACTAAAAAATTATATGAATGGAATATTGATGGTCTTAGTGAACATCAAATGCTTCTCAAACTCAATCATTTATCAATGGTTTCTAATAGTTATCTTAATAACTATCCTGATTATACTCAACCTGAAATAGTTCTTTTAATCACTACTAGATATACTGGTACCCTCAAATCTTGGTGGGATAAATATCTTACTCCCGATCAATGAGAATCAATTCAATATGCTGTTCAAATGAATAATGAGGGCTTTCCCATTTTTGATGAAGAAATAGGTTCCACTATACCTGGTGGTATTAATACTTTAATATATCCCATAGTCAAACATTTTATTGGAACACCTACTAATAATCATTCTCGTATTCATGATCAATTAAGCAATTTAACCTGTCCTACTCTAAATAATTTTCGATGGTATAAAGATGTTTTCACTTCTAGAGTCATGCTTAGAGATGATTGTACTAAGTCATTTTGGAAAGAAAAATTTATTAATGGATTGCCTAGTCTTTTTGCCCATAAAATTAGAGATGTTCTTAGTCAACCTTCTGGTATTATTGATTATGATAACTTAACTTATGGCGATATTATTAGCACAATCCAAAAAGAAGGATTAAAAATGTATATTGATTTGAAACTTAGTCAAAAAGATGCTAAGGATAAACATAAGGCTAAATATGAATTAGGTAATTTCTGTGAATAATATGGTCTACCTCCTATAGCTCCTTCACGACGCAAATCAAGTAAACACAAACATAAAACATCTTCTTCCAAATATTCCAATAAAGGGAAAAAGAAACATTACCCTTCCCAATCAACAGATAAATATTATACTAATCCCAAAAAAAAATATTCTAAGAAATCTAAAAAAGAATCCAAATCGACTAAAGATATTACCTGTTATAACTGTGGAAAAAAGGGTCATTATTCTAACAAAGGTAAAGTCAAAGAAAAACTTAAAACTAAACTTAACCAGTTACAAATTACTAGAGAAAATCAACGACAATATTTGATATATTCAAATTAAATGCTTCTCCAAAACAATCCCCTCTTCAATCTAATAATTCTTCTACCGATGATATTCCCTCTAGTGAAACTTCTAATTATTATTCCCCTACTGATAGCACTGATAACGAAATTGAATTAGGTTGTAATGATACTTGTTGCAAAACCATTAATGTTCTTAGTAAATCTCAACAAGAAGAAATTGCCCTTATTGAATTAATTGCTAAATTAGAAAATCCTGACTTAAAAAGACAATATACTCGCTACTACAAAAATAGGTAAAGATCACACTTTGACAAAAAAAAATATCTCACTTTTATTGGAAGTGTGATAAAAAAATTAGATTGATATTTTAATCACACTTAATTTGATTGAGTGTGATAATATTTATTTTTTATGTTACTTTTCAATTAAGTGTGATTATATATATATATATTTTTTTTTAATCACACATTTTAATTAAAGTGTGACGATATATACACTACTACTTTTTAATCACACTTCTTAAATAAGTGTGATTAGATATATATTTTTTAATCACACATTCTAATTAAAGTGTGATTATTTATATATTTTTTAATCACACCTTCTAATTAAAGTGTGATTATATATACACTACTACTTTTTAATCACACTTTTTAAATAAGTGTGATTATATATATATATATTTTTTAATCACACATTCTAATTAAAGTGTGATTATTTATATATTTTTTAATCACACCTTCTAATTAAGGTGTGATTATATATACATTACTACTTTTTAATCACACTCCACTACAAGAAAAAGCATCTTTGGCGACTAAAAAAACACATTTGGTCGCTGAAAGTATAGATTTTGGCGACTAAAAAAGCATTAGTAGCTAAAAGTAAAGATTTTTTGCAACAAAAAAAATTTAGTAGCCAAAAGTATAGGTTTTGGCAACTAAAAATCTATTTGGTTGCCATATATGGCTTTTACCGACTAAAAAAATTTTAGTAGCCAAAAGTAAGGCTTTTTGGCGGCAAAAAAAAAATTAGTAGCCAAAAGTGAGGTCTTGGGTGACTAAAAAGATGTTTGGTCGCCAAAAGTGAGACTTTTATCGACTAAAAAAATTTTAGGAGCCAAAAGTGAGATTTTTTGGCGACAAAAAAAAATTTAGTAGCCAAAACTGAGGCATTAGGAGACTAAAAAGATGTTTAGTAGCCAAAAATGAGGCTTTTTGGCAACTAAAAAGAAGTTTTGTTGCCAAAAGTAGTAATTTTAGCCCCGGAATTAAATTTTTTAATGATTAAAAAATAATTAGTAGCCAAAAGTATAGAATTGGCGACTAAAATTATGTTTAGTCGCCAAAAGTGGTCTCTTTTTTTTTCTAGTAAATAATTTGTTTTTACATAAATTATGTTCAATAAAAAATAATTATCTTTATATATATACTTTTATATTAATACGGGTCTATGTACTATATAAATAATATATGTTGCATATATAATCATATGGTGTAATAGAGGTGTAGTGGAAAGAGTATGTTGTATAAGGTTTATGGTGTGAGAAGGTTGATGGTTCAAATCTCCACAAGAGCAAATGAGAAGCTAGTGAGTGTAATTTTTTTTTTCACATGTAAATGTTATTAATCACACTTAACAGGTGTGATCTTGTCACGACCCAAACCCGCCCCCAAGGATTTAGCACCGTAACCGGCCAGTAATCCAAGATTACCGAAGGCCTGCTTAACAGTAAAACAGTAATACAGAGTACAGGGGCTGGCGGAAGTCAAAACAGTAATTAAAAGATATCCAATGAGCTGTGACAGTCTGTATGCAAAAAGACTTTTCATAACATATTCACATTCAGAACAAAAACAGTATATGCATACATCATTTACAGGCATTCAAGTTAGGGACCAAATCCCTACCATAACAGTACAGTAACAGTCTATACAAATAGAGACAGAAAAATGGGAAAACTAAAACATCCCGAAGCAGCCTTAGCTTGGCAGCACTTGGAACCTCGCAGTGAGGCATGTTGGTTGGCTTGACAAAACAAGGGCTTAGCCTGACGCTTCTAGCAACGGTCCAGTGCCTGAACACCTACATTTATATATGAGCAGTGAGCTAAAGCCCAGTGAATAACATATGCGTAAAGTGGTTAAGAATGAATGTCCTTTCAATATTGAAAACAGTCATTTATCAGTATATCAGTCATTCAGTTTGTGGCTCATAATTCATGCCATAGCGGTCATTCAGAAACTATAATAGTCATATGTGGTACATCCAATAGCAAAACAATACAGTAGGTCTTAACAGACCAAACAGTCAGTTGATGGTCATCATATCAGTAAACAGTAGTGGTTACAAACATGGGAACCGACAGAGATGTCTGTGACAGTAACAGTACAGTACAGTAACAGTAAATTGCTATGGATGCCACGAATACAGTTCACAGATAGGACAAACATTCATTCAGTAAGAAATATCATTTCAGAAAGCAGTACAGCTGCTCATTCAGAAAATATTCACGATTGAACATATCTTTACAACATTGTTACTCACAGAGTTCTAGGCTACAGATAAGCTAGAGCGTCCTTGGATGCCAACCCTATACAGTTACAGAACGAACACACACTAAGCTACACAGTTGGGAAATAATAACTTAATCCCTAATTTGTCTCGGTGTGGTTCTATATCAATATCCTCATTAAAATGCCTTAAACTAGGCCTAGGCATGCCTAGGATGGAATGAGGATGCAAATATGCACTTTTAAACACTTTACAAAATTTTTAAAAAATAGGGGTCTCGCTCGAGCATGGGATTCCCCGCTCGAGCAGACATGCAGACAAAAGGGCTCCACTCAAGCGTGGTTTCCCCCGCTCCAGCGGACTATAAAATCATGCAAAAGTACTAGATGCATACAATTCACGCTCGACAGACGCTCGATCCCCGCTCGAGCGGACTGTAAACATGGGCAAAGAACTGGATACACGCATTTCCCGCTCAAGCGTCACTTTCCCCGCTCGAGCGTGAGTCCAAATTCTGAAAATTCCAGATTGAACCTTCAAGCTCGAAATCAACTTTAAATGTACCAAAAACGATCCTTTTGGGCTAATTTTCTGGAAAACACTTGTAAATCCATAATATGGCATGTTTCAAGGATCAATTTGAGAAATCAAAGCCCAAAAGTAGTTCAATTGAGCACAATTTTCATCCAAAGTTCAAAAACATAATTTAAATGTGACATGCAAGTGCTTAACCAAATTCAAAGCTTCAATGCAAGCTCAATTGAGTCTAAACTTCCAAAAACATGATGAATTCATGTACTAGAACTATAATATGAACATGCATGTAACAATTTCCATGAACATAACCTCAAAACTTCCATATGAGGACATGCATGCATGGATTAAGGTTCAATTCAACATGTTAGAACCAATTCTAGACTTAGATCACTTATGACTCATGAACCATGCAAGAATCAGCTCAAATACACAAACAAGAAGATAAATTCTCTACCTTAGGTCTTCAATTCCAAGTCTAGAAGTTCAATTTGCCAATTCTCTCTTCAATTCTTCCAAGTTTTCCAAGCCAATTTGAGATGGAATCAAGCTTTCTCCTACTCTCTCTCTCTCTCTCTAGTCGGTTTGTCTCTCAAAATGGCTGAGCAAAAGTTATGTCTAAGTGTACTCAAGCCTCAAGGTGTTGGAGAAAGTGGCCCACTAAGCATGGTAATTGGTGAATAAGTCTAACTCTTGTAAATTAGCATTATTTAATCCAATTTAAACATACCAAATCACATTTCAATTAAATATATCATAAAATTGCATAAATTCTAGTCAACACATAACACTAATCATTTTCAAATTCAGCCGCCGATAAGGCCTTCAATTTGCAGTTTAAAACATAACATATGAACATATCATTTAACAGTCAAACAGATAGACATGCATTTAAACTAACACACTCAATCAATTAGCTCAGAATTTCAACCAATTCAATTACTTATCATGATCAGTCTTAGTTTAGCAGTAATCAATGGTGTTATCAGTAAACAGTAGTGAGGGTTGTCACAGATCTAAATATTTTTAATCACACTTAAAAGGTGTAATCTAAATGTTATTAATCACACTTAAAATGTGTGATCTAAATACTATTAATCACACTTAAAAAGTGTGATCTAAATATTTTTAATTACACTTAAAATGTGTGATCTAAATGTTATTAATCACACTTAAAAGGTGTGATTAAAAATGATCACTTTTAATCACACTCCCAAATATCACACTTTAATAAAACTTAAAAGGTGTGATTAAATAACATACATCACACAAAAAAAGTGTGATCTTTATCTGTTTTTGTAGTAGTGACTAATAAATTGAAATCCTTATTAACAAATAAAGATTAAAAACCGAAACATGATAAGCCAATCATTAGTCTAAATAAAACTTTAGATAGATTTAAAAAAGAAAAACATAAAAAAGTCACTTTACAAGATTTGGAAAATGAAATTCATTACATTAAATTAACTATTCAAGAATTAAAAACTAAAGATAAATCTTTAGAAGAAGAGATTGCTATTTTAAAAATTAATAAAAGTCTTAATGATTTTCAACAATCTGATAGACCTGCTCATGAATCAAAGAAAGGATCTGGATCTGAACCTGATCCTGCTAAAATTATCTTTGACAATCGAACTACTACACATAATAGTGATCAAGATAGTAAACGTCTTAATATCATTCATCAAATTAATATACAGAAATGGCATTCAAAAGTCAAATTAGTTATTAATGATTTCGAAACAGAAGTTATTGCATTAATAGACACTGGTACAGATTTAAATTGTATCCAAGAAGGATTAATTCCAACCAAATATTATCATAAAACTACTGAACAATTAAGCTCCGCCAATAACAGTCAGATGCATATCAAATATAAATTACCAAAAGTACATATTTGCCAAGATAATGTTTGTTTCAAAACCTCTTTTGTTCTAGTTCGAAATCTAACTTGTAAAGTTATTTTGGGTACACCATTTATTTTCCTATTATATCCTTTTACTATAACTAATCATGGTATAACTACACAAGCTTTTGGTCATACAGTTACTTTTAAATTCTTATCTCCTCCCAAAATTAGAGAATTAAATCAATTAAAGGATTGCTCTATTTCTCAAACAATTAATAGATTAACTAAACCACTTAAATTTCTCAAAGAAGAAGTCAATTATAAACGAATTGAAACTCAATTAACTAATCCCCTTCTTATATCTAAAATTAACCATTTTAAAACCCAATTAGAAACCACTGTTTGTTCCACTTTACCCAGTGCTTTTTGGCATAGGAAAAAACATGTAGTTACACTCCTGTATATTAAAAATTTTAATGAACGACAAATACCTACCAAATCTCGCCCAATTCAAATGAATCACGAACTAGTAGAAATGTGTAAAAAAGATATTAATGAACTATTAAAGAACAAAATTATCAGTAATAGTAAGTCACATTGGTGTTGCCCTACTTTTTATGTTAATAAAAATGCTGAACTTGAAAGAGGCGTTCCTCGTCTTGTCATTAACTATCAACCATTAAATAAGGTTTTAGAATGGATTCGTTATACTACTCCTAATAAAAAAAAGATTTAATTAAACGCCTTAGCCAAACAGCCATTTTTAGAAAATTTGATTTAAAAAGTGATTTTTTGGCAAATCCAAATTCATCCTAATGATCATTACAAAACTGCTTTTACCACACCTTTTGGACATTACAAATGGAATGTCATGCCTTTCGGATTAAAAAATGCTCCTAGTGAATTTCAAAATATTATGAATGAAATTTTTAACCCTTTTAGTCATTTTTCCATTGTTTATATCGATGATATCCTCATCTTTTCTAAATCCATTAATGAACATTGGAAACATCTTAATGCCTTCCTTCACCTTATTAAATATAATGGTTTAGTAATTTCTGCTCCTAAAATTAAACTTTTCCAAACTAAAGTTCGATTTTTAGGATATGATATTCACCAGGGTACTATTCTTCCCATTAGTCGATCCATTGAATTCGCCTCTAAATTTCCTGATGAAATCTTAGATAAAAACCAGTTACAACGATTTTTAGGATCATTAAACTATATTGCTGAATTTTATAAGGATCTTAGGAAAATTTGTCAACCTCTCTTTGATAGGCTAAAAGATAATCCTCCTCATTGGTCTCCTCTTCATACTTCTATTGTTCAACAAGTCAAAAAATATGTCAAGATTTTGCCTTGTCTTGGTATCCCTGCTGACAATTCCTTTAAAATTATTCAAACTAATGCCTCTGATATTGGTTATGGTAGCATTCTTCTCCAGAAAATCACTCCTCAGTCATCTGAACAAATTGTTCGTTTTCATTCTGGTGTCTGGAATAAAGCACAAAAAAATTATAGTACTATTAAATAAGAAATTTTATCTACTGTTTTATGTATTAGTAAATTTCAAGATGATATTTTAAATCAAAAATTTTTACTTCGTGTTGATTGCAAATCTGCTAAATATGTTTTAGAAAAAGATGTTCAGAATCTTGCTAGTAAGCAAATTTTTGCCCATTGGCAATCTATTTTAAGTATTTTTGATTTTGATATTGAGTATATATCTGGAAGTCAAAATTCTATTCCTGATTTTCTTATCAAAGAATTTTTACAAGAGGGATAGGGATGGCCACTCCTTTTATCTCTCACCACAAGTCACAGGTTCCCCATTACAAACACCTTATTCACCAAATTGCTTATCGAATTGCTTGCCTTAAATTAGCCAAAAAGACTACTCAACGTGCTCAATATATTCAATTTCATCAAATCCAAATTCGTCGCCATTTACTTGCTCATTACTTTAATTGTCTGGAATATCATCAAAACTATTTAGATATCCTCAGTGGGTGCTAAGTTTTGTTTACTCATTCTACAGATGTCTGGTCAGAAACCTCTGAGACCTTCCAGTAAGGCTCTTGTGCCTTCTAGTCCAGTCATTCCTCCTTTGGAACTAGTCACCAAATACCATCCTGCTAAATTAGTCAACCGTTACCAAGTTCTTGGTAATATTCCTAAACCCAGTTATACTTCTGCTTTAACTACTGACCCATTTGCTTCTTCTTCTCAGTCAGTTACTCCTTACCCTCCTAATCTTATTAAATCAGCCCATTTTGACTATGTTAAATCTACTACCACTAACCTCTTTTTCAAAGAACCTAGTCACAAGAATAATGCTACTGTTCTTGACCTAGTTAAATCTTATTTTCCTCCTGGATGGCATTTTGTCCCTTCTCACCCAGAAAAGTCAATCACCTATTACAAAGATATTCTTTTCAATCACTAGTTCATTGTTATTAAACCTATTTATGACCGAACTTACATCAGTAAAATTGTGTACCATTCATTATATATTCACAATATAGTTTCTTTGAATGAATGGGGTTCTCCCTTCCAACTCTGAGATTTACCTGGTCATGCTATTCAATATAGTTATTATGATTATATTGATGCCTGGTTCAAAGTTCTCATCTACCAAAATGAGTCAAATAGTCATTCCTGGTTTCTCCAATTTGATCAAAAATTCAAATCCGAATTTCCTACTTGGTTTCTTAGATGGTGGACTCGGTATGGCGCCATTATGGAAATCCTTCCCTCCATTTTAATTGAACAAGTCAATTATTTCTCTATTGTATTTTCATTCAGTCCCCAACAAAAGAAATTCCCTACATTGCCCATTTTCTTATCCAAATCCAAAGTCCCATAGATATTTAAGTGACAGTATGCTATCTCTGAAGACATTATTTTCCGCCAACATTTGGTTAAATGGTGGGACAATTTCAAAATCCCTAGAATCATTGAAATAGTCCAAACTGAATTCCCAGTCAATATTCATGCCCCAACTCCTGCCATGGTTAAAGCTCAGCAGAACCCAACTGCTTCATTAACACAAGGAAGCCCACTTCCTCCAGTCAATCTTGGAAGCCCATCATCCAGTACTTCCAAGCCCAAATCATCCAAGTCAAAAGTTAAATCTAAGTCAGCAAAGCCCAAATCTGAGCAAGCAAAGGATAAGCCCAAAGTCAAGTCCAAGTCCAAGTCATCCAAAGATGAGCTTCTCCATATAGCCCGTCTACTCATGGCTAAAGCTAAGTCATTTGATGAAGAAAGTTCAGGAAGTTCAAATGGTTCAGGCACTTCTGAAGGATCAACCAATCAAGATCCCTATGGATCGCAATTTCAAGATGCTCATGACCCATATACCTGACCTAAGTCATTAGATTCTATATAGCTATAATTATCAGCTTTAATCAATACTCATATTTTGAGAAAAGCTGCTGATATATATATATTGATTCCTGCAGTCACATGTTTCCAGCCGAAAGGGATGAATAGTGAAAAAAGTCAAATTTACTATTCACTATTCATCAAAAAGTCAACATTACAATTCACTATTTAACAAATGGACAAATTCAGCATAATCAAAAGCAGACATCAACTTTAGTCATCCACCGAAAGTAGCAGACAGCTCCCATGTGCTCCAGATGCTCCTTTCAAGTCAAAATCATTCATTCACAAGGCTCACAGTAACTTCTTCTGATTATAAAAGAGCCTCTTCATTCAAGAATAAGGCAGAGTTAGAAAAATTTTGAGTGCTCATTCTCAAGAAAAATAGCTATCTCTGTAATTTTATATTTTCGTTTTCAATTTATGTATTTTGAAGAAATATTTGCTTCATTCCAGTAAACAATTGTAAGTTATTTATTTTTATTAAGTTATTTATTTCGACTACTTATTTGTATTCTATGTTTAGTGTTGTTTCCTTCTTTTTTGCTTCCGCCTTCTTTTGGTATATTACATTAAAAAATGATAAATTACAAATACACCTTTAAGATTTGTTTAAAATACGAGTTATTTCTTATGGCTTTAAAAATTTCAAATACCATACTGAGAATTATTAATTGACTGAATGATAGATTAATTAAATGTGTCATTTGTGATGCAATTAAAAATTTAAAGGGCGAAATATAATTTTCAAAATCATAAAATTTAATTGGTATTTTCAACAAATCTCAAAGAGTGTGTTGGTTTTGAGGGATTATTCGATGGGATTAGACTATTAATTCATCCGGTCTAATAGTCCATTGTTTGGTTCAATTTTTTTGCTCCGGATTAATAGTTCATCCGGACTATTAGTCCCTCATATGAGGGATTATTGTATCCTGGGGGGGTTGGATTATTTCCATGAGATTGGTATCACATGGGACTAATGTGTGAAATGTTCATTTTACCCTCATCTATTACTTAATAAATAATTGGAAAAGGGTAAAATAGTCTTTTGAACATTTATAAATTGGCGTTTTAGTGTTGTTAATTTAAAATTATATATTAAATAAAAAATTATAAATTATAAATTTAATTTAATTAAAACAATAAATTAAAAATTATGGCCTTATTATTTTTTTAGTGTTGTTAAAAAATTAAATTTATATATTAAATAAAATTATTTTTTTAGTGTTGTTAATTTAAAATTATATATTAAATAAAAATATAAATTATAAATTTAATTTAATTGAAAATAATAAATTAAAAATTATGGCCTTATAAATCAAAAATTTTTAGTGTTGTTAAATTATAAATTATAGATTACAAATTTAAAATTATATATTAAATATAAATTATAAATTACAAGGGTAAAATAGTCTTTTGAACATTTATCATTATCCAGTCTGTTTAACCAAACATTAGATTCACTAAAAATAGTCCAGATATCTAATCCCATGACTAAACAAATATAGGATACAAATCTAGTCTAACCAAATAGTTTAAACAAACATAAGATACAAATCTAATCCAATCCAATCAAATAGTCCCAAGATAATGTATCACAGTCTGATGGATTACAATTTCTCCCTTATCCAGTCCGTCCAAACAAACACACCCAAAGAACTTATCTCAAGCAAGCAAACATATGTTTGTTTGGGCGGACTGGATTAGTATTCCCATGACTAATAGTCCTAGGACTACCAATCCGTTGGATTATGTTTCCTATCTTAACTAATAGTCAAGTTTAAAATAATTAATCCGTACTTCAATTGTTTAACCAAATATCGGATTAATAATTTTATTGGACTATTAGTCCAATTCCAAACTCATGTCCACCCAAACAAACATAGGGATAAGGGTTTAGATTATCTCAAATTAATTATCTTAACTTGAGAGAATATTTAAACTATCTATGTCTATTTTGGGCCAATCTTAATTTTTTTTTTATTATAAATATTTTACTTATCGAGTTTTAAATCGATCATCCTCAAAATAATTGATTATTAATTATTTGATAGAACTCAATTTTTAATGATTGACTCTTTATTTCAATTATTTAAAAAAAAAAATAGAAATAACTACTACATTGATTGAAAGCAGAAATAAAAAGCAACAAGTGGGCAGACAAGAACAGTATACTGGGCAAAGTTGGTGGACTTTAATAATTAGAGAAGTGCACTGTAAAAGAAAGAGTCCAACAAAGGAAGGATGATCAGTGCCACACACGTGCACATAACATTGATCTCTCTCAGGTGCAAATAATAAGACTAATTGATTGGGAAAATACTATTAAAAAATAATTACATATTCATTGAAAAAAGTATAATTATAATAATTACTATTGGGAAAATACTATTAAAAAATAATTACATATTCATTGAAAGAAGTATAATTATATTAATTACTATTGATAAAACTTAACATTGATATATAATTAATTTTTGTAGAAATCAACTGGTGTAATTTTTCCTAATAAATTCCTAATTGGCTTCGTTTTTTGCTTCTATTTTTACAGTGAAAAACTGCGAGAATTATATATATATAAGAAAAATTACCATTCATCGTAACTTTTAAAAATTATATAATTTTATGAAAAAAATTATAATTATGATTATTAATATTTATTATTTATTTTATAATTATTTTTCCTGAATATCATTGTTATTTTTTCATATATATATATATATATATATACCATAGTGATAAATGAAATATATATTTATTTGTTAATTGGTTGTAACATGGGACAGTAACAATAATACATTATTTTTTTAATAGGATGTGAATAAGCAGCTTGTCTCCTGTTTTTACGAAGAATATTATTTGTCAAAGAATTTTAATATATATATATATATATATATATATTATTTTATATAAAAAATGGCCCATAGGATAAAAAATATATATTTCTCATTCTTCTTTTATCTTACATTTTTTTTCTATTTTGTACCAAAAAAATATTCTTAACGTATTAGAAATTACTTCTATGATATTTAATTTTTTTTCTATATATATATATATGGACTTGTATATGTGACAAAAAAATATTAATTTTCTTTGACCCCTCAGATAATAATATCTTAATAATATCTTGATTCCGCCCATGTCTATCTCACAGCAAATAAGAGCAAATGAAAACCATCTAAGGTGGCCTGGTCTCTCCAAAGAGAATCACCTAGGCTTCTTCTAGATGCTTAGTTAAAAAATTGATTAATTACGCTAACAATTCTATCAAGTATTGGCTAATATCATTGTATTTTTTTTATTTATAAATTCGGCCTTATTAATTTTAAAATTAAATAAATACACTCCTTTTAGAGGTAGTGTAAAAAGAGTGAAAGCAATTCATTTTCATAGTTGAATGGTCAAAATATACAAGTTCATAAATGAGGGAAGTAAAGTAATATTTATTAATAATTGAGGGGTGTTGGTGTAATTAACATTTAAAAATAATTTATTGGCCAAAAAAAACTTAAAATTTGTTTGGCATATTCTTTTTTCTAATAATGTTTTAAAGTAATTAAGTGAATTTTTTTAGCAAAAAATGATGTCAATCGAGCTAAAACTTATATAGTAAAATGAACAATTTTAGCTATAAAAAATTTTAAAAATTTAAAAAAATAAAAACTGGGTTTTTGCCACAGAAAATTAAGATAGGACTGTTATGTATTATTTTACATTTCTTTTTCAGTTTTAACTTAAATTGATATAATTAATATTACATATACATATTCATAATAGATCTCATTACTTTTAAAATAGAGTAGATTCGATATGTGTACAATGTCAGAAATGAGGTAGAAAATATATAAATGAAATTATTATACAAAATCATTTCAAATTAAAACTCTAATCATAAGTATATCTCAATGGTGTAATATTTTTGTATTATCCATTATATAAGAAGAAAAAAAAAAAAAAGAGGTCTTTTTAACCCACAAATCTTGTGGAAGCTCCATTATTCCCATCCTAATTTCTTAATTTTCTGATTTAAAAAAAAAACCTTTGCCACCCTATGATTTAAATAATATATAGATATTAACCTAAATCCTATCAACTCCTATTACAATAGCCTAAACTTTGGGAGAGAGAGAATAACCTAAACCTTACGCAGCAGCCTAAACCTAAACCTATCACAGCAGCCAAGTCCTTACGCAGCGGCAACCTACACAACAATTTGGGAGAGAGACTAAAACAGAATCTTAGAAGAAAAACATTTCAAAATCTATAAGTAAATCATTTATTTTTTAATATGGTGATTATATTTTTAAATTGATTAAGAAGAATTGTATTTATTTGGATCTATAAGTAAATTGATTAAGAAGTTCACATGGCATGCACTAAAAAAGTGTACTTTTTTGCATATATACACTTTATTTGGATCACATCAATCAACATCTGTCAACATCTCCTCTTTACTTTTCTATTCACTTTCTCTACTTTTCTATACATTTTTTTATATATAAAAAGTCAAAAAGTGCACTTATTTAAAACATTCTAAACCATTGATGATTAAGAATGATTGTATTCATTAGGTTCATATAAGTATTAACTATTGATGATGATTTGGTTGTATTTTGTGAGTATGATTGGACTTAATTTATTTTTCAATACGGTGACTATATTTTTCATCTATGTTTAAAAAAAAAAAAAAAAAGATTCTATTCATTATGTTTACATAAAGTATGCAGTATTGACGGTGATGATGATTAGATTATATTTTGTAATTATATTTTTTAACTCATTGTATTCATTATGCCATTTAACTATTAATTAATGGGCACTGCTCCGGACCCCTGTACGGAACGGCCCCCAGCACCCCACCTCCACGTGGGGGGCTGCCAATGGAGAAAAAAAAAATAATTTTTGACCAATCAAAACAGACCTCCAACGCCCCACTGGGGTCTTATGCATTTTCCTTAATTAATCTAATTCGTGATTGGGTTTTTAACTCATTATGTTTTTTTGAAAAAAAACATAATTATATTTTTTAATTACCAATTGATTTCATTGCTTCTTTCTTTTCTTTTTTTATGAGCAAAAATGTGATTGTGTTTTTTTGCACTACATTTTGATCACAGTGATTTCATGTTGTTAAATGATTGTGATTTTTTACATTCCATTTAATCTGTGTTTTTTGAAGAAAAAAAATATCGCCTTCATGTTTTTTTGAATACAATCACATGGTTATTGTATTTTTAATCTATGTTTTTTGAAAAAAAAAAAATAGATTGCATTCGTTAGGCTCACATAAAGTATCCATTATTAATGATAATTATATTGTATTTTGTAATTGTGATTAAACTTAATTTAATTTTTCAATACGGTGATTATATTTTGAATCTATCTTTTTTGAAGAAAAAAAATTAGATTGTATTCATTAGGTTCACATAAAATACCCACTATTGATGATGATGACTACATTGTATTTTGTAATTGGGTTTTTTAACTCACTGTATTTTTTAACTATTAATTAACTTAATTTGTGATTTTTTTTTTTTTGATTAGATACAATGTTAATATTGTGATCAAAGACAATACTGGTTCAATAAATCTCATTGTTCAAGATAAACGGGTAGAATTTATCTTGCAATGTTAATCATCATATTTGAAGAATATGAGATCAAAAGTACGAAACTATACAATTTATTATAAATAAATTATTGCATCATTCCAAGATTGTGCCTATGCATTTATCATACATGTACCAACAATGCAACGTCAACTAGATAGTGCACCGTGCATAACCTTTGTTTTAAATATAGATTGATCTGAAGAATGTCTGTACCTTTTAGAAGGTTAAAAAAAAAAAGAAATATATTTTACTTTATAATATTTTATAAATACATAATATAAGTGTTGTTAATTAATTATAATACTAACTATCATGTTGACAATGTAAGAATAATGATCGAAGACCCACAACAATTTAAATTTTAGTCATACTTTGTTTTATTTATTTTTATTACTTTAATTATGCAATGTCAATATTTTCTTTTAAAATGACATATATTTTATATAAATAATTTAAATATATGTTTAACATAATCATGAATAGTTTTTTAAATTTAATCCCGTGCATAGTATTGATGATATGCTAGTTTTAGTATAACAAAAAGCACACTTTATATAGATTTATGCGAATTGTTCCAATAATATAGTATTAGCATACAAAAATAGTACATTACTCCAATATTGTATTATTTTTGTGCTAGTTTTATTCATCTACGCATCAACCAGCATTTTGTTTTATTAAAGCTTCAATTCTTTAATATAAGTCAAAATTACAAAATAAATAAATGAGCTTGTGCATAGATCTCATTCGTATATTTAGATTTAATTTATTTATGCCAAATTAATTTTTACCTACTCAATTTCAAATCACATAGTTGCAATTAATGTAAACTATTCTAATTATAATGACACGGATATAATTTTATAAAAGAACAACTAGTTAAAGTATAGTGTAAATAGCACTATATTTTTTATGTGCTAAGTTTGACGCGCACACACCAAAATATATATATATATATATATATATAAATTTTGTGCTATTGTAACATAATATGCTACACTGTTAAGTGGCCCCAAGGTGTGACTCGAACTTGAGATCTGTGAATTTTATCCTCCAAGCTTTACCGCTTGGCCACTTGCCTTGGGGTTAGCATTTTATTTATTGTTTCTACTTGTATTGTGAAATTTTACACTACTGCACCTAAGCCACTGTTTGGGAAGTGGGTTTGGGTGGATTTGGGGTTGAAATAGTCGCAAAAACAAAATAGGTTTTTTAGTTTCAATAAGGTAAAATATTACAACCAATCCATAATTATTATATTCTTTCACTCACAAAAAAGTCAAAAAAATCAATAGTCCTTCCCAAACTAGGTTTTTTAACCCCAGACTAAAATAATTAAAAAAGTCAAAAAATCAAAAAGTCAACTCACTTCCCAAACCAAGCCTAAGCACTGTATTGTTACATATGCTCTGATGATTCATTATTTTAAATATATCACTGACATATCATTATGAATTATTTTTTTTAACAAAATTTTTGTTTTAAAATATTTCCATAGAAAAATTCTGACCTTACATAAAATTCATACAAATACACCATAAAAATGATGTGTCAAAGTAACTTAGCAAATAAAACACATTTCCATGAACATTTAGGAAAGTTTTACATATTAAAAAAATGATATATCATTACAACTAATATAGAAAGCAGTATTATTTGAAATGAGAGCTACTCAAATTGAGTTGATGCGGACAACTTAATTGTCACATTCAATAACTTAAAGTTAAAAAATATATGTTGTACGCTATAATTCTCTGTTTATAAATAAAAAATAAAAAATAAATTATATTGAATCATATCATTCAATACATAAATTTTATATATTATTTTTTTAAAAACAAAGGATCATTGCTGTGGGCATTCCTCTAATCAATTACTAATATACTTATTTCATTTTCAAGATAATTTTGTAACTACTACACATAAATAATATGATTTATTATATTTGTATAATAATTAGCATTGAGTGACAATACCACATATATCAACCATCATAGTGATTTTTTCTAGAAATAATATATAAATAGAAAATTTATACAGAATTTTCATATAAAAATATATGATCCTTTATCATCTTTTCATTTTTAATTATACCATCCTTCATTTATGACTTGCAATTTAAACATTTTCACTATCACCTCATTTTAATTTTGTTGTAAGACAATTCTATTTTAAATCATATTTTATTTTTATGTTTTCAAATTTTGGAGGCAATAGTCCCAAGTTCTAATCTCTTGGCACCATGAGAATAATAACAATTTGAAAAATCATATTACATCTACTTATTTGTTTATTTATCTACATTAATTATTTATCCACATATATCCAGTGTCACCTATATATCCACTTAAATTGCCTATCCATTCATATTACCACCACCACCACTAGCCACCATCAGCAATGACCACCATCTGTCTCTAGCCACCTCCTGCGGTAGGCAATTTGGCAACAATGGGATAAGAATGAATATATATATATATATATATATATTTCAAAATAATAGTTTGTTATTTCTTCTCACCAAACAAAAACAATTTTGAATTTAATGCCACACATCCATAAATATGGGTTTTTCACAATTTTTTTGGATAATTACAAATCAATATACAGTAATATTTTAGAAGTTAATAAAAACCTTAAATTTTTGATTTTTTTGGGTGGTTTTTTTATTTTTTTGTGTAAAAAAATAGACAGATGATGTAACTAAAAAAATTAAGGCTCTGTTTGTTTATATTTTCAAACTAGTTTTTTACACCAGAGTTTGAATATGAAGTTTGTTTAGTGTTTTAGAATCACGTTTCGAAAGATCTGCGGAGAGCTCTGTCTCAACTGCTTTCTTAACCGCGCTTTTTAAAAAAAAAATTTGAAAATTTTTCTTGACGGGACGTCTAGCCGGTTGACCGGAATAGTGATTTTTTTTTTTTTTTTGCAATTGATATGTTAATTTTTATATAATCGAAAAAAATATTTTCTAAAATTTTTAAAAAATTTTATGTGCTTTAAAATAATTTTGAGTGGTATATTTAGTAATGACTTGTAAATTTTTGTATCAAATATCAAATGTCACATCAACAATTTCCCACTCAAATCAAAACTCTTTTCAAAATTATTTTCAAAACTCTTTACTAAACAAATTTCCTACACTTAAATCATAATTTTAAACTCCACAAATTTAAAATACAACTCATACTCTCAAATCATAATTATAAAACACTATCAAACGCAAGCTAATTTTTTACCATCTTACCGAAACGTTCCAAGTGCAACGCTGTGGTAGATTTTTTTTCACAGTGAGGTAGATTTTTTTTCGCAGAGAGGGTTGCACTCCTATGTTTGCATAATTACTTTAGATTTGTACTAATTTTATTTATTTATTTGATTATCCAACAGGGGGTGAAAAAGGAACGGCTCAGATTCACTCCTTGCTTTCTGGCTCTCCCTATATCTCCCCCACATCTCCCTCCCTCCACCCCTCCCCCCAAACTCTCTCTCTCTCTCTCTCTCTCAGTAGGGTGTTAAGGTAGCAGCAGTCACTAGTAGTAGAAAGAGAGGGTGTACATATATATATATAGAGAGAGAGAGAGAGAAGAAGAAGAAGAAGAAGAAGAAGAAGATGTTGTTGGGGAAGAGACCTCGTCCTCCGCTCAAGAGGACTACCAGCATGACTGAATTCACCTTGGATCTATCCATTGGCGACGCCCCTCCTCAGCCTCCCGCCGCCGGCTTCGATCAACGGTTCTTGGGTTCCGCCACCGCCGTCTCACCACGAAACCACCGCCGGAATTTGGCTGATTTCGTGGAGACCCCTCACTTTTTGAGGTCTTGCTTCCTCTGCAAGCGCCGTTTGGTCCCCGGTCGCGACATCTTCATGTACAAGTATGTCCTCTCCCTCTCTCTCTCTCACATATAAATTTATTTTACAGGGTTTTTCATCTTCAAATGTTTTAAAACTTTCATGAAATGAAATATGGTAGATTTTTGCGATTGCAAAAGCTTCTTTTTTTTTATTTGTGTTTATTGTTTTTTTCATGGGTTTGAAGCTCTTTTTTTTTTGGGTTCTATGCTCCCTTGTTAAATTTTCAAAAAAGAAAAAAAAAATTATACAATTTTGATTTGTGAAATCGTTTGAATTCCAAAAAGAGTCAGGCTTGTCTCCAATCTGAAATCAGATTAGAGTTTTCACGTATTATTTCTTTTTTCTTTTTGTTTTCCTGCTTTAAAGGATGAATAAATAGAATAGAAATAGATGTATAACTAATCATCATTTTATCAAAATTTAAGCCATCAAAAGATAAATAATGACTAATTCTGAATCTCACCATCTATCCAATAATTTGATCAATTTATCAACGAAATTCAAACCATGTGAGTATTGTTAAGACCTAAAAATTTAACAAAATAATCAGATTTTTCTTTGAATTTAATTTTTTTACTCTGAAAGCCTAAAAAATGTCTCTGAAAATTACGTAACACTAATTTGTGTTTGTTAATTATACAGAGGAGATAGTGCTTTTTGCAGTCTAGAGTGTAGACAACAGCAGATGAATCAAGACGAGAGAAAAGAGAAGAAGTGCTCCTTGGCTGCATCCAAGAAAGAAGGCCCACCCTCCTCCGCCACCGCCACCGCCACCGCATCGCAAGTCGTCTCCGCCAAAGGGGAGAGCGTCGCCGCCGTGTAGATTTAGATTCCCCTTGGCCATAAATTCATTTCCGCCCACTTATATATATAAATATATATATGTGTGTGTATGTATAGGTGGGAGGTGTGGGGTGGGGATGAAGTTGTCTTTTGCATGCTAAATGGGCAAGTTTTTTTGGAAGTGTAATATTTCATGTAGTAGATCCAATCCAACATATTATACAACCTCAAAAAAAAAAAGAACTGTATTTTCTTTTTTGCTTGAGTTTTGATGTTAATTATCAGGGGCATTAATGGAAGAAAATCACAGTTTTTTTTTATTTTGTGTCTTGTTAAATTTTGGTTTTTTTTTTTTTCTTTTTAACAGTATTGTTCATGATGCACGTAAAATATCATATAAATGTGTAACAAAAAATTTAAAATTTAATCTGTAATTTAAATTCATTTTTCGTATACTCCCTCCCACCAAATATAAAATGAATTTAGATTTGAAGGGGAAATAACCACTCAATGGATGGTTGGAAAAAAAACCAAATTTATGGTAAATTTACCAATTTTAATTATTAATTTTATAAACTTCTGCATGAACATTTAATTATTTTTTAAAACAAAACCTGATTTGTAATTTTTTTTTTTTTTGAATGCATTTTTATTTATATTTTTTCGGTTCATGTAAATACTACGTAGGAGCAATGGCTTCCTTCTAGTAAGTAGACACAAAAATCATAGAAATTAGGGTAAATTATAAATACACTCTCTAAGATTTGCTTAGAATATAAATTGTCTTTTATAATTTGAAAAATTACAAATACCTCCTTATTAGAACTTTTTATTTAACAGAATTAATTGAAAAAGTGAAATTTCTACCTATTCACCTATACAATAATAAAATTATCTGAATTATTAATTGAAATAAAATTTTAATATTATTAAAAACTATTAATTAACTTGATAGTTTATTAATAAAAATGACTTATTTATTATGAAATTAAAAACTTTAGGAGTATAATGTAATTTCTAGAATCACAGAGAATAATTTGTAATTTAAGTAAACCTCAGAAGGTGTGTTTGTAATTTACCCTAGAAATTGATGTACAAATTATGTTACAAACACACATACACACACAGTCAGTGATGTTATAAATATCAATTTGTGTACTAATATATTTTATGACATTATAATACACTAATTGATATACCAATTAGTTCGTATAGTATTATTTTAAAAAAATACACATGATAGACAATATTTAATAGAATTTATTAGTGGCACCCACTTCTAAAAAATCTTTTATATTCATATATATTTTATGTTTGATTGATTTTTATATTTCTTAAAGGGTTTTGTTAAGAATGTGTTAACTCACTTTAATCAACTCCTCTACCATAGGAAATTGAACAGGTTATAAATGTTTGTATTATTAGAGATCAAAAATGTTAGAGGCCTTAAAAATTCTACTAAAAGTTTTACAAATGTCTCACATGGGTGTGGGTCCCACACCCATGTGAGATATTTGGTAAAATTTTTAGTAGAATATTTGGGGTCTCTAGCATTACTCTAATGTGTATAATATCATAATAATATGTATAATAATATTGGTCAATAATAATATCATAATACTAGTTGGTACACTAATTAGTATATTAATTGGTATATATAGCACCACCGTTTCTTTAATTGCTTCTATTTTAATATTTTTATATACTTTTCATAATAGAATATTTGTTAACATTTTTTTATAAAAGTGAATGCCCTTTAATTTTAAATGAAACATTTCGTGGCTTTTAAAAAAAATAATAAATTAAATACCCTTTATTTAAAAAAATTTAATGACATTTTCCTGACACCATATAATTGAAAATAAAGGGCATTTACAAATTAAAAAAAAATTCACAAAATGTCATTTAATAATAAAATTCCTTTGTTGATTAATATTATGGACTTTTTTTTATAATTTTTAGATTTATTTTTCTTACACCATATAATTTAAGTATGTTTGAAATATATATAAAAAAAAAAACGAAATGTTAATTACAAAAATAAAATTCAATTTTATAATTAAAAAATGTTTTTAAAAAATTCCATTTTAAAGAAAAGGGTAATTTGGTCTCTAAAAATACAACATTTATAAGTTATTCAATTTTTTTATGACAGTGGGGTTAGTTCAGATAAATTAATGCATCCTTAACAAACAAAACGCTTTCCTAAATTCATACATTAATGTGTGATCCAAATTCATTTTGAAAAATATTATAAGTTCTAAATTTTCTACCAAATAAATGATCAAATGTCTCACATTTGGTCATTTATTTAGTAGAAAATTTGGTATCTTTAACATTACCCATTCATTTTTGGAAAATGTTGTAGGTTCCAAATTTTTTACCAAATGAATGACCAAATATCTCACATGGGTGTGAGGTTCATAAAAATGTAGACCCCACTCCCATGAGAGACATTTGACCATTTATTTGGTAGAAAATTTGGTATCCCTAGCGTTATACTTCATTTTTTATGTGCTAGCTCTTGCCACCATTATAATATATAAGGGTTTTAGGAACTATATTTTTTCATCTTTAAAAGTAAAAAATTTGTTACAAAAAAAATATTAGGAGACCAATTTCAGTAGTTATGTGAGTCAAAAACATTTTTAAAAAATGGAGGACTTTTAGTGACAATTTAAAAAAATATCATTAATAAATACACTTTTAGCTACAAATTTATTTAGTTGTCAAAAGATTTACTTTTTTTAAACTTAAATTTTGATCCAAAAACATAGTAACTGATTACTAAATGTCTAATGTTATCGCTAAAAATATAACAATGACACTTTTAGTATTTAAGATGTTATTGGAAAATGTTTGAGGGCCACAATTTTTGTGGCCACAATGGCTCAAAACTGCCAAAACGACGTCGTTTTGGCAAACGACGTCGTTTTGGGTGCAAAACATGTCAAAACGACGTCGTTTTGGCAGTTTTGAGCCATTGTGGCCACAAAAATTGTGGCCCTCTAGCATTGTTGTTTCATCCCTAAAAAATACTTTTGTACCTAAATTTTTAACTCTAAAATCTTAATTTATTGTAATATACTGGAAATGAATCTGGCCACAAGTGTATTTATGTATCTAGTCAAAATTAATTTGGTGACATAACTTTTTTGTGTATTATTATTTACTTTTTTTTTATTTTTGTTTTACAACATAGCATTAACTTAGGAACGAAGGTTTCATTATTGTGAGGAAATCAATGGGTTGTGCATATATTTGAGTGGAATTAATTTGTCATAAATTATAATTTTATGAGATTCTCGCAGGGTTCGGTATGATACCCCACCATGTCCTCCAGTTTGAACATGACAGCATGAGACACCTCACTCACAAATAAAAAGGTAGTGGTCCAAGAATACATAACAAAAATGTATTTTCTCAATATAGGCCTACATTATATAATAATAATACATTTGCAATAAAATTAAATTAAGTGCATATTATTTTTTATACTGTTTTACATTTCTATTCATTATGGAAGTGGGTTTCATATCACCGGCTCACTCCCATTGTAAGTAGATTGTAAAATGATATAGAAACGGATGTGTTTGGTGTTTGAAGACAGAAGGTGAAAATGAGAAAAATTGCAAAAAATAAATGTGTAATAAATTTTTTTCAATATTGTTGTATCCACTTCATAATTGTTTTAAAATTAGTCCAAGATCGATTAGATGGGAAAAAAAACAGCACTTACAAGCAAATATTTGTTCTTCATTTCCTTTGTTTTTGTTTTTGTTTTTTGTTTTTTGTTTTTTGTTTTTTGTTTTTTTGGGATGCTAAATAACAAATAAAAATTTCTTTTGTTCTAATTTATTTCCATTCTTTTACCAAAGAATAATAAATTAGAAATATTTGCTAACTTATGTTGTGAATATTGAGTATAGTTGGGGTTGTAATTGGGAAGGGTTAGGATGAATTAAGGGTCTGTATAAATTTTACCTAAAATATAGTGGTGTCTATCCAAACCTAAGCCCAACCTCCATCTGCACTTGTTTGTCCAAACCCGCGCCTAATTTAAAAAGATACAAATGAGAATTCTACTAAGAAAATTTGTTTAAAATATGTGTACCAAACAATAGAATATATTACACGTCAATATACTTTAATCGAAATATTTTATATTTATTTTATATAATTTGTAAATATTAACAATAGAATTCAAATTGGTTGAGTTATTTAAGTTGTGAGAACCCCTTCTCAAAACTTGACAAATTTTAACTCAAAACTTGATCAAATTTCAAATTGTACAACTAGGGTATGTTTGATTGACATGATTAGATCATGGAATTAGGATTATTAATTCGTGAGGCCAATAATCTTATGTTTGTTTTGAAATTTTGTTTCAGGATTATTAATTCAATGGATAATTAATCTAACAAATTTACAAGATTATTGGTAATGGGGTAGGGGTGAGATTATGGCCCTGTTTGGTAGGACTTATTTCCAGCTTATTTCAGTTTTTAGCTTAATTTAAGCTATTTTAATGTGTTTGGTTCAGCTTAACAATACAGCTTATAGCTTTTTATAAGTCAAAAATCAACTTATTCTTTGAGTGGGGGAGGAGAAGCTTAATTTATAAGTCAAAAATCAGCTTATGTTCACAGTTATAAGCGATAAGCTGTCAGGCTATAAGTTATAATGATTTTCCCACAGCTCTACCAAACAAAGCCTATATATCCTGGAAATAAAATAAAATAAAAAGACTCTTTTACTTACTATTCTAATGCAAATTAAACAATGAATAAAAGAATAATTTATCTTAGTAATTCAATTAGATAATAAATATCACACTAATTTAATAAAATTATTAATATAACCACTATTAATCTTGTAAATTAAATATGGACTAAATTCTTAAAAGTACGCGCTAGCGTCGAGTTGCTCGTGTAGAAGGTTCCAAGTTGCAACCCTCGGCACAATAAGTGAAAGCTAATTTTAAGATTAAATTTTAGCACTTTAGTTTTTAATAATAATATTTAGTAGTGCTTCACTTTTTAGTACCAATAATTAAAAAATGGTCTCAGTGGATCTGGAATTATTGTTTGTAATTTCTTTGTTTTTATTTTATTTTTAGCAGGTGGTGTGTGAGTATCGAATCCGTGGCCTAGTCAGCTTTGCATGGAGTTGGTTCCAGCTTGCAAAATATACAAAACGACAACTAATATTCGTAAATTATAGGAGAAATTAAACATAAGTTGGATTTTAATAAAAATATTACAGATTAGTGAAAAAAAATTATAAATTTAATTATTAACCTTTGTAAATTTTATTAGTGATTTGAAAATATTTTTGAACAATTACACTGTGTTGTAATTCTTCCTAAATTATACATATAACCCTTAGATTTTTCCCTCAGGTTTTGTAAATTATAGAAATTTCTTTGTCAATTTTTCTTGCAATTGATCTCACAAAAAATAAAATAAACTAAAATTACACAAATATCTTCTACTACCAACAAAATTATCATACTACCCTCACTTTCATCCATCAACCACCAAATTTCTCTTTCTACATCACCACAATATTCTTCAACCCTCAGCAGAGATGCATCAAGTGCTTGTAGATGATAATGATGGTTGTGTTGATTGAGAGTAAAAGTGGAAGGCGTGATAGTCAGATAAAGTGATTTTACTACACAAGGTGAGATAAGAAATAGAAAAAATAAAATAAAATATTTAATTTCATAGAGGTTAGCAAAGATAATTCTGAAAGAAAAAAGAAAAAAAAGAAAAAAATTGTTTCTTGCGTCATACCTTTATTAGTTTGAGTTAACATTGATTAATAGAAGACGGTCATTTGTTATGTGATTGAAAATCTAAAGAGGTTGAGTATAATTTCTAAAATGTAAAGAGAGAATATGTATTTTTAATAAATTTTAAAGGGTTTATTTATAATTTACCCTAAAAGTAACACGCAACATTTCACAAGAATGATATGGTGATGATATTTTGTAAATATAATGCTATATAAATAGATTATTCAACATATTCTCTTACAAATTTATATAAGTTTTTTTTTAATGATCGTCTTATTTCAAATCAAAATGTTATATTGTCACATTATTTTTGATAAATTTTTTGTATAAAAAATTACGTTTATATACTATTTTTTTCTTGGGGAAATTACATCCCACTGATGGCAGGGAAAAAAAATATAAATTGATATAAAAGTTTATAATTTTAATTATTAATATTTATAAACTTTTTCACTAATTTTTAATTTTTTTTTCTAAAATCCACTGATGTGATATTTTTTATTTTTTTTCTTTTCACATAAGACAAAACTTAATTAATGGGGTTTATGTTTAAAATAAGAAAAATTAAATTCATACAAAATTTTATATAGAATCCTCTACCTGAATTTTATGGTCGTAATACTTTTGTAATTAAAAGCTGTCTTGATATGTGCTTTATTTGAAAAAAATTTATTCCAATTTAGTCATATCCCTTTTTATATACACAAATTTTCAGTTTTTTAATTTTTATAGTATTATTTTAAGGCTATATTTGGATGGTAGCAATTCAAAGTGAAGAAATAACAATCTCATTGTCATAAATCCTATTATTAGGAAAATGGTTTAAAAAAAAAAAGGAAGTAATAAAAATTTAAATATTGTGAATTTATTATTAATTTTTATTCTTAAATAATTTACATTTATCTATAAATGTGAGATTATAAAAGAAGAGTCCAATGATTATATTAAAAGTGATTATAGCCTGTATATATAATTAGACATCACTTTTATTTTAATATTTTAAATGATAGAATCATAAGAACTCAAAATTATATTTTTATTTCTTCACAAAATTCCTATCATTCAAGCTAAGCTTAAAGAAAAATGTCCTAATTCAACTATACAAACATAATTTTGAAACAAAAAAATTTAATAATGTGTTTTATTTATATTTATTCATTAAAAATATATATTATTATGGCTTATAATTACAACAATATTATTACTGCATCATTTTACATAATTTTTTTTACATAAGAATATATTTATTATTTTTTTCAATCATATTATTCTATAAATAATTTATGTAACTTTTCTGTTAGTAAAGCACTAACGAAAACCAGGGCCCACTCACATTTTTGGTACACCTGAGCTGACTCAATTCCCACCTTGACAGATATTGCCTAATGTGGAGAAGTTATTCGCTGGTCTTAGGTATAGCCACGTGATGTTTTAGCTGTCTTTTGATTAGTAGAAGAATATGTTTGATTTCAGTTTTTTTTGAATTTAATTTTTTAAAAATTAAGTTTTTTATTTTTCGTATTTTTTTATTTTTAGTGAATATTTTTTAAATTTTAAGTAATTTTTTATTTTTTTAGATACACTTTACTTAGATGTGTCTAAATAGTAAAATATTTGTGAAAAAATATTTTAAAAAATTAATAAACACACAAAAATGCAAATTTTTTTTTTCTATTTTTTGGTATTTAGTGTATTTTTTAAAGATTTTTTTCATAAATATTATATTTTTTAAGTATGTTTTTGTTAGGTGTGTCTAAAATAAAATAAAAAATTGCTATAAATATTAAAAAATTCATTGAAAACATCAAAATATAAAAAATAAAAAAGTAAAATATTTTAAAAATTATTTTCTAAAAATTAGAACCAAACAAACTGATTTTATATTACGTGACTAGAAAATATAAAACGATATGAGAGTTTGTGATTAGCTAAAGAAATGACAACGTGATGCCCATAAATCAACCAATAATTTTTCCCTAATATAGGACGCTAGCATATGAATAAAAAAATTTTGTTTAATTAAGTGGTATAAATAATTGTACGGGGAGGAAATAATTCTCCTCGTATAATCCTGTTGACCAAGTCCACGCTCCTCCGTACGACGTTGCTTTGTCACCTGAAAACACAAACGTGAGCTAGCCGGCAGGTGTGTGCCGGAAACCTCTCCGATGCCTAAGTCAGTAAGCTTGACAAATAGACAAAGATTTATGCTTTCAAAAAGTATTGTGTTCAATTACCTCCTCCAAGATGATGCTGGTAGGCTTTTATAAGTTTCCCGTGGCACAATCCTGGTAGGACTTGTATTTCTCCATGCAGAGTCCTCCTAGGATTCATTCTCCTAAGGATAATGCTTATCCTTTTACACCCTCCCCCACTGCTTAAACCAAGTGAGATGGTTTTCTTTATGGCCGAACTTCCATTTGACCGAAGTAAAATTGGCTATACCGAGCCACAGAGGGCCGAACTATCCTTAGCTCGGTCTTCTCCTCTAACTCATTACTTCGGCTGTTCTGTTCAACCTTGACGTACTTAGATCAAACTTCCAAGTAACAAGTTCTGACCGACCTAACCATTGTAAGTCACGACCGGACTAACTCCGAAACCGGCCTTCTCAGAACATATTGTGACCGGACTAACTCTGAGACCGGCCTAACTGTGAGTTGCCTAAAGACCGGAGTAGTTTTACTCTTCCTTGGGCCGAAGTAAATATCTCTTCTTGAGCCGGAGTAATTTCACCTCCTTGGGCCGAAGTAACTTTGTCTTCCCAAGGCCGGAGTAACTTTGCCCTTCTGGGCCGGAGTATCTATTGCGGCCTTCTTACTTAGTCCTTCGCGTTTTGGGCCTCAATGCCCAACTCGCGGCTCGGCCCAATTTTTCCCAAAAATTACCCTCTCAATTGCCCCTTAATTCCATCTGCTTAGCATGATTGGGATTACCAGTCCATCAGCCGAGCTGCCGTCGTTTTAAGCTATTCCAGCCGAGCTAAAAACCCTCGAATTTTTCAGCCGAGCTAATTTTACTCCGGGCCCTATTTTGTCCGGTCAAAAACGTCTCTTCAATCATAGTGTCTGTAACGCTTCCCATTCTTATGACACATGGCATGTTTTGATTGGTTAAGGACGGCTATCACGCCGTCTTCGTGCTTTGTGATCTTGAAACAGTTCCCGCCCAAATTTTGGGCTCTCTAACAAAAGTAATCCCTGAGGCTAGGGTATCTTCACTTTTACTATTCCTTCATCCTCTCTCTCTGCTTTCTTGCTGCTCGAGTTCTTCTTTCTACTGCAACAGATTTTCAACTTTAGTCCCTTCTTTAACCTGGTAAGCAAATTCTCTTTCCTTCTTGTTCTGTTTTGCTTTCGTATCTGCATAGCTTTGTTTTGTATGTTTTTTGCAAACATTTTCTTTCATTTGCCGCTTTGCTTCTGGATTTTTATGAAGAAACCAGAAGAACTCCATGTATGTATGAACTATTATGTAGAAAACCAGCCCTAGATCCAAAATCACATAGTAACCGAACTAGGATCCTGTTTGCCCCCACAGGTAGATCTCTGTAGTCAAGAACCGCACTAGAACTTAAAAGCTTCAATGGGTTACCAGAGCCTGATTTACTTTAGCCGAAATAAGATCACCACATTTTGAATATAGAAAACTAGGAACTTCGGTTGTCAACCGAACTAAGCTTTCGGGGCCAAGCCGGTCTTCTTGGTTCCTAAACCGAACTCAGAAAGCCGCCCCTAGAAGCTTAACCGAAGTAACTTTATTCATTCCACAACTGATTTAGGCCTTGGGGCTAGACCAGCTTTCTTAGTTTTTTAAACCGAACTCAGAAAGCTGCCCCTAGACGATAAACCGGTCTAATCTGCTCAAGACCGAACTAACAAACCTTTTGATAAGCCAAGGTAGAACCAGCCCACTAAGCCGAAGTAGGATTTGCATATCTTGCTTATAATTTGTAGCGCGGTCCTACGATCTGTGCTTAACCCCTTTGTTTTCTACCTTGCAGACTTAGGTTGCCCAGGTATTCCTGCGTGTGCTCAACCGAGCTACTGAGCCTAGTTTTTGTACGGAAATAATTTATTCATAAATTATACAACAAATGGGTAAGTATAGATATTTAGTCGAAACCCCTGGTGGCATGGCCGAATTTAGGCAAGATTACCAGATTCCTGATGATGTCCAACTGGTGTTGGCCAAGAAAGATGCTACTCCCTGGGACAATGAAGGCTTCGTCCCTTTTACCCTTCAATCCATAATAGAAACCGGACTACGGTTTCCTGTTCAACCGCTAATCTGCGAATTTCTTAGACAGACTAGGTTGTGCCCTACCCAACTGTCCACCAATACATATCGTATTATAATGGGAATAGCCGCATTAAACCACCAAACCGGACTAAATCTTGGTCTGGCCGAGATCTTTCATCAATACTCTATCGGCTCAAAGAATGCTGGGTGGGTCTATTACCTTAGAATTCGCCGCCGCCGAGAGAAGATAATTAAACACACTCCGGATAAAGATCTTAATGATGATGATTTCTTTTGGGTCTCTGGGAACTTTGAGGATTTTCAAGCTCAAATTCATGGCCGACCTATAAATTGGAAAATGGGAGAGCCTGGTAATTTAACTTCGGTCTTATTCCTTGCATTTTATTTCGGTTCTTCAGTCCATTGACCGAACTAACATTTCTCTTTTTTGCAGATTTTGCCCACCTCCGTTCTCTATATAGTTATCCCAACCTTGCAATTTTGCGAGCCGCACTACGGTGCCAAGAGAGGAGTTGGGCTAAGCTTCTGAATTTCGAGCCGACCTACCGGTATAGCGGTCGCCGAAAAGCCAAGGTAACCGATTTTCTTCTTGAGGAAGCACCGGAACCGGACCCAACTTTGCCCGAGATAAGACTTGTTCCATTAACTGCTGAGGAAGAAATGGCAAAGAAGAGCAGAGTCAGGGCCCTTCTAACTTCAACAACTAGAGCCGAAGTACAGCCAACCGTCGAGGCGCAGCCTGCCGTTGTGGCCCTCCCTTCTCAGCAGCCCTCTTCTTCTCGCCCTTCCAAACGCGCCCGACCTACATCGACCGAACAGCAACTAGTCGATGAGGTTGAATCCATCCCCCAGAGCCCTCAACCTTCCCCTCAACCGGAGAAAACTGACCGAACTGAATCTCCGAAGTGGGCTCCGCCGCTGATCTTCAACGACCGAAACATCAAAGCCACTGACTCGGTCGTAGCCGAAAAAGACCACCAACTGGCCTTTAACCTGGCCAAAAGTGTGTGCCTCCCCAAGGACATGGAGCACCACTTGAAGTAGCTGAACACCGAAATGAAATCAATTCGGTCTGCTTCCAAGTCCATGATCTTGGTAAGTAGCTCTGTCTGTTTTTTCTGTCTAAATTTTTCCAACTTTTACTTCGGCTGAGAAGAAATCTTTGTTTTGCCAGGCCTTGCAAAAGAACAATATCACTTATAGGAAGGTCCAAGAACTCCGCAAGACCACAAGGCAAGCGATGGCGGAAGCCGAAGCGAAGGCGGCCGAACTAGTGGAGGCCGAAAGGAGAATGGCCGAGCTTCAAGCGGAGAACGGCCGACTTGCCGATCTGGTTGACTCGGCTGAAGCGGAGAAGCAAAAAGCGGCCATTGTAATGAAAGACAAATATCTGCGTGAGCTGCTGAAGCTTGAGAAGAGGAAAGACGCCGAAATAAACGAACTGAAAAAGAACATGGAGGCGGCCGAAAAGGAGGGGTTCAAGCGAGGTTTCAAGGAGGCAGAGGAGGCCTACGTCAAGCAATGCGACGCCGCCAAGGAGCTTTTCTTCAAATGTGGCTGGAGGGCGGCTGTTGAGCAGCTCGGTCATGACCAACAGACCGAGGTCTACAACCCTCCAGAATACTTCATACCGAAGTCCCTTGCGGCGTATGCAGACGCTCTGCAACAAGAGTTTCTGGAGGACTCAGACACTGATGACTCCTCTGCTCTAGAAGACATTCCGGTTGTTGGTGCCGACCCGTCACTTCGGTTGGAACCCATGGTAGAGGACCATCCTATCGAGCAGCCGAATGAAGACGTGGTTCCAACCGAAGGAATCATGGCAGCCGAGAGTGAGCTTCCTCTTGAGACCGGTCTTCGAGTTGATGATGCGGCTTTTGATGCTGAAATTGATGAACTTTTCTCTTAATTTTTTCTTCTCTTTGTAACCGAAGTATGCCCATGTAATGACTTCTTGTTGAATGAAAATTTTACGCAACTCTTATTCCGGTTTTGATGTGTATGCCTGTATTTTGTAATGTCTTCTATTACTCCAACTGTTATTTCGGTTTTGGTTGGTTAAACTATACTTACCAGCCAACCACTCCTTAGCCGACATAATTACTTCGGCTGAGGAGTACTAAGTGTTGGTTTAATCCAGCCAACCACTCTTCAGCCTTACACTTACTTCGGCTGAAGAGTAACAAGAGTTGGTTTATTCCAGCCAACCACTCTTCAGCCATACACTTACTTCGACTGAAGAGTAACAAGAGTTGGTTTATTCCAGCCAACCACTCTTCAGCCATACACTTACTTCGGCTGAAGAGTAACAAGAGTTGGTTTATTCTGGCCAACCACTCCTTAGTCATGCACTTACTTCGGCTAAGGAGTACAAAGTGTTGGTTTATTCCAGCCAACCACTCCTTAGTCATGCACTTACTTCGGCTAAGGAGTACAAAGTGTTGGTTTATTCCAGCCAACCACTCTTCAGCCTTACCCTTACTTCGGCTGAAGAGTAACAAGAGTTGGTTTATTCCAGCCAACCACTCTTCAGGCCAACCACTCCTTAGTCATGCACTTACTTCGGCTAAGGAGTACAAAGTGTTGGTTTATTCCAGCCAACCACTCCTTAGTCATGCACTTACTTCGGCTAAGGAGTACAAAGTGTTAGTTTATTCCAGCCAACCACTCTTCAGCCTTACCCTTATTTCGGCTGAAGAGTAACAAGAGTTGGTTTATTCCAGCCAACCACTCCTTAGTCATGCACTTACTTCGGCTAAGGAGTACAAAGTGTTGGTTTATTCCAGTCAACCACTCCTTAGTCATGCACTTACTTTGGCTAAGGAGTACAAAGTGTTGGTTTATTCCAGCCAACCACTCTTCAGCCTTACCCTTACTTCGGCTGAAGAGTAACAAGAGTTGGTTTATTCCAGCCAACCATTGAAGTTAGTTTTTCCAGCTAACTTATAGTATTTGGTTATTCCGACCAAATGTCCTGCAGCCTGGATCCTTATCCTGGGCTTAGGAAGGGTGTTGGTTTAATCCAGCCAACCTCTGAGTTAGTTTTTACGGCTAACTTAGAATAGAATGCTTACAATATACCTAGTCTTTAAAGCTTAACTTTTACAAAGAATAATTTGTGCTGAAAAGAATTTCTCATTTTATTGAAGGAAGAGAAAAGTACATATGCTTGAAAAAAAAAAAAAATAAGCTAAAAGTAAAATAACTTGAGATTGGCCGTATTCCATGGCCTAGGGATTGCCTTGCCATCCTTGTCTTCTAGGTGGTATGCCCCTTTGCCGGCTAACCCAACCACCTTATAAGGACCTTCCCAATTTGGGCCTAACTTGCCGTCTCCTGGGATCAAGGTGTTTCCCATTACTTTGCGCAGTACCCAATCGCCAATTTTGAATTGTCTTGGATGAACCTTTTTGCTGTATTTTCTGATTAACTCTCGTTGGTATGAGGCGATGTGGACTAGTGCTCTTTCTCTTCTTTCTTCTGCAAGGTTGAGTTCTAAGGCTATGGCTTCTCCATTTAAGTCTGGATCAAAATTTTCACTTCGAATTGTGGGGAGGCCAACTTCTAGTGGGATTACTGCCTCCATTCCATAGGCTAAGGAGAATGGTGTTTCTCCAGTTGATCGCCGAGGTGTGGTGCGGTAAGCCCATAAGACGTGAGGAAGTTCATCCGCCCACTTGCCTTTTGCTTTCTCTAGCCTTTTCTTTAGTCCATCCAAGACGACTTTATTTGATGCTTCAGCCTGCCCATTTGCTTGAGGATATGCCGGTGTGGAATTGTAGAACTCTATCTTGTATTCTTCACAAAAGCTTCTAAAGATTCTACCGTCGAACTGAGTTCCATTGTCTGAGATCAGTGCTTTTGGTATGCCAAACCGAGTGATAATATTTTGCCAAACAAACTTCTTCACATCTTTTTCTTTGATTGACGCCAATGCTTCTGCTTCCACCCACTTTGTGAAGTAGTCTGTTGCTGCGAGGAAGAATTTTCTGCCCCCGGGTGCTGTTGGAAGTGGTCCTACTATGTCTAAGCCCCACATTGCGAAAGGCCATGGGCTAGTTAAGGGTAGGAGTTCTCTTGCTGGTTGATGTATTTGGTGCGCGAATTTCTGGCATTTTTCACACTTCTTCACATATTTCTCTGAGTCTGCTTGCATATATGGCCACCAATATCCTTGTGAAATAGCCCTGTAAGCGAGCGACCTTCCCCCTTGATGACTTCCACATACCCCTTCATGTATTTCGAACAGGAATGCTTCTACTTTGCTGGGATGAACGCACTTGAGGTAAGGCCCAGAGAACGACTTCTTATATAATGCCAAAGATGGAGATAGCCAAAACCGCTACGACTTTGCCCTTATTCTGTTGGCTTCTTTTTTCTCTTCTGGTAGGATGCCGTCTTTCAAGAACAGGATGATGGGATCCATCCAAGAAGGGCCTAATTCTGCGCAACATACTTCTTCTGCTTCGGGGTCTTCTATGCTTGGTCTTGGTAAGAAGTCGATGAGTAATGGATGAGGGATTGATATATCTGCCATTGAGGCCAGGCCTGCTAGCTCATCCGTTCGGCTGTTTTCCTCCCTACCAATTTGTTCTATCCTTACCACATCAAACTTCTTGATCTCCGTTCTGACTAACTCTTGGTACTTGGCCATTCTGTCATCATTTGCTTCGTATTCGCCAGAAATTTGGTTTACCACCAGCAGAGAGTCACTGTACACCATTAGTTCGGTTGCTTTCATGAAGTGTGCCGATTTGAGTCCTGCGAGAAGCGCCTCATACTCCGCTTCATTGTTGGATGCTGGGAAGCCAAGGTTGATTGCTTGCTCTATAACCAAGCCGTCTGGAGAGATGAGGACTATGCCAAGCCCTGCACCATGTCGGTTGGATGCTCCATCCACAAAGAGCTTCCACATCTCTCCAACGAATAGTTTCCAGCAGGTGGAAGGGTCAGACGATGCCGTGGGGTCAAGGATGGTGTTTTCTTCGAAGTCCATGTTGGCTGTCTGCCCTTCGTCCTCTGTTTGAACTGCTGGTGAGCCTTTGTTCGTTGCTTCCTTGTCGTCCTTAGTATGGTCTGCCTTGGTACTTGATTGACTACCTTCTGCTAGGGGTTGCGCTATTCCGGCGTCAACTTCCGTCCCTGGTTCGGTTAAGTCAGTTAGGTCGACTGGGCAGATATGATGACTTCCAGGAGTAAACTCTGCGACGAAGTCTGCCAAGGATTGGGCTTTTATCGCTGTCTTGGGTTGAAACTTGATGTCGAATTGTCCCAACTCCACTGCCCACTTCAAAATTCGCCCACTAAAGTTCGCCCTTTCAAACAGAGCTTTTAGTGGAAAGGCTGTGAGGACGACTATGGTGTGGGCGTGAAAGTAGTGCGCTAATTTTCTGGATGCCATCATTAATGCTAATGCTAGTTTCTCTAATGGCAAGTACCTTGTTTCAGCTCCCAATAATGTCTTGCTGACATAAAAGATGGGCAAGTGTTGTATTCCTTCTGCACGAACCAACACCGCGCTGACTGCGTGCTGAGAGATTGCCAGGTACAAAAAGAGTTCTTCACCAGGTACTGGAGTAACAAGTAGTGGTGGGGAAGACATGTACTCCTTCAAGCTTTCCAGAGCTCGGTCGCATTCTTCATCCCACACGAACTTGGCCTTTAAAGCTTGGAAGAACGGTCGCAGTCTGTCCGACGATCTGCTTATGAACCGGTTGAGTGCAGCCGCCATACCAGTGAGATGCTGCACTTCTTTGACTGAGTTTGGTCTCTCCAATTCCTGGATTGCTTTGATCTGAGAGGGGTCGGCTTCTATACCTCGGTTGGTCACCAGGAAGCCCAAGAATTTGCCAGATCCAACTCCGAATGCGCATTTGGACGCATTGAGGCGCAGCTTGTGTTTCTTCAGGATCTGGAACATCTCGCCTAGGTCTTTAAGATGGTCATTCTCATCCTTGCTTTTGACCACCATGTCGTCGATGTAAGCCTCCATTGTTCTGCCTAACAATGGTTCGAACATCTTGGTGACCATCATTTGGAATGTCGCCCCAGCGTTCTTTAGGCCAAAGGGCATGACCTTGTAGCAATATAACCCCCTTGGTGTTGTGAAGGATGTGACCTCCTGGTCTGGTTCATGCATGGCGATCTGGTGGTAGCCTCTGTATGCATCCAAAAAGCTAAGTCGGTTATGCCCTGCCGTTAGGTCCACCAATTGATCTATCCTTGGTAGAGGGAAGCTATCTTTGGGGCACGCCTTGTTGACTGTTTTGTAGTCGACGCAGACACGCCATTTACCATTCTTTTTTGGCACTACGACTGTGTTGGAGATCCATCTTGGGTAGTGCACTTCCCTTATTGCTCCTGCCTCCAGCAGGTTGCCTACCTCTTCTGCCACTATTTCGGCGTGGTGGAGTGCCGATCTGCGTGTGCGTTGAATGACAGGTCTGGCGGATGGGTGGACATTGAGTTGGTGGCTGATGAAGTTTGGATCAATGCCTGGCATGTCGTAAGGTGTCCAGGCAAACACTTCGATATTAGAGGTCAAGAATTCCAGGACCTCTAATCTCTCAGTGCTGGACAACGATGAGCCAAGCAAGAAGAACTTATCCGGGTTCTTCTCATCTATTTTTACCTCCACCAAGTCCTCCACCACTTTCTGATCAGCCTCTTTGCCGACATCCGCGAATAGTTCATTACTTTCTGGCTCTTCCACCGAATGAACGTATCCTTTGGCAGCTCGGCTTCCATTCGCTGTGGCGAAGCACTGTTTTGACATGATCTGATCGCCATAGACTTCTTCAATTATACCGGCGTCATTGGGGAATCGCATTACCTGATGGTATGATGACGCTACCGAACGCATGGCATGCAGCCATGTTCTGCCCAGGATGATGTTGTAGGTGGAGGGGACCTTCAATACCCAGAACTCTACTTGTTTTGTTACACTTCCTGCTCTGACTGGAAGGATTATTTTGCCGACGGGCCACTCTGGCATGGAGTTGAATCCAATCAGGGGAGAAACTGCAGGTGCCAAGTCTTTGTCTTGCAGCTTTAGTTGCTTGAATGTGTCGTAATACATGATCTCACATGAACTACCCTGGTCAATCAGAATCCGCTTGACGTCAAAATCCTTGACTCGGAGAGTGACAACCAGGGCATCATTATGGGGACACTAAATTCGTTCTAAGTCCTTATCCGAAAAGGACATGACGTTTGTTGCCTCTGTCCTCCCCTTCTTGATGGCAGGTTGGGCACTTAATACTTCCCTAAAGTGTTCAGCCTTCTTGATTGAACCCCTGAGCTCGCATACGCGCTCAGGTTCAAAAACTCCATGAATTACATTGATAATGCCTTGAGGTGGTGCATCGATTGGCATTCTATTGGGATGGTCATTATGATCTTGGGGGGCCGGTTGCGCTCCTCCTTCAATGTATTTGTCCAAGTGGCCTGCTGCCACCAATTCTTCCAAGTGCTGTCTTAGTGGCGTGCAATTCTCAGTTCGGTGCCACTTTTCTTTGTGGAAGGTGCACCGGGATCTGTCGTCGTAATTCTTCTGAGCTTCCCCTAGCTTGGCTGGCCACTTCACAAATGGCTCGTCCTTTATTTCGCTCAGAATCCGATATATTGGTTTTTTGAACACCGTTGTTATGGCAGTGCGGATTCTCAACCATCTTTTGTCTGGGTCTTCTCCGTTATCTCGTCTGCCACGCCCGTTTTTATTCTGCCGATCTACTGTATTGACCTTTGCTGAGGTCTTCTTTTCTGGTACTACGGTCGTGCTAGATTTTGCTTTTGCACGTGCGCCATCCTCTTCTACCCTGATGTGCTGATGCACTCTCTCCATCAGGGCCTCCATAGTGAGGGGTGGCGTCATGGTAATTGAATCCCGTAGTCGGTTCCCTACTGGTAGGCCTCTTTTATATTGCGCAATGGCCAGATTGGTGGGGCAGTCTCCAATCTGGTTGAATGTCTCCCAGTAGCGACTGTTGTAAGATCTGAGGGTCTCTTTTTCACCCATGTCGATGGAGAGTAACTGGTCTATCTCCACCGGTGTCTTAGTATTTGTCCGAAACCTCGTTACGAACGCTTCTGCCAATTGGGCCCAGGAGGCTATGCTGCCCTCTGGGAGCTTTTCGAACCAAGTCAAGCCTAGGTCGCCCAGACTTGATGGGAAGAGTATGCACATTAAGGCCTCGTTTCGCCTGTACACAGCCATGACTTGGCGAAAGTGGCTCAAGTGTGAATACGGGTCCGTCTTCCCTTCATATGTATTGAATTTCGGCTGAAGGAAGCCTGATGGTAGGGGTGCGTTTTCGATCGCTGGGACAAACGGCGAAGTCTGTAGTCTTGCCAATGCCTTGTCCGTTGGTTCGTAGGCCGGTCGCGGTATTGGCATTCCAACCTCGACGCTTCCATGCGTCCGAGGAGCCAACCGTTGTAAGGCCGAAACTCGGTGTGGATCTCTTGCCCTGGCATCCTCCTTGCATCGTGCTTTTTCTTCTAGCACGGTTCGTAAGTCGGATGACCTGGGCAGCTCTGTTTGTCTGGATCTGGTTTGGTGTGAATGTGAAGGCCAATACGTGCTTCCTTCAGTGTATGATCTTTCGGATCTCGTCCTCTCAGACCTAGAGTGACGAGTCCTTGAAGATAAGGAGTGAGTGTCGCCTGTCCTGAGGCTTCTGCTCTCTCCTTGGGAGGGTGTAGTATTCCTACTACGATTCTCTGAGTGGCGAGGGGGCGTCTTGTGCTTGCGCCCCTCTCCTGTCGCCACCTCTTTAGTTTTCATCTGGCGTTTTAATGCTTCCATGTCCGCCGCCATCTTTCGAATTAATTCATCTTGTTCCTTTACGCGATCTTCCAGGGCTTGAGGATCAATCCTTCTCCTTTGCCTGTCGGGACTTTGAGAGTGACGAGGGCTGCCATTCCGCCTTCCCCTGCCACTCCTCCTGGAATTATGTTGTTGGGGCTCCAAGTCCGCCATGGGAGGGACAGCAGGTAATCCTTCACGCCTCGCGTCCCCTTCTGGAGTTAGTCCGTCGACGGCGGACTGCGGCAAGTCTTCAATGTGTGCCATTGAATGAGAAAAGGAGAAGCTTAGTCAAGAGGTTTTTGTTCTTGTCTGTTCTTCCCACAGACGGCGCCAATTGTACGGGGAGGAAATAATTCTCCTCGTATAATCCTGTTGACCAAGTCCACGCTCCTCCGTACGACGTTGCTTTGTCACCTGAAAACACAAACGTGAGCTAGCCGGCGGGTGTGTGCCGGAAACCTCTCCGATGCCTAAGTCAGTAAGCTTGACAAATAGACAAAGATTTATGCTTTCAAAAAGTATTGTGTTCAATTACCTCCTCCAAGATGATGCTTGTAGGCTTTTATAAGTTTCTCGTGGCACAATCCTGGTAGGACTTGTATTTCTCCATGCAGAGTCCTCCTAGGATTCATTCTCCTAAGGATAATGCTTATCCTTTTACACCCTCCCCCACTGCTTAAACCAAGTGAGATGGTTTTCTTTATGGCCGAACTTCCATTTGACCAAAGTAAAATTGGCTATACCGAGCCACAGAGGGCCGAACTATCCTTAGCTCGGTCTTCTCCTCTAACTCATTACTTCGGCTGTTCTGTTCAACCTTGACGTACTTAGATCAAACTTCCAAGTAACAAGTTCTGACCGACCTAACCATTGTAAGTCACGACCGGACTAACTCCGAAACCGGCCTTCTCAGAACATACTGTGACCGGACTAACTCTGAGACCGGCCTAACTGTGAGTTGCCTAAAGACCGGAGTAGTTTTACTCTTCCTTGGGCCGAAGTAAATATCTCTTCTTGAGCCGGAGTAATTTCACCTCCTTGGGCCGAAGTAACTTTGTCTTCCCAAGGCCGGAGTAACTTTGCCCTTCTGGGCCGGAGTATCTATTGCGGCCTTCTTACTTAGTCCTTCGCGTTTTGGGCCTCAATGCCCAACTCGCGGCTCGGCCCAATTTTTCCCAAAAATTACCCTCTCAATAATCATATTTCAAATTTAAAATAAGAAATTAATTTAGATCTAAATACATTAAAAAAATCTAATATCTACCACCAACAAAATCATTAGGTTAAAAAATTTGGTATTATCCAACCTGTTCAACCTGTTCTAGCTTCAATGACTGCCCAGCCCGTTCCATCACATAGAATTAAGATTATTTAAGGTTTCGGATAAAGATTTGAAACCCGAACCCACTCATGAATCCGGCCCGTACAAGCCCGCATAAGTAAATCCAACCCGACCATCCTATCAACCAGACTCAAACTATCCTGTCCAAAAAAAATTTAATATTATCCAAAAAAAAAAATAACACTGTTAAATTCAATTTTAATCCATTAAAATCAATAATATTCTCTTTATAATATATATATATATATATATATATATATATATATATATATATTTGACAACTTATACTATCCTTGTAAATTGTACTTTAAAAAAATACACAAAAATACACAAAATAAAATTTGTTAAAATTGAATTTCGCAATGACCGGTGATATCTTCCAAACCTCAACTTTTTACATATAATATTGTCACAATCTGTTAATTTGATGTATTTAATAGTATTAATTAATTTGATCATATGAATTATTAAAAAAGAAAAATAAATGTGCATAACTTAATAATATAAGTCTAATAAAAAATGTATAACTCAATTCACTTTGATTTTGGCCCATAAGAGTCGGGCTTATAGGTGGGACTTGATTTTAATTGTTTTAAGAGTAAATTACGAATACACCCTTTAAGATTTGTTTAAAGTACAGATTATCTCTTGTGGTTTGAAAAATTATAAATACTCCCTTGTTAGAATTTTTTTATTAAACAAAATTAACTAAAAAAATAAAATTCATAATTACTCTTCTATACAATAATAAAATTACCTAAATTATTAGTTGAAACATATTTCTAATATCATTAAAAATTATTAATTGACTAGATAATTTATTAATAAAATAGGCGATTTATTATGAAATTAGAAATCTCAATAGGTGAAATTAGAAATCCTTGAGGGTGTATTTGTAATTTATCCTTTTATTTAAAATAAGTTAGGCCTATATTAACCCGTTGACGGTTCAAAACTTGAAAAATCCATTAATATATGAAATGTTAACACAATAATTGCGAGCGGAATGAGCCTAACCTATCCATTGATGACCCTAACAACCACCATGCATTTTAAGATCTGAAATGCTAGTGTCAAAGGGATTTTTAAGGCTGCCATTTCCACAAAAATGACCAACGATATCCCAAAGGTAAATTGAAAGTCTAGGAGGGGTTTGATTGGTTTTAAGTGTCGTCACTTAGTTATAGGTTTCGATAAATAATATATATGAGCTTTCAAGGATAGATACTAGTCCCGTTATTTATCCAAAATAATAGGTTTAGGGCTAAGTTACTAAGTGAGAAAGTGTTAAACATCTACTCAACCTAATCATATGGTTAGTTTAACATCTATATTTATATAAGACATGAGAAAATAAGCAAATAATCAAAGACTGGCTCAATTGTGACCAACTGCTCTTTCTATCTTGTCTCCCTTTCCAAATGGATGAATATGGTTTATGTATGGGGGGAAATATTCATCGAACCTGTATTGCCTGCGACCAGGCTTGTGTTACTCCAAATGACATTGTACTAACTCAAAGCACAACTTAGGTGAGCTAATCGATGGGTGTTGTGCTGATAAACCCTTCAGACGGTCAACTTAACACCTAGAGAAGATGAAGGAATGTAGAGAAAGAGAGAGTGAGAAATTGCGGATCTTTTTCTCAATAGAGTCGTGCGCCTTATATAGACCATTCCCTTACTTTCTAAGATTGTGCATGTACCACTTCATTTGTCCTTTGTTGCCATTTCTTTTCTTTACACGAGTACTCATCAATATTGTCAAATAGCACTAACAAAACTACCAAATGGTATTAACGCGTACTTTAAATGAGTTCTTCCCCTTACGCTATTATTGGGCCATGTGGTGTACATTGACTGAGCTACCCTTGACCGAACTTCAACCAGTCTAACCCAGACCAATCTCTAAGACCAAGCTCACTCTAGTCAAACTACTTTCAGAGGGGCTTTACTAGCCTGGCTCGCCGTGTTCACCCCTGCCAAGCTCCAATTGCTCGTTGCTCGAACAAACTCCGCACAACTCCTTAGCTCGATAGAAACTCATATCTCAGTCAAAGACACGTCCTCATTCTACCTTAGCCCGACCTATCTCCAAGGCGCGGGCTTAGCTCGGCTGAGATTCTTATTCCAGTCAAGTCATATCCCTATTCCACCTTAGCCCGACTTATCTCTGAGGCGCGGGCTTGGCTCAGCCTATGATCCAAGCTCGTTATCCAACTTGGCCCAACATCTGAGATTTAGGCTAGTTTGGTTGCACGGTCAAGAACGAACGTCCACCTGAGATTTAGGTCAGCCTATTTGTCAGGCACAAATTCCCCTCTCAATTTATATTTATAAAAGAAGATGTCTGAAATCGAGTACAAGGTCAGTTGAATGCTCTTTTGCCAGGTATAGGGGCAAAGACAACACGAGAAAAGTCGCAACAATGCACACCATAACAACACCTTCTATGCCATGTCATTTTCTGATGCACACCATGTGGCCTTAAGACATGCCATTGTGCTCTGAATTTGTACAATTTTGTTTAAATTATGAATTTAAATAGAAATTTAAATAAAAAATAATTCTTAATCAAAACACAACTATATATATATATATGGTACAATCTCTGTTAATTAAAAAATACCACGCACACATGTTACAGTCGTAATCAACAAGTATTTAACAATTTTCTCATTACAGGGTGCTGAATTAAATATCTAAGAATAAACATAGGAGATATTAAAGTTACTTTTGATATCACAATTCCTTGAACTAAACAAATCCGATAATTACCTACTCAAACCTATTACTTTAAAACCACTTGTGGTAGTGGCCATGTGCGTACTTTCCAAAGTTAAATTTATTAATAACCCACATTGATGCGCTTAATTATTTTGTTCAATCTCACCATCTCAGTGTTAAAAGAAATAAATATCCAAGTGTGCCGTGTCACCAACTCAAAAGATTCTTACTTTACTTGATTGAGTCAATGTCAACCAATTAATTTGTATAAATCTAACTCTAGAAACCTAATTTTTTAATGAAAAATGAATTCTATGCCCACCGTTGATAAGTTTAGCTTTGATTTTTTTACTCGTCAGAATCTATTCTAAAAAAAAAAAAAAGTATCATTTCCATCACTCTGCATTGTGATTTGAACTCACAACATTCACTATATAAGTTAGAGGAATTTGGGAGACGGTTGTGCTTCATGCATACTGTTGTGCAATCAATGGAGTTCCACCCCCCAGTCCATTTTGATAATTTAAATTATTTATTTTTTTAGTTATATTGAGTAAAATATATTTGTAAGAAATTAAGTTGATCTGGTATTGATAACCCTTTTATCTAATCACATTTATATTACAATAATGTGATTTTGTATGTAAAATTGAATATAAATGTACTTAGATGAAAGTGTTATTACTATCCAATCAATTTAATTTTTTACAAGTATGTCTACTCAATATACTCTAAATAGTAAAATATTTGAATTATCAAAATTAGACCTGAAATTAACACAAATAATTACACAACAGTAACTATTGTGCTTTATGCACAATAACCACCCATCTTCTGAGCCAGAGAGCCTATCATCATAACACAAAATGAAAATTTCAACTTGGATTGAACACAGAGTAATTGTGAATTGACCACATTGTCCAATGTCTTGCATTTTTTTTATTTGAAAATTGATGCTGTTTCCGAATTCACACCAATAATAGCAAGTAGCTACTGCTTTACTTAAGTGCTTCTCTCGATGGCCTATCGGGCCAACAACATGGGTTTCAATTCGACGATCTACTCTTAAAAAAAAAATATATATATATATATATATATTTTTAAAACTATAATGGTCGCACATTATTTGAAGACAAAGATAATAAAATAAAATCTTGTAATTAAGATTATTGAATTAATTTAATTTAATTCATTTCGTTCATGTTTTAAGTACTTATGTGTATATCATTCATATAAATTAAAGGTTTAAGTGAGCTAGACTAGACCATCTAGTCCTCTAATATGGATTAGAGAGAGACCAATCCCTTTACTTAGATTGTTGTTGATTTTTATGCAAATCAACATATTTAAGCAATAGACACTACTAATTGTTGTTAACAATCACATAACCCTATTTCTCTTATCCTCGTCGTGGATAGGGCTGCAAATTAGTTGAATTTGGGATGTTAGAGCTCAAATCATTGAAAATTAATTGAGTTTGAACTCAAGTTGAGTTCAAGAATTCTATTCAATAAGTACTTGAAAAATTTGAGATCGGCTCGAGTTATTTCAATTAATAAACAAGCCAAAATGATGGCGTATTGCGACATCCAGCTGATGGTGAGGCATGGAAGGACTTTGATAGGCTGCATCCTACGTTCTCTACGGATCCTCAGAATGTACGGCTAGGGCTTGCCACGGATGGTTTCAATCCATTCGGACATATGAGTACATCGTACAGCATGTGGCCCGTAATCTTAATGCCTTACAATCTACCCCCATGGAAGTGTATGAAAGATCCATTTGTCATGATGTCATTGCTTATTCCCGGACGATCCGCACCTGGAAGGGACATCGATGTTTACTTGCAACCATTAGTAGAAGAGTTAACTAATCTGTGGGAGCATGATGTGCAAACATATGATGCCTCAAACGGCCAAATATTTACAATGCATGCAACAGTCATGTGGACCATCAACGATTTCCCTGCATATGGTTCCTTGTCTGGTTGGAGTACAAAAGGTTACCTGGCCTGCCCTAATTGTAACATCGATGCATCATCTCAGAGTTTGCGAAGTAAGATTGGGTATATGGGTGCTCGGCGGTACTTACCTGAGAACCATAATTGGCATAGAAGTAAGCTATTCAACGGTGAAATTGAGAATCGATCCAAACCTGTGGAGTTATCAGCAGAACAAATACTGCAGCAAATTAATTTGGGGACGTACAGGCCGTATGGAAAGCATCTAACCAACCAAAAAAGACAACGGACTGAAAATTTAACTCCGAACTGGACAAAAAGAAGCATTTTGTTCGACCCACCCTATTGGAAAACACTTAAGCTTCGACATAACCTTGATATCATGCACATAGAGAAGAATATATGTGACAATCTACTTGGGACACTATTGAGCATTGATGGCAAGAACAAAGACACCGATAAAGCACATTTGGATCTGGAGGACATACAAATACGAAAGGAGTTACACTTGATAAGGCATGCAAATGGCTCTTTCCAGAAGCCTCCGGCATTGTACACATTGTCCCCGGCAGAACAAATAGGGTTTTATGATTTCTTGCAATCAGTTAAGTATCCTGATGGCTATGCAGCAAATGTATCCAATTGTGTCACGGCGAAAGGTGGTAAGTTAGTTGGCCTCAAGAGTCATGACTGTCATGTCCTTTTATAACGACTTCTTCCCATTGGGATGCGAGGATACCTTCCTACCGAGATTGGGACCACAATGTTTGAGTTTGGAACTTTTTTCAAACAGTTGTGCTCAAAGACATTGAGGGTGACTGATTTGGAGAAATTGCAAGAACAAATCGTACTTATACTTTATAAGCTTGAAAAGATTTTTCCTCCTGCTTTTTTCGATGTCATGGTCCACTTGGCAATTCATTTACCTTACGAGGCTAGGCTTGGAGGGCCTGTTCAATATCGATGGATGTATCCTATTGAGAGGTATAACGAGTCAAAACTTTTTTTTTGTAATTATAGTTCAATATGAACATACTGACGATCATGGCGATGTTTACATGTAGGATGCTCAGTCTGCTTAAAGGATTTGTGGGCAATAAAGCTCGTCCAGAAGGATCCATTGCGGAGGCCTACATATCGAAAGAGTGTACGATGTTTTGTTCAATATATTTGCATGGAGTTGAAACGGTGTTTAACCGGGAAGAAAGGAACTACGATGGGGGTGACAATGGCCCGGGGTTGGCGATTTTCACTCAAAATCTTCGTCCTTTTGGTCAACTCCCAAGGGCAATTGATGTGTCCGTAGCTGACCGCGAATTGGCTCATTGGTTTGTACTACACAATAGTTTGGAAGTGGACGAATATCTAGAGTATGCTTCTTCATCATCTATGCAACATACCTTTTCTACATGGTTTTTATTTTTTAAAGTCTTCATTATTCCAATTACTTATGACTTACATCATATTAACTAGGGAACACAAGCTCGTGTTGCAACAAAAATATGGAAGTTCATGCAACATTACAACGCGACAATGCAAAGAATTCCCTAAATGGTTCAAACATCGCGTAAGATTATGTAACGTGTTACTGTTAAGTGTGGAGATAACGTTGAATTATTCTAAGTTTGAATTGACATGACATACTTTCTTGTGTAGATGAACCAATTGCAAAATGAAAACTCACCTGACGCAACCGATGAGATGTGGTCATTAGCTAATGGACCTAATGCCTTAACGAATACATATTTGGGATGCATTTGTAATGGCGTCCGATTCCATACTATCGACTGTGATAACCGTCGTAAATGTCAAAATAGTGGGTTGGTAGTGGAAGGCGACCACGAAGGCCAGTTGATAAAGTTCTACGGGTACCTTTGTAAAGTGTGGGAACTAACATATTTGTTTGGACATCGGGTTGTTTTGTTCCAATGTGAATGGTATAACACCGGTAGTAGTCGAACTTTGCGCGTCGAACCACATGTGACAACTGTTGACATAAGAAGTCGATGGTATAAAGATGACTCGTTTGTATTCCCAAGCCAAGTTCAACAAGTTTTCAATGTTCCTGATACGAAGTTAGGGCCGAATTGGCGAGTCGTAGAAAAGTTTCAACATCGACGAATTTGGGATGTGCCAGAGCTGGATATGCTAGAATTTGATGAAGTGTTGCAAGATGATGAAAATAGTACTGTTGTACCAACTGAGCCTATTGATGATGTTGTTGTTTTACGTCGGGATGACATTGAACCACAAATTATTTCAATGGAAGTTTCTCAGTCCAATAAGCGTGTACAACCGGAGGGTGTTATGGATGATGCGTTCATCTGCGATGACGACGATGAACTAACAATCTCGGGTGATGACGAAGAAGATGAGATGGAAAATGATTTTGATACAGATACGGATCTAGAGTTTTAACTCAGTTTGTTTCTTTGTTCGGGTTGTTTTGTTGATGTCACAGGGGCAATTAAGAATATTGATGAAATTGTAATTTGAATTTCATGCCTACTCTTGAATTTCATGTAATTTGAACCTTGTACTTTTAATTTCCTCTACGATTTCTATGAACTATTAGAGCAAATTGAAAATCAAATTCATACTTAGTTCGGATTTTCCATTCGGACAGCTGTGCTATGTGGCTGCTTTTCCTACAATCTGTGCAAATTTGCACAGCTGCTCTGTCTCTGTTTGCTGAGTTTGATAGTTCGCTGCTGTGTGCTGTGTGCTGCTCTGTCTCTGTAACGTGCTGTGTGCTGCTATTTGGTTGTTACATTTTGCTTTCAAAATACTACTTTGCAATTACTTTATGTTGTTAGATTTTGCTTGGTGTCAATTCTTTTAAGCTAAGTAGACTGCGTGGCTATGGGATCAAGATGGAATTTCACCCGGAATAGTTCTCAAGGGGCCACTTTGATTCTTTTTACTATGTGTTTGCACAAAATTTTGAGCATGTTATATTTTTTCCTGAAGTGCACATAATTTGTGAAGCAAATCAACCATCTAGTTGCTATTACTTTTGAGGTCATTTAGATATACAATTGTTCTGTCCTAAGTTCCTAACCTAAATTAGTATTATTAGTCGGCACTACAATGGACTTCTGTTTTCTTGATGGGAGATTTGCAAAGAACATTTACAAACAGTGTGTTTTAATTAATAGAGCAGCAGTTCAATTCCTTACTGGCATGCGGTTGTAGGAAATCCTTAAAATAAGATGCAATACTGTGTGGACACATCACTCTTCACGTACGTGTTATGTATAAGACAAGATTGCAGATATATGTGCTACTTTCTTTTCTTATAACTTTATTTGGCCATTCATCATCTGAGGCTGATCTTTTCTTTTCTTAATGCCTTTAGTTTACTATAATTTTGCTGATATTATATACATATATATATATATATATATATATATATATTGGTGTCAATTAACTTCGGGTCTTCACTTATGTACCCCTGCACTAGGGTGGAAACATTTAAAATGATGGCCTTCATTTCAAGCCTAGTAGATATGATATCATTTTCAGGCCTAGCTAATGCTTGAAATTCAACTCAGAGAAGCTCCCTTTGTCTTACTTTCCTGTTTTGTGACTGTCAGTTTGGTGGCTCCTGGAAAATAGTTCATAACCACCCTGTCTATCAATGATATTCAGTCAATCAACAAGATGAAGTTATATGGACAGTTTCTCTCTATTTTTTTTTTCTAAAAGTAGTTCTAGAGCAGAAGATAATAAATGCACCCTCATTTGTCTATTGTTTTCATGCACATTGCCTCTATGAAGTCCCTGCCTTAATTCCTAGCAATACTATCTAGGGTTGGTTTGGAGTACAATTGCAATCAAACTGCAAAATACTACGACATTAGAACCCTAGTAAAGTTAGAACCCTGATTCTATAATATAATATCAATATCAACTTGATTCTATTAAAGTTATGCTTCTTCTTATTTTTAATTAAGTTGTTGCACTGATCCCTAGAGTTCTATAAGTTGATATTAGGAGTCAACCTTGCAAATATCAACTGTTTTTTCTTTTGTTTGCTACTGGTCTAATATGTTAGCCTATATGGATTCATCTATGAGCTCAGATGGAAGCCAAAGCAGCTTCCACTCTGTCTTGGTTTGTTTGTTGACCCTTTCACTTAGGATTAGTATAGACAAAAAACTAACATAAAATTATAGGCCACAACAATTTGGCAACAACCATGTCTTTCTAGATAGTACTATTGATTACAAGACATGAGCAATTATCAATTCAATCTCAACCACAGTTGAATATATATATTTAAAGGAAAAGGAAGAGTTACAGTATTTCACAATACCCTCAACATAACATATATATTATGGTATATAATCTTCATGGTTTATCAAAAAAATATCACTGGTCTCGTCCTATCAAATATATATATATATATATATATACATACATATAATATATTTATAAGGTTTACTGGTATATAATCTTATCCCCATTGATGACCAACTATAATGGTTTTACAGTTTCAGAATGTAGAAGAATTATGTAGATGGCAAATTGAAGATTAATGAAACCCAATTGTAAATCCTTTGGGACTAAACATGGTACCATTATCTAGGTACATGAATGTTTACCACCAACAGGGTAAGATGGTGACCAACACTCATCCTATGATTTTTTTTTTTAAATAAGTATTTTTGAGAAATTCCAAAGCCGTAAAAGAATCAATTGTTCCCAAAACAAAAAAGAGATGAAGTTGTGTGTGTGTGTGTGTGTGTGTGTATGGTACCCTTGGCTTAGGCCTTACTCACCCCATAAATTAGCCCCTAAATTTGAGCCTTGTGTTTTTCTCAATTACCTCCCCTCTGTCAAAGGCTATAGATGCCTCAACCTTCTTATTGGTAAAATTGTCTTATTTAGGCATGTTAGGTTTCAAGAGTCTACTTTTCCCTTTTCTTCTATTACTTCTCTCCCCATCCCTCATCTGTCCTCTCTATAGTCCTTCTTTTGGTCTCCCTCCCCTACCTTGATATCCTCTTCCTATCAGCCTACTTCTTCACCTACCACTACTATTTTGCCCCCACAGCATTTGTCCACATCAGTTCAGCCTTGTCCTGCATCTCAGCCACCTCACCACTGGTCCTTACAGGCTTACTTCTCAGCCTACTTATGTGCTTCCCTCAGACTACCCTGCCGCTTATCCTCTCACACAGGTTAATCTACAGTATTCGTATGTCCCTCAGTCTCATTTTTCTTCTCCAACACATGCTTCTACTTCACCTCTTGCCTCCTTTCCTATTCCCATTGATTCTCTTGTTATGGTTTTACAAATCTATGCATAAATGTACATAAATAATGTACATCTGTTTACTGCTTTGAAAACTTTATTAGTTAATGTACTTGGTATCAAAATATGTAGTTTAACTGTTTAATTCAGTGATGCTGGCAGCTTTTAATTCAAAACTTTATTGTTTAATTCAATAATGTACATCTGTTTAATTCAGTTTAACTGTTTAATTACAAATTCATATTATGTAGAGTTCTGAATTTCTCTTTTTTTAACCTTTCTATTGTTTATTTTCTGTAAGTTTCAAGGAACAAAGGATAAAAGAAATACAATAGCTGTGGATTATGCTCATAAAAGCTTCTTTCATTCCTTTCTTATGAGATGGCTGCTTCAGTGACTTTTGATATGTTTTAATGTGAGTAATAATTCTAATGTCTTTAATGTTCTACAGAGAGTGGGTAATGAATAAAGATATTTGTTTTGCACTAATGTGTATTATGGTTAGGCTGTCAGACTAATACATTTTATTTATTTTTTTTGTAAAGAGAATGGAAGGAAATTGAGGCATTTTCACATCTACTAACATTCTTATCCACATGTAATTGTCACATAGGATTGGGGCTTCTTTGTGCCATACTTGATTGGGAGCATTTCTGTAGTAGTTTTGGCTGTGGGAAGCATTTCACCTGGGTAAGTTGTTAGGCATTAACTACGTTATTTCCTTACTATAGGTTGTCTTCAATATGTCAACAAACCTTTCAATTTTGAATTACCATGACGTTTAAATCAGAATATTGTATAATTGTTAGCTCAGTTGGGCACTTTTAAATTGTATAATGAATTATTAAAGAAGAGCACAGTTGAGGGCTGATAGAGAATTTCGAGATTCTTGTTCTAAAGATGGAAAGGGTAATGTTCATTATTGGCTATATTACAGTTAGTTCATTAATGCTTCTCTCCACATTACCTTTCCCTCCACAAATCCCTTCCCAAATCCAAAATCCAAACACATCCTTAGGCTAATGAAGGGCATACCTTTGACCTTTTTGTTTATCCAGATTTCTGCCAGCATCCCTGCACTAACTCCAGCAACAATCCATGCCCTGTAAAAGGCAATTGCAGAGGGTAATGATCTCCGAGGAAGAAAATAACAATCTGGGATTTGCCTAACCTTTCTTGGAAGCCGTTTCTTAGTAACAGGCCCTGCACTAGGCTCATTATGGATGGAATCACCAATACTGTTCCAGTCCATTCCTTTCAATTAATCTGTTAGTTCTTCAGATCCCATAGGAGAATACTAGTTTCTACATGGCTGAATTACACATAGCAGCAAAAGTTTCTGACTAGTCATCAGAATTCATAGTACTAGGGCCCTGAATAAATTCCTAAGGTAAGAATTATGGATACTAATGAAAAGAGTAATGCCATACAAACAAACTGATGTTGTCCTTGAGTTGTTCTTATCAATGGTTTGTTATTGCAGGCTACAACAATTTATTACAAATTTTTTTGTTAATAATAATTCCAAAATTTGTTGGGGTAATGAGTATATTAAATGAACAATGGACAATTGAGAAGTTTTTTTTTGTATCATCATCATCATGTTCTCTTAGTTTATTAGTTACCATTGATTAACGAGCAATTTATAATTGAGTAAACATTGTTGTGTCATTATTGCAGCAGTTACACTACTAATGTATGCGATGTTTATTACTCATGTACGTTTGTTACGTAATGTAGGTACAATGATTCCGGGAATCAAGACGGGGCGACGTAAGAGAGCAACAAGTGGCAATGTACTATCAACATCTAAAGCATGTACACAGGAGATTGGCACCCCAATGACGTTCTCTGATGAGAAGCAACCACCAGATGATACACAAACTGTGGTGGAGGAGACGCAACCAGGTGGAATGGGTAAGAGCATACTATTTAGTTGTTTAAAAAAAATTTGGTTTTGTTTTGTTTGTAATGTTGACTACCTTCCCCTTTTTGTACCAGGGAAAACGAGGTCAACTCGTGTTCAGGGACGTACATTAGGCAAAGGCGTGCAGAAAAAAATTGCTAGGAAAAAAAGGGAGAAATTACACGTCTATGTCAATCGGGTGTTAAACGCAATCACAGGAGGGAATGCCACCCCAGCGACGAATGAGTTGGGCCTTCAAATTAGACGGTTGTGCCCTCTTCAGAGCGTGAAGTCGTGGATAAAAATTGATCAAAGTACGAAAGATGCGATCGTCCAAGCGGTGCTAGTATGAGATTCATCTTGCCATAATGTCTTTATTATGTAATTTGTAATTAGTTAAATTAATTGTTCTACTAATTCTCTTACAATGTTTGTAGGACAAGTTTGTTATCGGCAATGATTTTGATAATAATGAACAAGCTCAATAGATCCTCGATAAGAAGGCATATTTGTTATACAAGGATTAGAGGTACAGTCTAAAGCAAGAGTTCCTCGAACTTGAGGAAAAGGGTGTTGATGACCCCTATAGTCATCCACCTAGTGGAGTGAGCTTGGAGGACTAGAAATACCTGATTGATGTTGCTTGGAAAGACAAATCTCACTTGGTAACAAATTAATTAGAAACCTCATTATTGAAATTAATTTATGTGTTAATATGTAAAACTTCTTCAATAATATATGTAAAACTTCTTCACTGAAACTAAGTAAAGCATGGTTTTTTTTTTCATATTTTTTTAGAAACGCTCTACAGCTGGTAAAGCAAATAGGGGTATGCTCCCCTATAATCATACAAGTGGATCGCGATCATTTCCTATAGCAATGTCGCTTATGGTGAGAAGTTAATTTAGTAATGTAATGGATGATTGATTCTTCTTCATTTTGAATATTACCATGTACTAATTCGTCTATGGAATTTTTCCATACGTAATAGGCAAATAAGGATGGAGATATAGATTTTCCCGAATTTTATAAGAAAGCACACAAGTCCAAGAAGACGGGAGATTAGATTGACCCCAAATGTGGTGAGCTACATGTGAGTATTGAATGTTGAAACCAAGTGTGATGCATATCAATTAATAAAGTTGTTTTAAATTCGTTCTCCCATCTTGACTTTATTGTTTTCTTGCCATTACAGGATGATATGGTGAATCTACAACTAACAGCCACCGATGCGGGGTTGCCATTGACCCACGAAGAAGTATCAAGGCAAGTGCTTGGGGAAAAAAAAAATTACTTGCGTGGATGTGGGATAGGCCCACAACCCTCTTCCACAGCTTCTAGTGCGGCACGAGCATGTCATAAACATATGGAGTCAATGAGAGCGGAACTGGAGGTTCTTCGTGAGTAGCGTCAAAGTGATCACGAGGAGTTGTTGAAGGAAAAAGAGGAGCGTCAAAGAGATCGGGAGGAGCTATTGAAGGAGAAAGAGGAACGGCAAAGAGATCGGGAGGAGCTATTGAAGGAGAAAGAGGAGCGGCAAAGAGATCGGGAGGAAATTACGAGGGAAAGAGAGCAGCTGATCAAACAAGTCGATGAAGAAAAAAAAGCACGGGAGGCACAAGGTGTACAACTCAATCATCTGAACGACGTGGTGTCACGGCTCACAACCCTCTTGCAAGGTTTAGATGGTCATCCTACTATTTGGTAAACAGAATTTTCTTAACAAGCTACTGCAACTTTTACAAAAAAAATATGGATCATATTGGCATAGAATTGTTTTCTAAAGTTGGTATGCAAATATTTTTTCGTGATGTGCTTCGAATAGGTTTTGAGGCATAATGTGAGTAGACATTGCAGCAGCCAACTTGGTGTTTGATACATTACAAAAAGGACCATAATCTGATTTCCATAAGGTAACCAAGTCCAATTGAATGTCATTTCAGATTTAAGAGTAATTGAAGAAACCAAGAGAAAGTAGAATGAATTTTGATTTAGTACAATATAACTAGTACAAAGGAGCTTTGATTTCAAAACTCTAATTGTGAAGAATGAATATGTGATATTAAGTTTCTTAATAATAAATCTATAAAAATAAAACCAACACTAATTTGATGAACAAAGCTCCACATTTTCAACCTGATTTGGCCTACTTACATGAGCTGATGCAACCTAATGCAACCTGATTGGATGAACACTTGTGGTTGAGGCTGGCCACAACAGATTATCAACCTGATTTGGCCTACTTACATGAGCTGATGCAACCTAATGCAACCTGATTTGATGAACACTTGTGGTTGAGGCTGGCCACAACAGATTATCAACCTGATTTGGCCTAGTTACAGGAGCTGATGCAAACAAAGTTTTGATCCTTAAAACGTCCACATTTTCCCAATCATAAGCTGCCTTCTAAGTGTGCCATGCATTCTAATCACCTTATCATACAATTTCTTTGGTTCTTGGTTGTTTTCCAAGAGCTTATTGACTCATAAGAAGTATATTTAAACTAGAGAATGAAATCAAGGAAATCGGTTACAATATAGCCATAGGAATAAACAACCAAATTTCATTAAAGTAAGGGAGAAAAATCCATGAATCCTCACCTTGTTGCCTACACTTGCATCCACCTATACAATTGCAGATGCACCTGTGTTCAGGCTAAAATCAATTAAAAGTGTTCTCCCACATGCTAACCAGGTGGTGGATTGGCTCATATAAAAACGCCATAAACATAGCCGAAAAAAGGCCTTCGAGGGCTAAAAATTGAAAGCAACCCCCGAACCACTGCGGGGATGGCACGGGTAGCTTCCTTGTGTGAAATAGGACCCGTGGGGACAGATGGGACGTAATTAGCGTGTGTACGTTGGGCATTGGCATGAAATGCGCCATGAACTTAGCTGAAAAAAGGCCTTCGACGGCCGAAAATTGAGAGTAGCCCTTGAACCACTGTAAGGATGGCACGGGTAGCTTTGTCATGTCAAATAGGACCTGTGGGGATACACGGGACGTAATTAGCACATGTACATTGGGCGTTGGCGTGAAATGCGCCATGAACTTAGCTGAAAAAAGGCCTTCAAGGGCCAAAAATTGAGAGCAGCCCCCAAACCACTGCGGGGATGGCACGGGTAACTTCTATGTGTCGAATAGGACCTATGGGGACAGACGAGACGTAATTAGCACTTGTACGTTAGGAGTTGGCATGAAAAACGTCATAAACTTAGCTGAAAAAAAGCCTTCGAGTGCCGAAAATTGAGAGCAGCCCCCGAACCACTGCCGAGATGGCACGGGTAGCTTCCTCGTGTCAAATAGGACTTGTGGGGATAGACGGGATGTAATTAGCATGTGTACATTGGGAGTTGGCGTGAAAACACCATAAACTTATCCGAAAAAAGGCCTTCGAGGGCCGAAAATTGAGAGCAAGCCCCGAAGCACTATATTGATGGCATGGGTAGCTTCCTCGTGTCAAAGACGACCTGTGGGGACAGACGGGACGTAATTAGCACGTGCACGTTGGGAGTTGGTGTGAAAAACACATAAAGCTTATACAAATATATTAAAGCTTACAAATATATATATGTTCTATAAGCATCTCTATATATGTACAGTTATGAATAAAATATATATATTTTACACATTAGACTAAACTTGACTTGGGGTTTACTTAGAAATTTCTTTGCACTTTCAATACAACTTAACGTGTAAAGAAACTATATTGAAATTCCTAAATTCAAACAATATTTACATACAATTGCAATTACAATTGACATGCTTGCAATTTGTGTTTTGTAGATGGCTATAACTTTTTGTTTACAATGGAACTAATGGGTGTAATTTTTTTTGTGTAGATGGCTTTTGGCATTGACATGTGGATCTTCTATTTTTTTGCTCGGAAGATAATTCACACTTATGCAAAGTTGGGAAGTTTTTTGTCGTCCTATACTTTTTATGTGGACTGTGGATGCATCGAACATATAATTTTTGGCGGGGTACAAACTATTTTTGGAGCTTGTATTAATTGCTCTAGTGGTATAGCATCAATGAACCATGGAATTTGGATGCATCGTACATATAATTTATAGTGGGGCACATAGTATTTTTGGAGCTTGTATTAATGGCTCTAGTATTAATTAATATAGATTACCTTTTGTCGTGGTACATATTACCATAGTAATTTGTACCTTGTCAAATGGTCATTACAATGCATAGTATATAGTAAAAATGTTGTGTATAGAGGACATTGTTTTGGTAACGTATTTGGAATGTATGACATTATTTGTAATTGAAATATATATGGTTGGTTCGTACATAAGTTTACATTATTATTTGTAGTTGGAATATATATAGCAGGTGTTCATTTTTGTTTTGTGGTTCTAAGTGAAACATGCATTACGGAATAGGTGAAAATATATATAGGTTGTATGCGTACAGGTTGCGCTGGATACATACAGGTTCGGACGAAATTTAGTAAAATGAATTAAACAAAACAATAATATAAAATAACGCTTTTGGTAACAAATCAATTGGTAGCTAAAAAGAAATAAATCTTTTGGCGACTAAATATTTAGTAGCCAAAACGAATTAAAAACAGTTATGGCGACTAAATGTTTAGTAGCTAAAACACAAACGACTTTCGGCGACTAAAACTTTAGTAGCCAAAACAACATAAAAACAGTTATGGCGACTAAATGTGTAGCAGCTAAAAATCAAAAGACTTTTGGCGACTAAATATTTAGTAGCCAAACAACTCGAAAACATAATAAAACAATTATGGCCGACTAAATTGTTTAGTAGGTAAGGCAACCAACGTTTTTGTCGCCAAAACATAATAAAATAACTATGGCCGACTAAACATGTAGTAGTTGAAAGTTGCACAATTGGCGACTAAAAATGTCGTCGCCGAAGATATTTCACTTTTGGCAACAAAAACTTTTAGTAGCTAAATATGCGAGTTAAAGGAATTAATGAACCGTTTGGGCGACTAACATTTTAGTCACTAATGTCACTTATCAGCGACTAAGGCTCTTTTCGTCGCCAATACCTATTAGTTTTGCCTACTAAAAGGTTAGTCGGTATTTTGTACTACTTATGGCATTTTAGTCGCTAATTCTTTCGGCGACTATGCATCCCCGACAAAGCCAGCAACCAAATTATTTAGTCGGCAATGTGTTTCGGCGACTAAAATCAATACTTTTGGCGACTAATTTTTTAGTCGCCAAAAGTGTATTTTCTTGTAATGTATCTAGAATGTAAAAAATTACTTAAAATATTTAAAAAATACTAAAAACAAAAAACAGTGGAAAAAAAATCAATTAAAACCAAACAGGTGATTATTACTACATAATAAAATTACAAAAAACTCATTTGTAGATCAGATCTCAAGCAAAAAGGACTCATTTCATGTCCACAAGAACAAACTTATACATATATAGAATCCAAATCTAGTGTTTGTTTTCCAATGATAGGAGAATATATTTTGTAATTTTCTACCTCAAATAATTTTACATAATAAAATTACAAAAAACTCATTTGTAGATCAGATTTCAAGCAAAAAGGACTCATTTCATGTCCACAAGAACAAACCTGTACATATATAGAATCCAAATCTAGTGTTTGTTTTCCAGGAAAATGATAGGAGAATATATTTTGTAATTTTCTACCTCAAATAATTTTACATAATAAAATTACAAAACACTCATTTGTAGATCAGATTTCAAGCAAAAAGGACTCATTTCATGTCCACAATAACAAACTTGTACATATATAGAATCCAAATCTAGTGTTTGTTTTCCAGGAAAGGGATAGGAGAATATATTTTGTAATTTTCTACCTTAAATAATTTTCCATCCGTCTCTCTCATGTGTGAAATTCATGGAAAAGGACAGAAGAAATAGTGGGCCTCATAATAGGCCACAATGGTGGGCCCCAGAAGCACAAAAGCCTGAAACAGTTTCCAACTTGACACCTTAGTTGGGCTTCCCAAATTGCAAGGGTTCTGTCGTCGATTTCAATCACAGCTTTCATTGCTTGTACCCCTCTCTCTCTCTCTCTCTCTCTCTCTCTCTCTCTCTCTCTCTCATTTGGCCATTTTTGGGGTGACCTTTCCAATTTTTAAGAATTCAATAATACTACAGATCTTAAAAAAAACACATTCCTTCCTCACCTATAATTGGTCCAAAAAAAAAAGAAAAATTAAAAATACATGATTGATCCACGTCATTTTAGGAGTCATGCAAGTTTCCAACTTTAAGTCCCAAGCATTTTTGTTAAGAGTTATAGCTCTTGTAATCTTTTATTCTTACATTATTATTCTCACATCACCAACCCTCATATAATTTTGGCCTCGTTTGGGAAGTGGCTATTTTATAGGTTTTTTGGCTTTTTAGCTATTTTAGTAGGCTATTTTAGTTTTTGTGTTTGGGAAGATGAGATAGATTTTTATTTGAGTTGGTGTATTGAAAAATGTGTTGAAATGATATTTGAAGTTAAAATGACTAATTTAGCCCTAATCTCACATTTTTCAAAATAAAGACAAAGGGGTAAAAATGTAATTTCCCTACCTGTCACTGTGACAGTGGTAGGTTCTGTCACAGTGACAGCTCTGCCGGCCTATATTTTTTTTTATTTTTTTTTTTGAAAATGAAAACAAAAAGACTTTTTGGCTTATTTAGACAAAGGGGCTATAATAACCTAAACTAGGCTAGTTTTTGGTTTTCTCTTTTCTTGTATTGGTGGGAATATGAATGGGTGGAGAGTATTCCCTTTGGTATGTTTTCTTTTTAATGGGTAAATTAGAGTGACCTCCCTAGAGGTCTGGGGAAGATATAAATAGTTCGATTTTTTTTTTTTTTGGATATAATTATATTAATTTTTTTAATAAGATTAAAATAATCAAAATTAATATACAAATACAAAGATAAATAAAAAAATATATACATTTTTAAGTAAAAGATATGATAACATTATTTTTTCATCTATATGATTAACAAATTATTGATAAAAAAATAATTAAGTATTATATGAATTAAAATATTTAAAAAATCTAATGTAATTATATCAAAATTATGAGACTTACGGTTAAACTCCTCTCTAGTTGGATCTGGCATTGTTAGGCTTAATAGATTTATTTTAAATTATTCGAACCATAGATTTTTAGAGTTGATCAAGAAGATAATCCATGCAAAAGATCAATAGATTGGATATCGGTAGCCAAACAATTAAATTACATTTATCTTTTTTAAAAATAGACGATCGATTTTTAAAATCATATTTACCTTTTAATTTTATGTGACAAATATCACACAAAGATGTAACTACTTAAATCCAATAAACTTAATTATTTACATTAATTATCTTTTTGATAAATTGTATAAAATAAATAATTCATATTACCAAAGTGACCCTAGAATCACCTACCAAACCCGATAGCCATTTCCTTTTTTATGTAAGCTGTCAACATTTTGGCTTACCAAACAGACCCTACTACTCTGCTCAAAAACAAAAACAAAAAAAAAAAACAGACCCTACTACATTCATATGCACAACAAAAAAATGAATCATCCTGCTTGGTTATCATTTTTCAAAATCACTTTTCAGAAAATTTTACTTTCTTATTTTTCGTATTTTTTTGTTTTTACTAAATTTTTTTAATATTTTGAGCAATTTTTTTAATTTTTAGACATACCTAACATAAATATACCTAAGAAGTAAAAAAAAAATTGAAAAAAACTTTTTAAAAATTCACTAAATACCAAAAAAACAAAAAAAAAAATACGAGAATTCAGTATATTTTTTATATTTTTATGTATTTATTAATTTTTAAAAATATTTTTTCACAAATTTTTTACTTTTTAGATACATCTAAATAAGGTATATCTAAAAAATTTAAAAAAAAATGTTTAAAATTTTAAAAATATTCACTAAAAATTAAAAAACACGAAAACTAAAAAACTTAATTTTCAAAAAAACTAGATTTTGGCGCTAGGGTTAACTCCTGTTAGCAAATCCAATTGGAAGATCTGTTGGCCTTGTGTGGACTTATTATAGACCCATTTTAATAATTTTAATTATTTATTTTGTAAAGTTATTTGACTATATCATTTATGTAAAAAATTAATTTAATTGAACAATTTGGAACAATAATTTTTAGTCAAAAGTTGAAAAATCACTATAATTTGTCAAATGATTTCCTCTATAAAGGGAAGTGATTGAGACCCCCTAATCATCACCCTCACACACACGTGGGGGTTGGTGATTGGAGGAGAAGAAAAAAAAAAATGGCCAATCTGAGAGAGAAGGGGTCGCGGGGGTGCCCTTTGTGAGGGTCCAAGTCATTTTCCATATTTCTGCATGACTTTTTATAAAAAAAATTACAAAATTACTAAAAAATTGATTTTCAAACGAGCCGTGAATCACATTTGTCTTTAAAAGATAGTTATTTATTATTAAAAATTATGATTTGATCCGATTATTTGTTTATAATTTTTTAATTCAATCTTATTTTTTGTGTAAACACTTTGTTCAAATAGTTACAATGATTTAAGGGTCAATCTTATTTTTTGTGTAAATACTCTGTTCTGTTCAAATAGTTGCAATGATTTAAGGAGGTGAGGTGACTATTGTGTGGGGGCATAGAAGTCATCATTGTGTGGCCAATGGGACCCATATCAAGACCTATTTCAATGATTTGTATTGTCAAATTTTTAGGGTATATCGAGTAAAACTTATGAGGTGTGGATGTGGATGTAGATATGGATACGGGTATGATATAAGTACGTTGATATGGAAAAAAAATTTAAAAAAAAAGTAAAGTATGTGTATGGTTGGGGTACGTCAATTTTTTAAAATTTTTTTAAAAATTTATAACTAAACATCCAACATACAATTCAAAATTTCAATATCAAAACTAAAAAGAGAACAGCTTGTCTAAAAAGTTATATAATTCTTTCTTTTTCTTTTTTACTTGTCTAAAACATGATGCAAAATAGAACAAAATCATGACTCATAGATAAAGGGTGTTGGAAATAAATTGATATTTTCAAAATTAAAAAAAGAATAATAAAGGTTGCAACAAATTTTAGTAGTTGAAAAAAAAAAAAAAAAAAAAAAAAAAAAAAACTCGCCGTACTGGTGCCGTACCCACGTCGTACCCACGACGTATCTAAATGTATTTGCTATACCTGTCATGTATTTAGCATACTCAGTATGCGTACCCACACCCAGTAAGTACCCAGTACTCATTTGACACCCTTTTTGGAGTACCCATGCTTTATAAAGTAAAACATACCTATAAAAAATTAAATTGATCAATATGAGTAACCATTTTATCGAATTATATTTGTATCTAAAAAAACAATTGCCAAATGCAATTTAAATATAAAATTGAATACAAATACAATTTGAGGAAAAAAAGATTACCAATGTCCAATTAACTTTATTTTTTATGAGTGTTTTCTATTCAATAAACTCTTAAAAAACAAAAGATCAAAATTATTGAAATTAATCTTGAAATAATGGATGTTTTGGGAAGATTGTTAAAAGTTGACTTTTGACTTTTAACTAAACTTTTTTGCTATTTTAGAAAACAATTTGGAAAGTTGATAAAAAGTTACTTTTGACTTTTTTGATTAATATTTATTTATGATATCACATCACAATAAAATAATCAAAACACCCCCATCCAATTTAAAAAATTTACAATTTCACCTATGTGGCTCAATTTGCAACTGGAGGGTACTTGATGTAATTTCACATGCTACGTTTTACAACCTTCCCAAATGTTTTGTTGCCAAAAAAGCCAAGTTGTTGGCTGTGTTTTGAAGGGGAGCTTCTATTTACACACACTAAACCTCCTCTATACACACACTTAATGAAGGGAGTGTGTAAAAAGTGTAGTGAGGGGGATGTGTAGAAAGTGTATATTGTGTGTGTAAATAGAAGCTCCCGTTTTGAAGCTGCAAAACACACATTTTTACTTTTCCAAAACACCCCTAAGTCTAATTAACTACACAACACGATTTAAATTATTGAAATAAGTACCATTATGAGCCGACAAAGAGACAACCAAACTCTCCAATTGGTTAATGAGTAAACTCTCCAAACTTGTCCGCCATTGACTTCGGAATCAATTACTTAATGTCGGTTAATTAGAGTAGGACAACGGACAAATCTCAAGTGTGTACACTGACTCCACAACGCATACACCATTTTAGTCTGAAAGTGCAGCTGCTAGGATTCGACCCTACACCCAAGCCTTAGATACAGGTCGTCTAGCACTTAGAGGGCCGTCTTAGAACCATTACACCAAACCTCTAGGAGTTAGCCTTGGGAGTGTGAAACTTAAGACCTCAGGACTTAAGGCCTCACCAAAGTGCCACAACCACTGGGTTAACAACTCACCACTTAGATTTCATTATTCCTAAAAGCTTACATTTTTCAACATGGGTTTGGCTTGAGTTGAAAAATAGGGTAAATTATAAATACATCCTTTGAGATTTACTTAAAGTACAGATTGTCTCCTATAGTTTTAAAAATTACAAATAACTCTTGTTAGAATTTTTTATTTAACAAAATTAACTAAAAAAATGAAATTCATAATTACTCTCATATACAATAATAAAATTATCTAAATTATTAATTAAAATATATTTATAATATCATTAAAAACTGTTAATTTACTTGATAATTTATTAATAAAATGGACGATTTGTTATGAAATTGGAAACATCAGGGGGTAGAATGTAATTTTTAAAACCACAGGGGCGATTCGTATTTTAATCAAATCTCAGGAGATGTATTTGTAATTTCCCTAATATATAGATATATTGATTTTGCTTCTTTCAAATTATCATATCAATTTGAGAGAATATTTAAGCTTAATAGATTTATTTTAGAATCGATTTCAATAATCTGAACAGTTTATTTTTTAGGACTCGTTAAGAAAAATATTCATAAAAAAGAGTAAAATAATTAGACATCGGTAACTATACGTTTAAATCATATTTGTTTTAAAAAAAAAAATAGATGGCTAATATAATTTTAAGAATAGTCATATAAATTTTTTGTAATACAAATTTGATTCAAATCTATAGTTACCGATATCTGATCATCTTGATTTTTTACATAAATATTCTATTCAACGAGTTCTAAAAAATGAATGGTTCGAATCACCGAAATCAATCTCAAAATGAACCTACCAAACTTAAACATTCTCTCAAGTTTAAATGGTCAACATAAGAGAAACTCAACCCTTTCAACATATATACAATTTGTCAACATTTTATTTAACAAAAAAAAAAAGTTAAGGAACCAAAATTGACCAACAATGGGTATGTGTGGCAAAAATTAAATTGATGAAATTTGAGATACGAAAGTGAAATAAATTTGAATTATTGATTCTCATTTTTACATAAATTTTAAATAAATAAATCTAAATTTGTAATATTGTTGTTTATTTAATGCACCAATGCGGCAAAGCTATGAATGAAGATAAGTTTTTTAAGTTTATAAAGTATATAGTATTGATATTTAAATATTATTTACTATTTTTTATTATAAAAATTATAGAGTTTCATTTGGGGTCCAGCTTGTCTCATGTTGAGATCAAGACTGGACCCGTTCAGTCTAGCCCATGTGTCCATGTTTGGGTTCCGTTTCGATAATTCGAACCATTTAATGTGTAGAACTCATCGAATATTATATCTCTGTAAAAACTCACGTTGACTGGATTTCGATAATTATTTGACCAGATCAGATTTATATTAAAAAAATGAACGGAGAAAAAATAAACGGTTGACAGAATTCTGATCCGATCAAATAGCTATTGATATCCGATCAACGTGAATTTTTACAAAAACATAATACTCGACGAATTCTACATATTGAACGGTTTGAATTATCTAAACGGGACCCAAAAATGAACCCATGGACTAGACTAGACAAGTCCAATCTTGATTTTAACATAAGACAAGCTGCACTCTTTCATTTATATAATTATATTGAGCATAAGATGTCTTAAATAGTCTTATCAATTATTCGTAAGATCTTAATTTTATAATCCCAAAAATTGTATGAAATAATGGAGAAAGGGATGATATATATTTATTACGTTTTTAATAATTTTTTCATGACACGTATTTCAGTAATTGTCATTTCTTTTAATAACTATTTTTTTTAAGGGATAATGATACACAAATTGAATTTGAATATAAAAAATTATAAACTTATTTAATTAAACGTTGGAATAGATATGGAGAATTAATTAAATTTTCCTAACATTTATCTTTGTATTGACAAATTTAAAATTCAAACACAATCTTTATATATTTTGATTGTCAAGTCAAGATTTCTTGAAGTGATTTTTTTAGAGTAATTTTGGAATAATTTTTTTTGTATGGATTTAGGGTTTGAGAGTTATAAGGTGAAATGACTGTTGTATTCCTCACCTTTTGTAGAATTGAATCTTAGGCCTCGTTTGGCAAGAGGCTATTTTAATCAATTAGTCAAAAAGTTACTAAATTAGCTAAAAAGCCAACAACTCATACTAAAAAGTCAAAGATTCTCTTTTCTCTCTACTTTTTGCACATCTTTTCGTAATTAGCCAAAAAATCATCCCAAACATACAAGTTTTTTTTACCTACCTTTTTAGCCAAATAGCCAAAAAGTTACTAAATTAGCCTGTTCCCAAATAAGGCCTTAGTCATTAAAAAAAATACTTTAAAATTACTCTAAAAAAAGTTATTTTAGAGAATATGGACTCATTATTATGCTTGTATATATTCAGTCTTTTCCCTCTCACATTGTAAAATCAAAGGACTAATGCAAGTATTTATGAATTTAGGATTTTCCCACAAATATGATTGGTTTGTATTTGTTTTGAAAATAATTTTGGAGTTTTGGAGTTTAAGATGATTTATTTATTTTATTTATGTAATTTATTTTTTTTTTATAATTGAATAAATGGGTGTGAGAGAAAAAATGATTAATTGATGTGGATGTGAGAGAAGGAGAGAGAAGAGAGAGAAAATGAATAATAGTAGAGAGAAAAGTAATTTTAATTTTTTTTTTCAAAAATTTTTAACCAAATAAATTTTTGAATTTTTTTCTCAAAAATTATCACTCAAGAGACAAGTTAAACAAGGCCGTAATTTTTGGGATGCCCATACATACCATCATCTTGCACTTTAGGTTTTTAAGCAATAAGAAGAGTGGTCAATGAGTTAACACATATTTTAAGCTTAATATCAGAAACAATTAAAATACTATTTTTAAATTTTCTCACATTGATAAGAAATTGAGTCTTTTTAGTCAATTGGTTTCTTTAGAAATCAACAATAATTGAAATATAACCCACAACATCATTGGAATTAAATTTAACAATAATATTTTAAACATATTCTATTTTGTAATGACATTGCTAGCCAAATAGTAAAAGTCTCGTTTGAGATAGATTTTTTAATTTTTTAAATTTTTGTGAAAGAAAAAGTAAAATGATTACGGTTTGAATGTGACATTTTGTCTTATTGATTTTTTTACTAATTTTGTTTTTTTTTTTTGACTAAAATAACCAAAAAAATTTTATGCCAAACGAAGCCTTTGGAAGGTTGAATGCAGAAGTTGACATCAAATAATTAGATGTTTCCAAAGTTAGAATCCACACCATTGTGGAGTACTGAGACACCAATTAGCTTGGCAGCAATATATGCCATGACATGGGGACCATATTTGAAAAGTTAGATATTACTTGCAAGGTTAAATTTTGAAACAAAGTTTTGCTACATATATGAAAAAATTATCTAAAATTTTATTAAGAATTAAAATATGTGGATGAGATCTATTCTGGGTATAAGTCATAACACAATAATTTTAACAACAATGATTCATCCCACTAAAAATATCACCACTAATAGCACTAATGCATTAAAAAAGTAAAAAAAAAAAAAAAAAATACAACTCCAAGACCAAAACATCACATCATTGATGGCGGGACCCACTGCCACCTAATTAGTGGGAGCACTAATTAGTGCTCCCAAGCATTTTTCTAATTTTAAATCTACACCATATACTTTCTAAATAAAATTTTGGATAATTAGTAATTTATTGTTACAAATAAAAAAAAGAGTAGTTGCTGAATTATTGAGACCCCAAAAATTAATGAGACCCCAAAAACAAAAACAAAACAAAAAATGAGGGGCCAATATAGTAGTATTGCAATGTCATACCTACCTAATGTGAGGGGTATGTGTGTTAGTATGGCTTAGTTGGCACCATCAAATTTATTGTATTTATAAAATTTGGGTGAGATTTTTTATGTGACATTGAGCTATACCCAAAATATATATATTATTTCACTTTTTTTTTTTTTTTGGTCATTTGAGGTTTATCTAATATTTTTGTTTATTATTTTTAAGTCAATTCAAAAAATTACAAATTAGGATTTAATTTCTTGAAGTTGTGAAACATTAATTTGAGCTAAAATTAAATATTTTATAGGGGAAATTACAACCAAAAAAAAAATCCTACGGGTTTGACCCTTTCAACAAATTAAATCATGAGTTTTTAATTTGTCAATTTAAACCCCAAACTTTTTATTTATTTTCAGTTTAAATCATTTGTCTACTTTCGTTAAATAAAATCAACGGAAAAAAAATATTTTAATCATCAAACTCAATAAAAAAATGATATTATAAACATTTTATGTATACTTATGTTGAATTTAATAATTAAAATACTCTTTTTCTGTCGATCTTACTTAACAAAAATAAATGAATGGTTTAGATTGCAAGAAAATCAAAAGATTGGGTTTAAATTGACTAAATTAAAAAAAAAAATTATTTATTTTGTTACAAGCCTCAGAACCTAGATTTTCTTTTTTTTAAGTTCAAAAAAGTACTAAAAAATCCATAACTCATGGGCAGCCAGGGCCAGCCCATCGAGCTTTAGCACAGACCAGGCTCAAGGATGAGCTGGGTCAACTATGCCCTAAAATATATGGGTTAGGCCTGAGTCTGGGCCGAACGGTGAGGCCAATGGGTTGGCCTGATATTCGATCCGATGGTCTTTTCAAAGCTCAGCCCATAGACTAATATTAAAATACTGTAGTAGGCCCATATATACTAAATGACAAATATTAAATTTTTTAAAAGAAAGAGTGAGTAACACAGAAACTATAAAACTAGTAACAATATTTTCATGGGATTAAAAATTCATACAATTTAATAACCTCATGAGTGTATTAATGTATGTACTTTCGTATTTCAAACAATTTTCTTGAACACAATCAGTTTTAAACTTATTTTTTAAACTCAAGGTATGTGTCAACTCTGCCACAGATTATGCTTTTAATTCTTTAATTAAGCATGCGCTTATGTGTTATGTATGAATTTGAATGTTAATTATGTGATTAATGTAGTTTTTGACTTTATATCTGTTGATCGTAAGAATATCTGTTATGATTTCTATTATAATCTAAAATTGAAGGCCTTAATGGCGTCAGAAATCAAAATTGATTAATTTATTGTGAATGACATAATTTTTAGAACCTATTGGGAAGTTTGATTAAAAATTAATTCAGTTTAGCAAAATTAAGTTTTTAGTAAAATAGTCTTAATCTCACTTAGTTAGCCTAATCCTAGATTAAGTCCTTGTTTGGGAACATGTTTTTTTAGTAATTTTTTGACTTTTTGACTAAAATATGATATAAAAAAAATTAATATGTTTGAGATGACTTTTTGATTTTTTACGAATAGATGTGCAAAAATAGAGAGAAAATAGAATCTTTAACTTTTTAGTATAAGTTGTTGACTTTTTGATTTTCTTAGTGACTTTTTAACTTTTAAGCTAAAAAGTGATGTTGTCAAACGAGACCTCCTTAAGCTAATCTACCTATATATGTGTGTGTGTATGTGTGAAGTTAGAAGCTAATGATATTTTAAGCTCAAAATCTGCTGGAGAAAAGTTCTAGAGTGAGAGAGAGTTCATTTTTAGAGAGAGAAGGAGCTCAACTTGAAGAATTGTGAAGAGTAGATCAAGAGTTTGCTAGATTAAGCCTAATTCAAGACTCTAGGTAAGAATTAAATCCCTAATTCATGTATAGGGCCCGCCTTGAGCATAGACCCACCAGGCCATGGCTTAAGGCCCCTCAAAATAGAGCCAAAAAAAGATGGGCCCTCCTATTATAGTTTAGTGTAATATATTAAGTATGTTTTAAGTTCAAAAAAAATTAAAGAATGCCCAAACTAACTTAAAATAAATTGACTCATTGAAAAATTACAAGGCCCATTCAAAATTAAAAGGGCCCATTCTCTCTCCCTATTTAATTCCTAACCCTAACTCTTTTGGCACAAATCTTTTGTCATTTACCTTCAAAAAAAAATTCATTGAATTAAAAAAAATGTGTGTGAAGAGCCCCAAATGATCTAATGATATTTATTAGTTCATTATTGGCTTTGGGCCCCGAAAAATCTCAGGGCCAGGCATGTTCATGTACTTGAGCTATTTAATTAATGAGTTCATGGAGAAGTTGAGATTAAACACGAGTAATAAGCTTAATGATGATGAATTGGAAGTTTAGACATACATGCATGCATGATTTTGTTAAGATTTTTCATATTTGATCATGAATTTATTATCCATATTGAGTTTTGAAACTATCTCATACATGCATTATTGATTTCTAAGGTTTTGAAGGTTGAATTTCATGAATATATGAATTAAAAAGCATGTGTTTGAAAAGCAAGAAAAGGAGTTGTGGTTCATACATGCATGAAGAATTAAGGTTTAATTTTGGTAAATTCATGAAGTTTTAAGCATAAGGTTTGTAAACCATCTAGTGTTTATGTTTAATTACATGTTTTCAAGTTTTTGGACAAGTATTGCATGAATTTTACTTTTGAGAATGAGTTTGGTACAGTTTTCTTCAATCTAGAAAACCTAGAATTCGTCTTCATCGCAAAAGCAAAATTAGCAATGAAATCTTCACTCGAGCACACTTTGCATGCATCTAGTATTTTTGTAGGCATAGGCAGTTGGCTTGAGACCGAGTTACCGCTTGAGTGACCGCCTTTGTATTTTACACCTTGGCTCGAGCAACCATCAAGTCTAAATTCGGACCATCCAATACTTTTGCAAACCATGTGGTCCGCTCGAGCGACCGATATTGCGCTCGAGCGAAGTGTTTTGTTTCAACATATTTTAAAAAGGCATATTCTGTTCATAACTCTATTCTCATTCCTTTCTGAGCACTCTTGAGCATGTGTTTGAGCATCTTAAATGAATTAAAAAGATAGAAAGAAGCCTAAGAGAATTAAATAAGTTAATAAACGGATTGAATAAGCAATGTGATTCAATATGCATATGTGTTTATGTGATTTATAGGTCCATCTATAAGGATGTGTCAGTAACTAGAATCTTGTGAGTAATATCTTAGTAAAGATATTTTCATGTATCTTATTTTCTAAATGATACTAATGTGGTAAGTTTTCTGAGCTTATGATTTTGTGTTATGAATAAGCCTTCTATCTATCAGATTGGTAAAAAATTCGTAAATGTGATTGACAAATATGAAAGCATATGATGGACCCAAGGTCATTTTGTATACCTGAATGGACCCAAGGTCGTTTTGTATATCTAGTAAGATGGACCTAAGGTCGTTCCGATTATCTGATTCTTTATACATTTGATAAGTCTAAATATTTGTTATGTGTTGACCCAATGGTTATTATACCGCTGCAATTTATTAGACTTGAGGTCATAATGCCCGAGGTTGTTTCAATAAGTATAATATGTTTTGCTTTGTATCTCTATATCTGTTGGACCCATGGTCATTCCATCATGACACGAAACTATTATGAGAATGATTTTATTCATGTAATAGAACTCATTCATATAACATCTTTACTCTGATGTTATTCACTAGTCTTTCGTTCATTCTGTTTATATATATATATATATATATACATACATATAGATAAGTAGCGGGATATCCAGTCCCAGCCCTAGTGAACTTGTGAAGGAACACAGAATTTTTGTGGAGTCAACCAAGGATGCCTCACGCAAGAGGCTTTTGTCTTTTGAATTTTCGTCTTCTCTTATTGATCATGTTTGACCATGTCTGTATATAATTTTTGGGTTGTATGTCAATGATATATGTATGATCTTGGTTATGTAAGTTCTTCTCATGTCTGTATGGTGTGAATTATTATTAACATATAAGAAGTTTTTCTTCATGTCATTTATGTACAACCTCATTGGACAAATATCATATTCCTACTTTCACTTCTGGCCCCATATATTTAAATATGATTTGATTTCTGTTTGAGGCTATAGATAATCTCATAATTACAGTTGATTATGATTCAAACATGTAGGAACGGGTTTTTACAGGTTTGGATCATGACAAAATAATTTGTGAAATTGCAAAATTATAACAGGTAATGAAATTGCATATTCAACCTTTTGATTTCATTTCAATTATTTTAATACTTTTAACAAAGTTGTAATTTAAACTAATATTCCATTCCAAACTTAGGTGTAATGAGGTTTTTCTTACAAAAAACATGTAGTTTTCAAACAATTTTCGCCAATGCAAGTAGTATTAAATATATTTTTTTAACGCAAAATACTTTTTGAAATTACAAAATTTTAACCTGCAATGAAATTGCATATTCAACCTGTGATTTCATTTCGGTGAGTAAACTGTTTTAATGGTTCAATAAAATTGCAAATTGAACTTAAATTTTATATTCCACAGAATCACAAGCTGAATTTGCAATTTTATGTCATAGTGAAATTGATTTCACCAAATGTTAAAAGCTAACATTGAAATTGCATAATCAATACACAATTTATTGATGGGGCTGGGTATAGTGACACCGGTTTTGACCCGACATTTTATTATGTTCTGGACTCAGGTTTCATGATTCAATATTGTTATTCATCTCTTTTTTCCCTTGTTGTTCCTTGGATTGGTCATTTGGATTGTAGTTGTGTGTTTGGAACAAGTTGGCTGTTTGTTTTTCCAAACCTTTGCTACCCAGATTTTTGCTCCTTCGCTCAAGCGGCCATTCTTGAGCTCAAGAGGGCTTTGTAAATTTTGCTCCTCCGCTAGAGCGGCCATTCTTGCACTCGAGCGGGCTTTGCAAACTCAGTATTTTTGCAAACCTACAAATACTGGAAGAGTGTATTCTACGCTCGAGCAGCGTTTCCTACACTCAAGCGGGTGGATGATCGAGCGTCTAATCTTGCGCTTGAGCGATGTTCTTCGTCTGCAAAACTTCTAGAAGTGTGTATTTTACGCTTGAGCGTCACTTTTCATGCTCGAGCGGAACTATGTGTCTGACGCTCAAGCGTCACTTTTCACGCTCGAGCGGACTACGAGTATAACGGTCCATGAAGATGACCTTTTTCATCACTTTTTCATTCCTCTCTCTCTCTCTCTAAAACTTTTCAAAAACCTAGATCTTGAGAATAATAAATAAATTAAAAAAACCAAATTATTTCAAAAACCTTCCAATACAAAAAATAATTGATAGTACTCTATAAAAATTGTAAAACCCCTTTATGTTTTCTAGTAACTTCATTCATGATAATCTAATCAGAATTGTAAATTCATAAGATATCTTAATTTGTTCATATTTAAGATGAACAATATTGCAAAACTTTGGTGAATGGAAACATTGTCGTAGAAGAAATAATGGAGGAATACGTAAAAAGAAAATAATAGAAAGAGCATAATTTTTTTTTCTTTTTTTTCTTTTAGAGAAAGAACATAAAGTTGAGTAGACGAAACGAGTAAAAAGGGAGAGAAAAAAAAAGAAAATATTTTATTAAAAGATTTAACACACGTTTCTTTTATTAATTACAATAATTACTAACGTGACTAGTCGGATATGTAAAAAAAAAAAAAAAAAAAAAAAAAAAGGCAGAAATTAATAATTATATTTTGATTTTTATAGGCATACTTACCTTATTTTTGGTGTGTTATTTCAAAAAACTGTTTTGATGATTACTTTCATCTATTATTTGATTTTGTTCAAATTTTCTTTTAAGGTTTAGGGTTTCAGGTTTCAAAATAAAAAATAATAATGATTTTGATGATAATGATGAGTTTTGATGGAGTGAGTTAGAGTTTTGGAGTGATGAGGAAAAAAAAAAAAAAAACTTTGATGTCATGGGAAATAAGATGCACAAATTTGAATAAGAATATAATTGATTAGGGCGTACCCTGAAATAAAAAATATATTTTATTTTAAGATTTAATATGTGTTATCCTTATTAGTAATAAATTTAGAGCAAATTACCTACATCTCCTTTGAGGTTTAACGAAATTATAGATTTCTGTAGACGTCCCCGAACGCCCCGGGAGAGCGAGTCCCCCCCCCCTCCGTTCTGTTCATATTGGGCTCACTACAGTTCAGGACTCTCAAATTGTCACGGTTCTAAATCTGAACCAAAGAGTCCAAATCCGGCAAATCGTTTTGAGAAAACAGATTTTGAAAGAAGTGCCAAACATGGACTGCTTTGCCAAATACAGAGTCGTCACCTAAATGTTTTATTTTGGAAAAATTTAGGAAACCCTGACTCGTTTGCCTAAGGCCACGTGTCCGTCATCACCAAAGTTGCCTCGGCTCGGGAAGTTGGGTACGATTGGGGAAGGTCACTTCGTGAGCACCCCCGCTCGCCCGATCAAAGATCGGCCTCTACTAACCATGATATCTATTTTTGAAAATATTATGCATTCTTATTCCGGTTATTAGCCTAGATTTACTATGTGATGCGCACAGCATACAAGTATAGACTGGATCGCCTGAATTGGAACAAAACGTTTCATGTTTGTTTATTTTGAAAATGGTTTGATGGTGCTACCCGCAAGTAAGCTAAGACGTGGATTTGCCACCCTCGGGTGGGCTTAGAAAAACATGATTTTGCCACTATCTAGTGGGCTTAAAAAAAAACTCACAGTCAACGAATTGTTCCAATCCAAATAACCCAACCTTCACCCACAAGCATTCAGGCAGTTATATCACATAAGCAATTAGCCTCATGGTAAGCATGCTATCATGGCAGTCACTCACACGCATGCAAGGATGCTAAAGCATAAAACTTACCGAGTACTCCAAGCCAAAACAGAAGCTAATTAGAAGTCTATGCATGATCCTAATTATACAGAAATGCCTAATGCAGCACATGCAAAAATGCAACTATAGCAGGCTCGGCTATTCTAGACATGGCATATGAAATGCAACAGCTAACATGTATTCAACTTGGAATTAAAAATACAATGCAGTTAGTATAATGCGCCGAGCCCGGTGCATGCAAAACAGATGAATGAATGCAAACATGCAGTCATACTGTATGCTAATTGAAACATGCCCTAATCTAACCATCATAAGCGGGTAAATAAAAGGGAGAAAGACGTGGGGTTGGAAGACATACATCACACACGCGCACACTTACTACAGTTGTGCCCTCGCGCAGAGGGTCCGAATAAATAATATACAGTCCCGAATAAATAATTATAGTCCAAATATGTACAAAACCCTAATTAATTAACAAATTAATGTAGGAAAGCGATAAATTGGCATGCAAGCCAGGGACTGCCTCAAATCTGCTCCGGATGATGAATGATGCATGCTCGGGTTGCCTTGTGCGGAGAATCCCTCGCGATGTCCCGGTTTGCCTCTGTTTGCAATTGTTCTTGGAATGCGTGCCAAGCTTCGGAAGGCTGCCGATTTCTGATTTGCTGCAACAGAGAGCAACAAAGGGGCATGGCAAAGTATTTTCACATATGTATGCATGACTACTCTTCAGGGAGTGTAGTCCTCGATCCTCGTGCCACCAATTACGCATATCGATGCATGATGGCCGAGGAGTCGAATTGCACGACTCAATATGAAATGAATGCACATATAAACACAACAAGACCTAAACTCCATCATGGATAATCCAGAGTGTCGGTGACTGGGAATTGAGACACGTTCCGTCACTCGGAGTACGAAACGTCCCTCGTTTCCCGTGCTCAGGCTAACTCCTATCCCAAACACAATGCAATATGCATGACATGCATGAATGCAACTAATATACAACCTGGCATGCACAATTCTATGAAATGGCATACACGATGCACGAGGTAACATGGCATACACAATGCGCTATCATACAACCTAGCATACACAATGCTATGAAATAAAATGGCATACACAATGCACAATGGACTTACACCAACATGAGTGGACCTCAGCCACACTCACATTAGTGGCCATGAGATGAAAATGAGACACTCGAAATGCGTACACACATGCACGCAAACCGAAGACCAAGCCTAAGGCATCAAATGCCACTCTACCCAAAGCATGGCAAGGCATAGAACATGATATGAAAACATGAAAATTTCAGCGCTGAAATATGATACAAAACAGCCCCGAAACATGGAAACATGGCACCCGATGCATAGAATGAACCCCGAAACTCGAAACTAGGCACATGGAATGACTTACAGCTATACAAAGCATGCATTATTTGATCATGAAGCATGAAGAAAGATGCAAGACAGTCCCAAAACATGCATATTTCCAGTTTATAACAAGTCCCAAAAATGAACGCAAATAGGGCTAATCTATCATGCAAAAATGGCCCTAAAATAGAGATTAAACACAAAGGGACAGCAGCTGGCCCCAAATGGAAAAGATCCCTTCAACAAAGTTTAAGAGGGGCTCAAAAAAGGGCACTTTATAGTTTACATCAAGCCACGAAAATAATCAAAAATAACGCCAAACTATCATGCAAGAAAAGGCCTAAAAGAGGGGTAAAGAGACAAGTGGCAGCTTCTGTTCTCAAAATAAGGAGAGCCCTTCAACAATGTTGAAGAAGGGCTCAAAACAAGATATTTTACAGTTTATGGCAAGGTCCAAAAAAACTCACAAATAGGCCTAAAATACTATGCAAAAATTGGCCTAAAAGAGAGATAAAGAAGAAAATGATAGCAGGAGGCCTCAAACAGAGGAGAGTCCTTCAACAATGTTGAAGAGGGGCTCAAAACAAGATATTTTAAAGTTTATAGAAAAGTCCAAAACAACTCACAAATAGGCCTAAAATACTATGCAAAAATTGGCCTAAAAGAGAGATAAATAAGCAAGTGACAGCTTCTGTTCTCAAACAGAGAAAGACCCTTTATCAAACATGGAAAGGGGCTCAAAATATGACTATTTACAGTTTGGGTCAGAGCCCAAAAATGCAAGCAACCATGGCTTAGATACAAAGCAAAATGAGGCACAAAAGAGGGAAAATGGGACTCACCCTTGTAGACCAATAGACCAGCAGCTCTTGGACCAAGTTTGGGAGCTCTTCACCTCTGGAAAGCAGCCTCAAGTTGCTGGAATGGAGGATGGGGGCCTTATGCTATGGGTTGATGTAGAAATGGTGTAGGAGCAAGGTGGTTTTGAGGCTTGGAGTAGAGAGAGAGAGGTTTAATACCAAGGCTCCAAAACAATTTTTGTAACCCCTGAAATGCAGTTGGGGGTGCTGGTTATATAGACAAAAGAATGGAGGAAGGGGGGGAAATCAAATTCAAATTTTCCCCCCAAAAGAGTCCCCCTCGGATACAGGATCTGGGGGGAAAAAGATGTCATATTTGTAAGGAACCAGGTGAGGGGGTCATGGCCGGCCAGGTTTTGAGGGTTCAGGTGGTCGGCCGGCCACCTCCCCTGGTCGGCCGACCAGGGGTCAAAAGGGTCAATCACAATTACTGGTCGGCCTACCCAGAAAGGTGGCCTCCTATGTGTGCACAATACAACTACGTGGTTGAAACCCAGAAAAAATGAACCAGGAGAGAGAAAAGACCATTTTTTAGAGGGGGTCAAAAGGGTCAGGAACAATTACTGGTCGGCCACCAACTATTGGTGGCCCCCCAGGTGTGTACAACACAAATATGGGGTTTAGGGTTCAAGAAAGTGGCCCCAGGGTGGTCAACATTGGCTTTCGAGTGAGGAAAACGGGCGTCAGAGAGCGATGAAGAAATAAAGTTGGCTTTTCAGAACAATGGCTGGCCTCCCACCCTCCTACAAGCTTCCTAACTATGAAAATAAGGTCTCCACAAAAAATGAACCGACTTTATCTGGCACGGGCGGTGCCTGAGGTGGAGGTGGCGGGTGTGGTTGCTGCCACTGTTGCTGCCACTCTTGTTGCTGCCTCAAGGCTTCTGCCATTTCCTGAATCAGTCTTTCCATTCTGTCCAGTCTGGCGGCAGAGGATTCCTCTAACTCATCACCTCTGGTTCTCACCATCTGATTAAACTTGCATTATATTCCATACCAAAGGTACACAAGTACACATACACTAAGGAGCACATATTTCCAGATAATTCGTAATGCAAGTAGTTCACAACTTACACATATAATTATTCATAACAAAACATTTAAGCATATAATCAATGCTTCCAGACTCGTATTTATCACATGAGTGCATCCTAGATCTTATCTAGACGCTTATTGCTCTTTTTGGACAAGTGTGTGAGTTATTAACTCGTGCTCTGATACCACTCTGTCACGACCCGAACCCGCCCCCGTGGGTTAAGGACGTAACCGGCCAGTAATCATGAGATTACCTACGGCCTCAAACTGTAGTAAACGTATTTTAACAGAGTTAATGGGGGCCAAACAGAAGCAAAATTAAAAACTTTGTCCATAGAGCCGTGCTTATATGCACATCAAACAACCATACTCAGATACGTTAATAACTCACATCAAAAGTACGGTTTCACAAAATTCATTACAGACAGGATCGTCCAAAACGAGTCAACCTATAACAGACTATGTACAGACATGCACTAGGTCCTTGCCAACAAGACAAAACATAGGTACATAGTGAAAGGGCAAGGATGGTCTCATGCGCGAGGCACAAGGCTGACTCTCCCAAAACTCCTGTTGTTTCTAGCAGACTTCACTGGGGCTGGGTTTGGACTTTCCTTGGCTCACCTACAAATACATGAATGAGCGTGAGCGATAGCCCAGTGAATAATATCAAATATAACAGTTACATAACAGTATGTAGAACAACATGCTCCAAACGGCCTTGGGCCCAATTCATACTTCTGTTTAACAACCAAATATATATATAACTATATGAAATGCAAGTCAAGTAACTGTAGTTCCAAACATTCTGGCCTTTGGCCCATCCGGGTTTCCATTCATGGCAAAACGGCCTTCGGCCCATTCATTCATGTCAAAACGGCCTTTGGCCCACTCATTCATGTCAAAACGGCCTTTGGCCCACTCATTCATGTCAAAACGGCCTTTGGCCCACTCATTCATGTCAAAACGGCCTTTGGCCCATTCATTCATGTCAAAACGGCCTTTGGCCCACTCATTCATTTATTCTTGTCAGACTTTTGTCCACAATCCCAATTAACAACTCATAATATTTATAGGGGAGTAACAATTGGACATTGACAAGTTTTCAAAGATTGATATTACTCACAGTGATCGGCTTGTGGATGCGCCCTGGAGCTTGACCCTACACATTTCATGAATACAAAAGGGTCACTAACAGTTCAATCCGTTCTTTAATTCACATATTCCTCTTTAGGCTTTGTTCTTATCTCATTAACTCATTTACAATGCTTAACATATGCCTAAGAGTGCTTACAAGTGAAAGAGAACGGAAAACGAATCACAGAATGCATGAACAAAATTCCAGGAAACAGGGTCCCTGCTCGAGCGTAAACTTATCCGCTCGAGCGGACCCTTAAGGCCTGCAGAAGTACTGGTTGCATGAAAGATGCGCTCGAGCGTGGAGTGTCCCGCTCGAGCGGACATCCAACTCTGCAAAAATGCTGGGAGCACGATTTTCCCGCTCGAGCGGCCATTACCCCGCTCGAGCGGACCTCAAAAATCTGGGTTTCCCAGATCGTGTTCTTGAGCTCCAAATCGGTTTTCCATCTACATTTCTTGCATGCAATGGTTCAAATTACACATTTACACATGCTAACATGCTACTAATGCCAGATTACAACATTAGGAAGCTCAATTACATGAATTATTTACATGCATGTCCCAAAATATCTCAAACCCATCATCAACATGCTCAAATTCAAACATTCAAGACTTATACTCCCATGATTTGTACATGCATGTGGGAGATGCTCATCATTCTCAACTTAGATGGTACAAATGGTGATTACAACATGAGCTTTAACCAAAACTCTACATGAATCATGTGTTTCAAGCTCAAACATGCAAATTCAAAGTAATTTCTTACATGCATGAGTTCTAAGACTTCAAACTCAACAAAAATCAACTCATTACATGTTCTTGATCACAAACAACCCTTGAACTTACAAATTACAAGTAAGAGTCCATGAATTCACTTACCTAAGAGCTTCAACACTCAAGCTCTAGCCAAATCTTGAGCTAGATCTTCAAATTCCCAAGTCTTGAGCCCAAATTACACAAATCTCTCCCTTTTTCTCTCCATGGCCGGCCTCTCTCTCACTCTCAATTGTCTAACTCAGATTTTGAGTTTTAAGAGAGCTAAAGGAGAGTGCAATACAAATATACAACAAGCCCCACTAACAAATATTTTAATATAAAATAATGGGGTACTTAATTTATCAATTTAATCAGTTTAAATTGACCAGAATCAAATTTCAATTAAATTTCACCGTAGGCTCTAAAAATTATGCCAACCACAATGGCGTAATCAATTTCGGGTTCCGTGGCCGATAAGGCCCTCAATTAAATTTCCAAAGCAGACTACTCAAACAGATATTCCTACGATGAACAGATAAAATTTCAAACCACATATTTTCACATAGTGGAACACAAAATCATATCAAAATACATAATCACATCATGTTAAGGACCAATTAACATACTACGGAACAGGGGTGTCACAGTCTTCCCCCCTTTAGGAAGTTTGGTCCTTCAAACTTAACTTACCTTCGTCGGGAAACAAATGTGGATAGCGTAGACGCATTTCCTCCTCTTTTTCCCATGTAGCATCTGTCCCATAGTGTTCCTTCCATTCCACTTTCACCATTGGAATGGATTTGTTTCTCAATTCTTTCACTTGTCGGTCAACAATTCTTTCCGGCCATTCAGCATATTCCATATTTTCATCAATAGCAATCCGGTGATAATCAATCACATGCAACGGGTCTCGGAGGTAACCCCTCAACATTGACACATGAAACACATTGTGGATTTGCTCAAATCCCGGTGGCAAAGCAACTCTATAAGCAACTGGACCAAGTTTCTCCAGAATTTGAAACGGCCCAATATAACGGGGCGTCAACTTGCCCTTTTTCCCAAACCTGACTTGGCCTTTCATTGGAGAAACACGGATGAACACATGGTCGCCGACCCCATACTCAAGAGGTCTTCTCCGGACATCTGCATAACTCTTCTGTCGGTCTTGAGCTGTTTTGAGCCTTTGCCGAATAGTTTTGATCTTTTCAGAGGTGTCTTGTACAATTTCAGGCCCGAGCAAAGCTCTGTCCCCGACCTCTGTCCAACAAATAGGTGATCTACACCTCCTACCATACAAAGCCTCGTATGGTGCCATACCGATGCTGGAGTGGGAGCTGTTATTATAAGCAAATTCTGCAAGTGGCAAGTAATCTTCCCAACTCCCCTGAAAATCCAAAGCACACATGCGAAGCATATCTTCCAAAGTCTGTATCGTTCGTTCTGACTGTCCATCTGTCTGTGGGTGGAATGCAGTGCTGAACCTTAGTTCTGTTCCCATAGCTTCCTGCAAACTCTTCCACAATCTAGATACAAACTTCGGATCTCTATCCGACACAATGGATACTGGAACTCCGTGTAAGCGGACAATTTCATCAACATAAATAGTAGCCAACCTGTAAGCAGTAAATGTAGTTTTGATAGGCAGAAAATGTGCAGATTTAGTCAGTCTATCAACTACAACCCAAACAGAATCCATACCTCGGGAAGTCCGAGGTAGGCCAACAACGAAATCCATAGTCACATGTTCCCACTTCCACTCAGGAATGGGGAGAGGTTGAAGTAGACCGCCTGGTTTCTGATGTTCAGCCTTAACTTGCTGACACTGAAGGCACTTGGACACATATTCTGCAATCTCTTTCTTCATTTTAGGCCACCAATAGGTTTGTTTCAAATCCCGATACATTTTATTGTTACCCGGATGCATAGCAAATACGGATCTGTGGGCTTCATCTAAGACCCTCTTCTTTAGCTCCGGAATAACTGGAACACATATTCGGTTTCGAAATTTCAACATTCCATTCTCGATACTGAACTCTGCCTTTGGGCTGACTTCAAATTCATCAATTACCTTTCTAAGGAACCCATCTTCTTTCTGTTTCTGCTTGATCTCATCAACAATTGCCGGCTCGGCTGTAATAGCGGCTATCAATCCGCCCTGTTCACCTACCACCACTTCAATCTCAGACTTTTCAAAGTCTCGCAAAATCTCCCTTTGTTCAGTAAGCAAACAAGCCATACTCCCTGTTGATCTTCTGCTCAAGGCATCAGCCACTGTATTAGCTTTCCCGGGATGGTACTGAATCTCTAGGTCGTAGTCTTTTATCAGTTCTAGCCATCTTCTCTGACGCATGTTCAACTCCTTCTGCGTGAAGAAGTATTTCAGGCTCTTATGATCCGTGTAAACTTCACATTTTGCCCCATACAAGTAATGCCGCCAGATTTTCAAAGCAAAAACAACTGCGGCTAATTCTAGGTCATGTGTTGGATAATTCTTCTCATGTGGCCTCAACTGTCGGGAGGCGTAAGCAATAACCTTTCCGTTCTGCATTAACACACAACCTAAACCCTTATAAGATGCGTCACTGAAAATCACAAAATTTTCCGTACCTGAAGGTAGTGTCAAAATTGGTGCAGTGGTCAATCTTGTCTTCAATTCATGAAAGGCTGATTCTCTTTCACTATTCCACTCAAATGGTTGTCCTTTACGTGTCAATTGGGTAAGAGGCACAGCTAATTTCGAAAAGTCCTTTACAAACCTTCTGTAGTACCCAGCTAAGCCCATGAAACTGCGAACTTCTGTCACATTAGTTGGTGTAGGCCAATTCACAATTGCTTCTATTTTCTGCGGGTCCACTGAAATTCCTTCCTTGTTGACCACGTGCCCTAAGAAAATAACCTCATCCAACCAAAACTCACATTTCTTTAACTTAGCAAATAGTTTTCTTTCCCGAAGTATTTGTAAAACAATCCTCAAATGATGTTCATGTTCAAGTTTATCTTTAGAGTAAATCAAAATATCATCGATGAAGACTACAACAAACTCATCAAGGTAGGTTTTAAAAATTCTATTCATTAGGTCCATAAACGCTGCCGGAGCATTAGTCACTCCAAATGGCATAACAAGAAATTCAAAATGACCATACCTCGTTCTGAATGCGGTTTTCTCAACATCCTCTGCTTTAACCTTCAGCTGATGATACCCAGATCTCAAATCAATCTTAGAAAACACCCGTGATCCCTGCAACTGATCAAATAAGTCATCAATACGGGGTAAGGGATATCTGTTCTTTATCGTTACCTTGTTCAATTCCCGGTAATCAATGCACAGGCGTAAGGTACCATCCTTTTTCTTTACAAATAATACTGGTGCGCCCCAAGGCGAAGTACTGGGCCGGATAAACCCTTTATCAAGAAGGTCTTGCAACTGTTCTTTTAATTCTTTCATTTCGGCTGTAGCCATCCTATAGGGAGTTTTAGAAATAGGCTGGGTGCCTGGCACAGTTTCAATAGTAAACTCTATCTCCCTGTCTACCAATTCCCCTGGTAATTCATTTGGAAACACATCTGGGAACTCTCTAACAATGGGAATATCATTCAATTCAACATTCACGGATTGTTCAGTCAATACATAACACAAATAACCCTGGCATCCCTTCCTGATCAATTTACATGCTTTCATTGTAGATATCAAATATGGTGGAGGTACTACCCCATTTCCCACAAACACAATTTCTTCCTGTTCTGGTGGTTTAAACACAACCCTCTTTGTCACACAATCTATAGTAGCACAATATTTGGTCAACCAATCCATGCCCAAAATTACATCGAAGTGTCTAAAGTTTAAGGGCAACAAATCTACATATAGGGTAGCATCCTCAATATGCATGTCACAAAACCGATATATATAGTCACATAACACAGATTCCCCCGATGGAGCAGACACACATAACAAATATGGCAACAATTCTAGGGGTCTTTTCAGTCTAGATGCAAATGCATATGTCACAAATGAATGGGTTGATCCAGAATCAATTAACACAAAAGCATCCTGATTACATATCGAGATAGTACCTGAGACAACGGTATTGGCATTCCGTGTATCACCCGGAACGAGTGCAAAGACTCTCCCTTGTCTCACTGTATCCCCAGTAGTAGCAGATCTCAAAGTGTTTCCCGGCTTCGGGATCGATGCAGTGGAGCTAGCAGCTATCTTCCCACTATTCTGATTACAATCTCGGGCTATATGCCCTTGTTTCCCACACTTAAAACAGGCTCCTGATGTACGGTAACAGACTCCACGGTGCTTTTTGCCACAAGTGTTGCACATGGGAGCTGTGTCTCGGGAAGAACCGGAAGTAGTTAAGGAGCCCGTGTTTTGCTTTTTCAAAAATTTCTTCTTCGAAAAGAAGCCTTGTCTTTTGTTGCCTTTCCATTCGGTCGTTGGCTTAGCTTGTCTAGCTATGTTAGCCTCTGATATAATGGCCCGGTCAAGCACCCCAATGTAGGTCTCCAATTTCAGGACATTCACTCGCTCTAGGATGTCACTTCGGAGCCCACCTTCAAAATGCCTTGCCTTCTTATAATCAGTGTCAATCACGTGTGGTGCAAACCTGGCCAACTCAGTAAATTTGGCCTCATACTCAGCTACAGTCATGCTGTCTTGTTTGAGTTCCATGAACTCTGCCACTTTCCTGTCCCGGACACACTGCGGGAAGTACTTGTCATAGAAGATTTCCAAAAATTTCACCCAGTCAACATCCCTGTGGTTTTCTCGCATCAACATCCACCATCTTCTCGCTTCGTCTTCTAGCATAAAAGTGGCTAGAAGCACTTTCTGTGTATCCGAGCACGGAAATACCTCAAACAGTTTTTCGATCCCAAGAACCCAAGCTTCCGCTTTCAAAGGATCCAGTCCACCATGAAACTGTGGTGGTTTCATTTTCTTGAACTCCTTGGTGAGAGCAATTATCCGATCATCATTTTGATTATCTGGCACGGGCGGTGCCTGAGGTGGAGGTGGCGGGTGTGGTTGCTGCCACTGTTGCTGCCACTCTTGTTGCTGCCTCAAGGCTTCTGCCATTTCCTGAATCAGTCTTTCCATTCTGTCCAGTCTGGCGGCAGAGGATTCCTCTAACTCATCACCTCTGGTTCTCACCATCTGATTAAACTTGCATTATATTCCATACCAAAGGTACACAAGTACACATACACTAAGGAGCACATATTTCCAGATAATTCGTAATGCAAGTAGTTCACAACTTACACATATAATTATTCATAACAAAACATTTAAGCATATAATCAATGCTTCCAGACTCGTATTTATCACATGAGTGCATCCTAGATCTTATCTAGACGCTTATTGCTCTTTTTGGACAAGTGTGTGAGTTATTAACTCGTGCTCTGATACCACTCTGTCACGACCCGAACCCGCCCCCGTGGGTTAAGGACGTAACCGGCCAGTAATCATGAGATTACCTATGGCCTCAAACTGTAGTAAACGTATTTTAACAGAGTTAATGGGGGCCAAACGGAAGAAAAATTAAAAACTTTGTCCATAGAACCGTGCTTATATGCACATCAAACAACCATACTCAGATACGTTAATAACTCACATCAAAAGTACGGTTTCACAAAATTCATTACAGACAGGATCGTCCAAAACGAGTCAACCTATAACAGACTATGTACAGACATGCACTAGGTCCTTGCCAACAAGACAAAACATAGGTACATAGTGAAAGGGCAAGGATGGTCTCATGCGCGAGGCACAAGGCTGACTCTCCCAAAACTCCTGTTGTTTCTAGCAGACTTCACTGGGGCTGGGTTTGGACTTCCCTTGGCTCACCTACAAATACATGAATGAGCGTGAGCGATAGCCCAGCGAATAATATCAAATATAACAGTTACATAACAGTATGTAGAACAACATGCTCCAAACGGCCTTGGGCCCAATTCATACTTCTGTTTAACAACCAAATATATATATAACTATATGAAATGCAAGTCAAGTAACTGTAGTTCCAAACATTCTGGCCTTTGGCCCATCCGGGTTTCCATTCATGGCAAAACGGCCTTCGGCCCATTCATTCATGTCAAAACGGCCTTTGGCCCACTCATTCATGTCAAAACGGCCTTTGGCCCACTCATTCATGTCAAAACGGCCTTTGGCCCACTCATTCATGTCAAAACGGCCTTTGGCCCATTCATTCATGTCAAAACGGCCTTTGGCCCACTCATTCATTTATTCTTGTCAGACTTTTGTCCACAATCCCAATTAACAACTCATAATATTTATAGGGGAGTAACAATTGGACATTGACAAGTTTTCAAAGATTGATATTACTCACAGTGATCGGCTTGTGGATGCGCCCTGGAGCTTGACCCTACACATTTCATGAATACAAAAGGGTCACTAACAGTTCAATCCGTTCTTTAATTCACATATTCCTCTTTAGGCTTTGTTCTTATCTCATTAACTCATTTACAATGCTTAACATATGCCTAAGAGTGCTTACAAGTGAAAGAGAACGGAAAACGAATCACAGAATGCATGAACAAAATTCCAGGAAACAGGGTCCCCGCTCGAGCGTAAACTTATCCGCTCGAGCGGACCCTTAAGGCATGCAGAAGTACTGGTTGCATGAAAGATGCGCTCGAGCGTGGAGCGTCCCGCTCGAGCGGACATCCAACTCTGCAAAAATGCTGGGAGCACGATTTTCCCGCTCGAGCGGCCATTACCCCGCTCGAGCGGACCTCAAAAATCTGGGTTTCCCAGATCGTGTTCTTAAGCTCCAAATCGGTTTTCCATCTACATTTCTTGCATGCAATGGTTCAAATTACACATTTACACATGCTAACATGCTACTAATGCCAGATTACAACATTAGGAAGCTCAATTACATGAATTATTTACATGCATGTCCCAAAATATCTCAAACCCATCATCAACATGCTCAAATTCAAACATTCAAGACTTATACTCCCATGATTTGTACATGCATGTGGGAGATGCTCATCATTCTCAACTTAGATGGTACAAATGGTGATTACAACATGAGCTTTAACCAAAACTCTACATGAATCATGTGTTTCAAGCTCAAACATGCAAATTCAAAGTAATTTCTTACATGCATGAGTTCTAAGACTTCAAACTCAATAAAAATCAACTCATTACATGTTCTTGATCACAAACAACCCTTGAACTTACAAATTACAAGTAAGAGTCCATGAATTCACTTACCTAAGAGCTTCAACACTCAAGCTCTAGCCAAATCTTGAGCTAGATCTTCAAATTCCCAAGTCTTGAGCCCAAATTACACAAATCTCTCCCTTTTTCTCTCCATGGCCGGCCTCTCTCTCACTCTCAATTGTCTAACTCAGATTTTGAGTTTTAAGAGAGCTAAAGGAGAGTGCAATACAAATATACAACAAGCCCCACTAACAAATATTTTAATATAAAATAATGGGGTACTTAATTTATCAATTTAATCAGTTTAAATTGACCAGAATCAAATTTCAATTAAATTTCACCGTAGGCTCTAAAAATTATGCCAACCACAATGGCGTAATCAATTTCGGGTTCCGTGGCCGATAAGGCCCTCAATTAAATTTCCAAAGCAGACTACTCAAACAGATATTCCTACGATGAACAGATAAAATTTCAAACCACATATTTTCACATAGTGGAACACAAAATCATATCAAAATACATAATCACATCATGTTAAGGACCAATTAACATACTACGGAACAGGGGTGTCACAGACTACACCTGTGAAACGTGCGCAATAGTATGAGTGGTGTGCATGAGAATGCCAGTGATGTGCATAATAATGCAAAATGTGAATTCGAATGCGAATTTGTCGTAAAACGACGAGCAAAGAAATGCGAGTTTTCGATGAGGGTGACTCAATTGCGACCTCTGGTTTACCCCCCGAAGGGGTCGCAACATGTTCGAAAAGGATACATCTCACTTTTGACGAGTAATGATGAAAAACGCATCGAAAGTTGGAGTCGAAGTTCCGGCAGAGCGATTTCGCGACGGAAAGTGCACTTCTCTTGTACTTTTTCAGGTCCCGGGGACTCCAATCCTTCCCAAAATTTGCAGAGGGCTTGGTGGGCACTTGGGGAACACCACCGACCAGGTCTTGTCCCAGGGAGAGGCCAGCGACCAGCTTTTTGCAAAGGGGGTGGTCGGCCTGCCACAAAAGGTGGTCGGCCGACCACTTAGCCCAAATCCGGGCCAGTTCGGTCATTTTGCTCTCATTTCTTTAAATATACTCGGCCAAATCCTCATTCCTCACAACTTCAGCTCCGAAAACACGCAAGTTGTTTTCGCGAAATCTTTCAGTTTTCATCACTTTGGACCGATTAAATTTTGATTTCGGTGCTTCTTTTCTCATTTTCACCACTTGAGATAAGTTTGTCTCAACATTTGGAAGATTTTCTCGGGGGTTGACTTTTGTTGACTTTTTTCTTTCCCTAGAGTTGACTTTTGTTGACTTTTTCCAATTTTGGCTCATTTTGCTCATTTTTGCTCCTTTTTGCAGATTCTCTGAAATGGCCGGTCATTTTCCTCACGGTGGAGGTCCTCCGGGCGCCGGGGATGATCTCGATATTATGGCTCTGCCTCCGAGGGTTCGACCCTTCACACCCGAGAGGTACGACCCTCCGATACATGTGCTCCCGCGGGCTATTTTTTATCACTTCACTGATTTTGATGATCGAGCGCCTGGGGATCTGCTTCTGCGAGAGCCGGAGTCTCACCTCTCTCATGAGGCACGAGAGGTATTTAATTCGCCCTCTTTACATTTCTGCCACGTATTCCGCATTCTTGTACGTTTCATGCCTCTTGCTATGCATATCTGCTCTTTTTAGCACGTAGCTTGTTCTGACACTTAGCCCATGATAGAGTACTCTGTTTGCGTTTTGAACGCTTGAATTTCTGATCACGTAGCCCATAACCTGATGGTGAACACACTGCACACACTTGTCGAGAGTAGAACACACAACCCAACTCTGAATTTCTGAACACGCAGCACACTGATTTGTTGAGAGTAGGACACACAGCCAAAACTCTGAATTTCTGAACACGCAACCCAAGTTGAAGGTGAGCACACAGCACACACTGATTTGTTGAGAGTAGAACACACAGCCCAAACTCTGAATTTCTGAACACGTAGCCCATTGTTGAGGTGAACACACAGCCCACTGATTTGTTGAGAGTAGAACACACAGCCCAAACTCTGAATTTTTGAACACGCAGCCCATTGTTGAGGTGAACATACAACCCACTCATTTGTTGAGAGAAGAACACACAGCCCAAACTCTGAATTTCTGAACACGCAGCCCAAACTCTGAATTTCTGAACACGCAGCCCATTGTTGAGGTGAACACACAGCCCACTGATTTGTTGAGAGAAAAACACACAGCCCAAACTCTGAATTTCTGAACATGCAGCCCAAGTTAAGGTGAACACACGGCCCACTGATTTGTTGAGAGAAGAACACACGGCCCAAACTCTGAATTTCTGAACACGCAGCCCAAGTTAAGGTGAACACACGGCCCACTGATTTGTTGAAATCTGAACACACAGCCCAAATATTTTGATATTGAACACTCGGCTCGAACTTTGAGGTGAACACACAGCCCACTGGTTTTGAAATCTGAACACGCGGCTCATTGCTGAGGTGAACACACAATCCACATTGATTGAGAGCCGAACACGCAGCCCGAACACTTGAATTTTGATTTTGCATATAGCTTATACATTTCATTTGCACGTAGCTTGTATATCTCATTTGCACGCAGCTTGTTTATTTCATTCTGAAACTGAATATATGTATTCACTGTGAATGCAGGTGTCCTCCCGTGTTACACGGGGATATGGCTCCATCGTTGCGAGAGAGTGGTACGCGGAGCTCCCAGAGGCCGTCCGCGATTGGGTTGCTTTAACAGGATTCGAGCCCTTTTGTGCCGGGATATCTCATCATCCAGCTAGCAGGACGTTGATGGGCGCCCTGGTGGAGCGGTGGTGGGACACCACCAATTCCTTTCATTTCTCATCTGCCGGGGATATGACTATGACCCCTTTTGATTTTGCCGTATTGACCGGCCTTGACGTGGGAGGCTAGGCGATCCCATATAACGAGGATATGGGCCAGTGGGAGGCCGCTTGGATCTATTTACTGGGAGCTCGTCCACCGGTCAACCAATCCTCGGGCCGAGTCCGGTACACTTGGTTTTCTTCACATTTTAGGCATACTGAGCCCGAGACTCTGGAGGAGATTACACAATACGCCCTCGGGTTTCTGATGTTCCTCTTCGGGACCACTCTGTTCTCCGACAGAGGGAACACCGTTGGGCTATATCTGCTGGGTGCCCTGGCAGACCTCACACAAGTTAGTCGCTATGATTGGGGTGGCGCCAGCTTGGCTACCCTCTATTGCTATATGAGCGCGACCTCCCGCGGACGGGGGAACATAGTTGGCGGCTACTAGAGAGCCTGGAAGGTACCTTCTGCCCTCTTGATTTACATTTCTGTTTTTCAATGTATGTATATTGTACACGCGGCACACTTTATACTCTGTCTTGACATCCTGCACTCAGCATTCTGTATTCTGATGGCTTTTGCCCCGTTTTCCGCAGTTATGGGTTTTCGCGTATTTTCCCATACTAGAGCCAGAGCTGGAGGTGGAGGCGCCCCTTGTGACCCCTTACTCGCTTGTTTTCGAGGGCCACCGGGAGACTCTTCTCTACCTACGGCAGTACTTCGACACGGTGCGGCCGTCAGAGGTAATCCAAAACTCCCAATTCCCAATGTTTTCATTTCTGGTTTATTCCGTACATCTACGGTTTCTGATTAGCCTATGCATTGGTTACCCGCAGATTACCTGGTAGCCCTGGTTGCCTTTGGATGGGGACCTTCGATTTCAGTTTGCCGGAGGATGGGGCTCTTCCCGGTATTGGATCTTGTTCGAGGGGCCAGTTGGTAGGGCCTGGTTTCTGGGGGAACGCTTCCTTTGTCAGACTATGGGCTTTCCTGAGCCGAGTGTTCCCTCAGCACCTCCGGACGGTATGCGGCTTGCTGATAGGCTTACTTCCCAGGGTGTCATTGACGCTAGGCTGGGCATTGATGCACTGCTGTATATAGAGGACGGGGAGTACGCGACCTACTGTCACACCTACTTGATGCCTCCGTTGACAGGTGTCCGTACTCCCTCGAAGAGGTCCACTGACATGCCGTCTTTGAGTCGAGCTCGGACTGCAAGCGTCCCTTCTATTAGCAGGGCTGGCACATCGAGAGGAAGGGCTGGACTGGTCCCCCCGATTCCTCCGACTCATCATCATGCCGGATGGCCAGACATGCCGACCGAGTTGACAGGATGGCGATACAGGACCTCCTACCCAATTCCGATAGAGCTTTCCATGCCTGATCATCGATATGTCATTGACCCCGACTCACCGCCGGTACGCCCTACTGCTTTTCATCTATCATTCAAATACTTAGACATTCATTTATTCATTGATGATTTGAGCTTGTATCTGCAACCACCCAGAGAGTACATGGAGGGGGTGATCGGATTGGTGGCCTCACTCGAGGGCATGGTCTTGCGGAGAGAGGCGCAGCTGTCCATCATGGGTTTTCAGGTACTCTTTGGTTTTCCCACATTCATCGTACTTCTGACGACATGTTGACCTTGAACATTCTACTGCTTTGATTAATTGTATGTGTAGAGCACATTTGACACGCCACATTCACATACTGTATCTGCATGCACCCTCACTTCATGTAGTTTGCTTACATCTGTATCTGATACACACATTTTGAGCTGATGTATTCAAATTGCACTTTTTATTTTCAGATGCCTCCAGTATATCCGCCACAGACCGGGCCATCTCGACCTTCTCGGGGAGCCGGGCCATCTCGGCCTTCTCGCGGGGCCGGGAGAGGGGAGTCGTCCCGCAGACGCGGGGCACACATTGTAGAGGAGGAGCCCGATGAGGATGAGGAGGAGGCTACAGATCGTCAGTCAGAGACCTCTGCTGACAGAGAGGAGGGTTCCGATCCTGGTTCCGGGAGTGGAGAGGGGGATCCTGAGGATGACAGTTCCGACTCAGATGGTGCCGGCGGTGCAGAGCTTGTTCCGCAGAAGAGGACGAAGAGGGCCTCTTATTCCTGCTCTTGAGAGCATTGGCGCAGCTGTTCCCTGCTTTATTTATCTTTTTTACTAGTAGTTGTAGCACATTGTACATTATTAGGCAGTTTTATTTTCTGTAAAACTTGTACCTTTGCTGTAAAATGTTGTAACAAAGGAAGCATGATGGAATGAAACGGCTTTTTTTTTTTGAAAAAGTGTTGTACTTTATGTTCTTAGCATCGCATCGCATCATTTTGCAAGAGATTGAACGGTAAATGTGCATTGTGTATGTGCCAAGTCAGGTAGCGAACCGACACGACAAACTAAACAACCCAATCTTACTGAGAAACAACAACAAAAACCTCAGCAAGTTTATAACTCGATAAGAAAAACACAACAAAATTGATAAACAAAGAGTAATAACTCAAATGCACAAGACTCGGCGACTCGATTAAACAAGACTCGGTAAACGAAAACAGCTCGACCAACAAAACAACAACTCGATAAGCAAAATAACAACTCTATAAACAAAGTGTATTTCAGACGATTTGGGCGACGAAACGCATCCGAAACAGAGAGAAATAGAGGCTTTTGACACTCCCGATGCATAGAAATGCTAGGAACTTTCCTCTGGAGAGTAAAATAGGGCCAAATGTGCAGATTGCAGCTTGGCCGACCACTTTTGGGAGTTGGCCGACCAGCTTTTGTATTTGAGGGGGGGAGAGGTGGCCGGCCTGCTAGAAAAGGTGGCCGGCCGACCACTTAGCCCAGCCACCACCAGTTTTTTGACACGTGTCCCTCCGAACAGTGCTTTATCCCCTTTAAAAGCCCCAGCTCCGTGGCTCATTTATTTCATCTCAGTTTTGCACCAAAATGGAAGCGTTTCTCGTCGAAAATCTTACAGCTTGGATTGCTTCTCTAGACGGCTCGAAAAAGTTGAACTTTCGGAGTTTTGGCTTGAATGCACTATTCACGCTGAGCCGTACTCCGCTACACCTTCCTTTCCTTCATGCCGCGACAAGGTTTTGGAACCCGGTAACACATGTCTTTAGCTTCGGCGGGCAAGAGGTATGTCCAACTTTTGAAGATTTTCAAGCTTTGATGGAATTCGAAAGTTGTGAAGAGATCTTGCCTCAGTTTCGCTTTGGCCACGCCCAAGCTTTAGGGCGGATGTGTGGACTCACCACGCATGACGCTCGGTCTCTGACCTGTAATGAGGAACTGGACATCCTCGGATTGATTTATCGCTTTTCTGACGCCGGTGATCGTGGCGACCATCATTGGCAAGGTTTCCGACAACATGCCCTTTGCTTATGTATGCTATCTCACTTTCTGCTTGTGTCGAGCTTTGGTGGATCTAGCATTCGCCTGATTGAAGTTTCTCAAGGCTTGAAGGATGGAAAGAGTTGTATTGCGATGACACTTGCTGAGACGCTGATGGGCTTGGATGCTTTCCATCGCCGAGAGACGACCAGATTTGCGGGGAGTCCACTACTGCTGCAGGTAATGTTTCCCACCCAATCTTACATATGTAATGCTCACATCACTCGGCCCTCAGGCTCGGTTTTTCTCACAAAACCCTTTTCTTACTTTTCTCTCATCGTACATCTCTCTATTCTTTATTCTCTCATTTTTCATCCCTCCCCAGGTATGGTTAATGGATAAATTGCAAGTCGTGGACTCTTGCCCAGCCTACTCAGCTCGCGGCTACTTCTTTCGACAACGCCTAGTCGATGCCCTTGATGAGGGATGGTGGTTCGACTGGATGTGCAATTTGTCTGCAGATCGCATCGCCTGGCGCTGCCCTTGGCTCAATCTCCCGGCAATGAGCTATAGTATGTTCCGGCAGACCGGGATCCAGTTGGTTGGTCTAACTCACTGTGTATTCTACTTTCCGTTCCGGTTCCAACGCCAGTTTGGTCATGATCAGACTTGCCCGCCAGAGGGGATAGAGTATCCGGCTGCCTTCCCAGTTCGAGGTGCACAGCTTGCCCGATATGCCACAGCATGGAGGACGAGAGAACTCCTGGCCGCCGCTCCCACTTTCAGTTATACTTTGTCTGACGAGTGCTTGGATTAGCTCAATAAAGAGGCACAAACTGGGCCCAGCTCGGTATCAGAAGCTTCGACCAGCTCTGGGAGGGGGCGCAGGGACACCTGACTTGACTATGCCTCGGATTTATTGCTTTATTAGTGCTTTCAAGTTTTCTTTATGAATGTAAAAAAGCAACTTCGATTGTATGCAAGAGCAGGAGAACTCTGTTTTGAAATCAATGAAATTGAAGGTTGTGGTACTGAAAATTTTCCGCTTTGGTCCAAAAAATGGTCTTAGTTGTAGAAAGATTAATTTGAACAAAGTCAACTTTTATTAAAACTTTTCAAAACCATTTTCGATATGGATCAGAACTGGACACGCCCGAGATCTGTCACTGAGATGCACAACCCCGGATCCCTGCAACTGGAAAGTTGCCCCTAGTCTGAAGAGTGCTGCGGCACTGCATGGCAACGGAAAGTTGCCCCTAGTCTGAATAGCACTGCACCGGAGATTCAAACGGATGCTGATAGACAAAGATGATTGAGATGATCAAATGGACAAAGTTGATCGGGGAAAAGCTTATGGCTGAACTCCAGGATGAAGTTACCTACGTATCCCGAAGATGGGAATCAAGCCTTACGTAGTTCAGGCTTTGGTTCACTTGAGTACTTTCACTCTCCATTTACGCTCTAACTTTTGCCAAGGCCGCCCTTTGCGGGTTTTCAACCTTGCGAGCTCAGTTTTTATGTTTTCCAATTTTTCAATGCTCTAACTTTTACCTAGGTCGCCCTTTCGGGTTTTCGGCCTAGTGAGCCTCTCAGGGGTAATATTTCTTCAACTTGTCCATGTTGATCGGTTGTGAAAATTCTAGGCCATCTAAGTCCATCAGAACCACAGCTCCACCTGACCAGATAGCTTTAATGATGTAGGGACCAATCCAATTGGGTCTGAACTTGCCCCTCGGGTCGTGGATGGGAGCTCGGTTGTCCTTGAGCACCAAATCTCCTTCCTTTAGATTCCTAGACTTAACTTTCTTGTTGAAAGCCCGGGCAATTCTGCGCTGATAGCCTTGAACATGGTACAGTGCTTTCAGTCTTCTCTCATCAAAGAGCATGAGTTCCTCAAACCTGCTCTACTGCCAATCTGCTTCGGCTATTTGACACTCAGCCAATACTCGCAATGACGGAACCTCAATCTCGATAGGTAGAACGGCCTCCATCCCATAAACCAATGAATACGGAGTCGCTCCGGTAGAAGTTCTAATTGAAGTCCTGTAGCCCCACAAAGCAAATGGCAGCTTATCTGGCCAATCCCGGTAGGTTTCCACCATCTTCTGCAGTATGTGTTTGATATTCTTGTTAACGGCCTCGACCGCTCCGTTGGTTTACGGTCGGTATGTAGATGACTTATGGAAAGCCACTTTGTATTTCTCCAACAAGTCAATCACTTCCTTCTTGAAGTGGGAACCCTTATCCGAAATGACCTCGTTTGGGACCCCATAGCGACAGATGATGTTGTTTCTGATAAATTTTGCAACGTGCGATGCCTTCAACACCGCATATGATTGGGCCTCGACCCACTTTGTGAAATAATCTATCGCGACCAGGATGAACTCATGTCCATTCGACCCCTTCGGAGTGACAGCCCCGATCACATCGATTCCCCAAACTAAAAATGGCCATGGCGAAGTCATGTTGTATAGCTTCGCCGGTGGGATATTCATGCGGTTTGCATGAATCTGACACTTGTGGCATCGCCGAACAAAACCGATACAATCCTCCTCCATGGTGGACCAGTAGTAACCCTGTCTGAGGATCTTCCGTGCTAGCATTACTCCGTTCATATGTGCACCGCATTCTCCTTCATGGATGGCCTCCATCAAGCGTTTCGATTCCTCGGCTTCAACACACAGCTTATGCATTCCCAGATGACCTCTCTTATACAACTTACCCCCACAAATGATGAACTGAACAGCCATTCTTCTGATTGCCCTTTTATCCTTGGCATTTACCCCTGGTGGATATGCTTCCTTCTCCAAGAAATTCCAAATGTCATAATACCAGGGGTTTTCGTCCTGAACCTCATCTATAGCAGCGATCGACTCATAGGCTAGTGCAAATTTCTGGTCAATGATGGCTGGACGCATCCGGATTCCAAACGGGATGTCTATCATGGAAGATAGAGTTGCTAAAGAATCTGCGAACCTGTTGTTCTCTCTTGGAAGATGAGCAAAGTTTAGCTTTTCAAACCGAGGAATTAACAAGTCCAAGGTCTGGTGATACATTATCATCTTTTCTTCTTTGACCTTCCAGTCTCCTTTTGCTTGAGACACAACAAGGTTTGAATCCCCGATGACGTCCAACCGTCTTGCTCCTAGTTCCAGGGCTGCTTCTAGATCGGCAATGCATGCCTCATATTCTGCTTCGTTGTTCGAGACTTTGAACCGGAGTTTGAAGGCTAGAGGGATACGGGAATTGTCGGGTGCTATCAGCAACACTCATATCCCATACCCGTACTGATTTGACGCTCCATCAAAGTACATCGTCAAATACTCATCGTCGATGTGCAAAATGGCTTCATCTGGGAATAAGTATTCAACTGCTTCACCTCCTTCCACTGGATGATCGGCTAAGAACTCTGCCACTGCTCTTCCCTTGACTGTCTTGCGTGCCACGTATTTCAGGTCGAATTCGGAGAGCAACAACAACCAACGAGCTAGCCTACCCGTAAGTGCTGGTTTCTCGAAAATATATTTGATGGGATCGAGTCGTGAAACCAACATTACGGAGTGAGCTAACAGGTAGTGCCGCAGCTTCCTGGTAGCCCATACCAAAGCTAAGCAAGCCTTCTCCAACGGCGTATAGCGAGTCTCATACTCTAGCATCTTCTTGCTCAGATAGTAGATGGATCTCTCCACTTTGTCCTCTGACTCTTGCGCGAGCATACAGCCCATTGTGGTCTCGGTCACTACAAGGTATAATATCAACGGTTTCCCCGACTCTGGCGGTGACAACACGGGCGGGTTCTGTAAATATTCCTTGATCTGTTCAAAAGCAGCTTGGCATCGGCCGTCCCATTGGAATTTCTTGCCTTTCTCCAGGAGACCAAAAAGTGGTTCACAAGTCAAGGTTAATTTTGAGATAAACCGTCTTATGAATTGCACTTTACCCAGAAAGCCTCGCACCTCCTTTTCAGTCCTTGGTGGTGGCATTTCTAAGATGGCCTTGATTTTTGAAGGGTCGACCTCGATGCCCCTTTGTGTAATCAGAAACCCCAGCATTTTTCCCGCTGTAACACCGAACGTACACTTCTGAGGATTTAGCCGCAACCGAAATTCTTTGATCCTTTGAAAGAACTTTTGCAAGGCGGTGTAGTGACCGTCCTTTTCTTTGGACTTGACAATCATGTCGTCCACGTACACCTCAACCTCTTTGTGGATCATATCATGCAATATTGTAGTCGCGGCCCATTGATATGTAGCTCCAGCATTCTTTAATCCAAACGGCATCACTCTGTAGCAGTAAGTCCCCCACGGGGTGGTGAAAGCAGTCTTTTCTCTGTCTTCTGGTGCCATCACTATCTAATTGTAACCTGAGAAGCCATCCATGAACGAAAGCAAAGCATGCCCCGCTGTGAAATCCACCAACTCGTCAATATGCGATAAGGGAAAGTCATCCTTCGGACTAGCTCTGTTCAAATCCCTGAAATCCACACACACTCGGATCCTGCCATCCGTCTTCGGCACTGGGACGATGTTGGCTAACCAAGTTGGGTACTCGGATACCAGCAGGAAGCTTGCGTCGATTTGCTTGGTGACCTCTTCCTTAATCTTGAGAGCCCAGTCGGGGCAGATCCTCCTGAGTTTCTGCTTAACAGGTCGGGCCTCGGGGTCAAGAGGGATCCGGTGCTGTACAATCTCAGGATCGATTCCAGGCATGTCTTCGTAGGACCACGCGAAAACATCTTTGAAATCTTTTAATAAAGCGACTAAGCGCTCGCGTTCCTCTGAAGACAACGTGGACCCGATCTGGACCAGTCGCGGGTCCTCCTCAATACCAATATTTACTGTAGTGATTTCATCAACCAGGGGTTTAACAAATCTTTCCTGCTCTTGTTCAATTAAACGTTGCAAAACCGGAGAAACTTCGTCCTCGTCGTTTTCATCAAAATTTTGAAAGTCTGAGTTAATGCAATAAATCAAAGGCACAGAAAAGTACTCAGAAACCACAGCTACTTGATTCTCATTAAGCACATCCAAATCGTCCGATTCCTCGGTTATAACAGACTCAAAGGAAAAAGAAAAAGACGACCTGGACAAGACTGTGGCATCCGGGTTATCATCCCCAGGATTACCAGACTCAGACTCAGTCGAGCTGGAACCTGATTCCGACTCACAAGACTCAGTGGAATCAGATTCCGGCTCACTACCTGACTCGGTACTGCTGGACAAAAATCACTCTTCATACTGCCAAATGAGAGAGGGTGCGATAGATGCATCCAAAATAGTTAGTGGCGGGCCCGCAGCCGTTCCATTCCCGATCACGTATACCGAGAAGTTATCCCCCAAGCACTCCTGGTCGATCAGAGGATCAGAAAGTAGACACGCCAATGCTACCCCCATTTCAAGTTCGGTGTCCTCAGACTGCACTTTCTTACTCTGTTCCACCTCAGCTGATGGGTCTGTCTGCTCTTCGGCAACGTCATCCCCGGATAACTGCAGGTCAAAGAAAATCTCAAACCCCGGCACGCGCTTCCTCTCCGCGTTCAGCCACGGCTCTGGGAAGCCACAAAATGGGAAGTCCTTCCCCTCCCGGACGAAGTGTCCGTTCAGGGTACCCTGAATGGGTCGATGCATTAACTCAAAAGGCTTCCCTGCCTTCTTTGCTTTGGCTCTCCCAGCTATCTCTTTACCCTTCCTCACCCAGTCCTCTTTGGTGGGCAGATAACCTAAGCCAAAGGTATGAGGATTGTGCGGCACTTCGGCCAATGCTGCGGCGCCCTTCCGGCCGCTCTTTCCCAATCCCATCCCGGGGATGTGTTGTAGCTTGTTCATGAGGTATACAGATTGAGCACTGGCATATACTCCCTCATTAACGGCCATGATATTCTGCACAACCCGGGCCTCAGCCAAAGTAAACCCTGATAAGAACAAATCCTCCGTGCCATGTTCAATTTCCAAGGCTGGCGTAGACACTTCCGGCGGCGGATGGATTGATGAATTCCCAAAAACAATAGCTACCCCTTTCCCGTGAGGGTACTTTAGCATCTGATGCAAGGTGGAAGAGACTGCCTTGACCAGGTGCAACCACGGTCGTCCCAAAAGTAGGTTAAAGGTTGCGGGAACGTCCAAGACATGGAATTCAATATTGTGTTGTCCTGGACCAACCTAGGTCTGAATTTTGACAGTCCCCATCACCTCCCTACTGGTGTTATCATAGGCTCTGATCACTTGAGTAGTCGGCACGAAGTCCGCGGGCTTCAACCCGATCGCATATGCCGTCCTTGACGAGCATACATTAATGGCGGATCCCGTGTCGATGAGAACCACTGGCACCCACTTGCCTCTACATTCCACAGAGACGTAAAGGGGTTTGTTATGATTTGCGCCCTCAAGCGGCAGTTCTTTATCTGAAAAGGTTAGTGTCGGGGAACCTCCTCCCAGAAAGACCAGTCCAACCAGCTGCTCTGGTGTGGTATCTATAAAGAGTTTAGCCTTGTCCATGGCTGAAAGAACAGCCTGTCTGTGCACTCGTGAAAGCCATAAGCAGTCCCCAGATAGAGATGTCTGCTTGTATCTTCTTTAACTGTTTGAGTACAGCCTCTTCTTCAAGCTGTTTCTCCTTCTATTTCTCAGCTTCTTTATCCTTCCCAGATGCCTCTGGCTGGTCCAGGTGCGGGGGCTTGAAATACCGCCCACTCCTCGTCATATGGTCGACCTCTCCGACATACCAGGTGTCGTCTGGCTGATGGTTTCCCAAATCTTCATCTGTGTGGGCAAGACATAAATCATCGTCTTCCCACCACATTCCGTCAGCGGCCAATAGACACCTGTCCGGCCCCGGTATGATTGTACTCGCAGTACCTTCAGTCCACATGCCCGCAGTATCTTCTATTCTTGTGCCCACAGCGTCCTCGGCCCCTTCATGGGCTTTTGCCTTCCTAATTCTCTCGGAATCCCAAAACTTTTCTTGTTCCACCTGTGTCGGTGTAGTTTGTTGTTCAACTTTCTGTGCATCCACAATGCTCAAGTCCTGAGCGAAATTCTTCATACCGGCGCTCTCCAGCAATGTAATCTGACTTCCGGCCCTTCCGGGCACAGTTAATACTCTTGCCCCTGCCAGGCCCTGTTCTGATTGGGACTCTTCCACCACATCTGGTTGATCATCCAGCCACCCAGTGGCCTCTGCTGATTCCTCATAATCAAACCAGTTGACTGTCGTGCCCCCTGATTCTTAGTCATCGAGAAACTGTAGGTTGGCAAAGTCCTCCTCCACAGCCGTCAAATCATTTGCCCCTTGCTCAAATCCATCCTCCTGGATCACACACAGCTCTTCCTTTTCTGGCAATTCTATACCCAGCCCAATCTAGACTGTTGACAAGATGTACTCACTTGGATCATAGACTTCCCCAGCAAAACTCTCAGACTGTTCAATCCCAGACTCAACAATTCTATTCTTTTCTGAGGTCTGTCCTGCCCCATCTTCGATGGTCACCACCGTCGGCTCTGGTTGGGTTGTGGAGATGTCCAATATACACAAAGAGTCGGTGCAGTCAAGAAGGAGCACCTCCGGCTTGGGTAGGTGGGATGGGGTGATATAGATACTAGGATCGTAAGATGCGACCCCAGTTTGGATAAAATTGATTCTATTGGGAGGGGGAGCTTGGTTATGCGGTGGGAGAGGATTGGTTGTGACATTGGGTTTGTCGGGAGGCGCAATCACCTGCTTGTCAATAAGATCCTGGATCTCATGACGCAATCTAAAACAACGGTCGGTGTCGTGACCGTATTGTTGGTGATACGCGCAGTATTTTGCTGGGTCATGAGAGGGAGGGAGTGGATTTGGTAGTGGCCTCGGCTCCAGGGGCTTCAAATGCTTTTTCCTGATTAATACCCCTAGAGCTTTGGACAGGGGCATGTATAAGGGTATGAAGGTTCTTTGGCCTCTGGGTTGGTATTTGGTGGTTTGGGTGTTACTTCCGGATGCACCGGAGAAGGGCGTGGCTGCCATGGGTCTTGGAAGGGGAGGGGGAATGGTGGTGACCATGCTCACCTCTGAAGCTCTTGCAGTTGCAGCGCCACTCAGGCCTGCATTGTTGTTACGGTTGAAAGTACTCCTTGGTTGCTCCCTGTCTTGGTCGATCAGACCCTGTTTCGTTGCATCTTCAATATGTACCCCCATCTCGCGCAGATCTGAAAAAGTGGAGAAGGGGAGTACAATCATCTTTTGCATCAATTTTGGCTGGAGATTGCGCACAATCATCCTAATCTGGTCTTTATTGGTGGGCCTTAAAGTCATCATCGAGGCCTTCGCCCTCCACCGGGTTACGAAATCCGAGAAACTCTCCGTGGGCTCCTGCCTTGTTGTTTCGAGATCACGAGTTGTAATCTCAATTTGGGTATTGTAAGAGTATTGCGCAACAAAGGCCTCAGCCATTTCATCCCAACTTCGTTTGACATCATCCTCTAACTTCGCATACCAGATAGCGGCGACGCCCGACAGGGTCCGGCCGAATAGCGAAAGCTTCTGGGGTCTGGTGAGGCCCATTGGCCGTAGTATATCTGAGAATAGCCGGAGGTGGACCATGGGATCCCCAGACCCGTCGAAGCGATCGATCTGCGGCATTTTAAATCTATCCGGTAGCGTCACGGCCACATCGGTATATCCGTCTTCGATATCCGGAATAGCCTTTACCCCTTGTGATTTTTTAAAAAACTTCTCGAGCTTGCTCAATTTCAGTGCTGTTGGGTCTATTTCGAACTCGAAGGGAGAGTCTGGTTGGTTGATAGGCGTAGGCGCCTTGGACAGTTGAGGCGGAAGTGGGGGCGGAGCCGGCCCCGTTGGAAGGTCTGTGTCCTCCTGGATGTTCTGGACATTTGGCAAGGTGTTTCGGGCATTTGGTAGGACATTCTGGACAGTTGGTGTCTGCTCTGGTAACGGGATCCCTGGTGGGGGAGGAACTTGATGTGAGGCTGACGCTCCGGCTTACTGCTGGAGTCGGGTAATTAGCTCCGCCTGCTGGGCCATGATTGTGGCCTGCTGTTTAGAGAATTCCGCTTGGCGGACAGCGTCCTCCTGCATTTGGTTCATGCTCTCTTGGAGCTGACGCATCATTTCCTCCATTCCGGCTACACTTTGCTGATCCTGCTGACTGACTGGTATGTGTATTTCTATGGCAGAAACTAAAACCTCAGCCCGATTGTTCACTACTAGGGTAGACCACTGTTCTGGTAACCTTTGCTCAGACACACTGCGTTTTCTTGGCCTTCTTCTGACAATTGGGGATAGAGAATGAAACACTGGCTGTCCGTCAACCAGATCCTCGGATCGATTGAGCCGACAACCTCTTGTCCAGAGCGCTTGGGGAATATCTACTGGGTCGGAAGCAATTGTGCTAAAACTGCCCTAGTAAAAAGGTAAATAAAGCAATAAGGAAATAAATAAACAGATAAACAGACAGCATAACAGCTTAAAGTAAATACACAACACACAGCTAGGCATAACAACACATGGTCGATAAGCTGAATACACATTGTCCTCAATCACTGATCATTATCCCTGAATCACTGTCCCCAAAGACTGAATCCGATACCCGCAGATAACTGATTCTCAAACACAGACTGATGCCCCAAACTTGCAAACTGATACATGCGATCCCTATAGAGACACTCTGATAGCACATAACAGATAAGTGAGAGCCAAAACACCCCTATGTTGGGGTAGGGTTTTCCCTGTCCTATTTTGTCAGGAGCTAGGGTTTCACTACGCACGCAGCGGTTTCAAACAACCTATAAACGGGTAAGCAACCTGTCCTAGTTTGGAATGGTCACTATGGATCCGAATATGCACTAGGTCGAATGGTCAAAAAGGGTGCCCCGGTAAAATCGGGGTTTGTGTTCCCATACTGGCAGAGCCCATAACCGGTCAGTCTTAGGTCATGCCTTGACAAGACAAGCCTCCGGCAAACCGTTCAGGAATAGCAGATGGCAAACACAGTGTCCTAGGCGCACCAATACACATGCAATGCAAAGAAACACACAAGTGTAGTCAAAAACAGATATCATGAGTTCGAGTCAAGTTCTCTAAATCCCCAACAGAGTCGCCAGAAACTGTAGACGTCCCCCAACGCCCCGAGAGGGCGAGTCCCCCCCTCCGTTCTGTTCATATTGGGCTTACTACAGTTCAGGACTCTCAAATTGTCACGGTTCTAAATCTGAACCAAAGAGTCCAAATCCGGCAAATCGTTTTGAGAAAACAGATTTTGAAAGAAGTGCCAAACATGGACTGCTTTGCCAGAAACAGAGTCGCCACCTAAATGTTTTATTTTGGAAAAATTTAGGAAACCCTGACTCGTTTGCCTAAGGCCACGTGTCCGTCATCACCAAAGTTGTCTCGGCTCGGGAACTTGGGTACGATTGGGGAAGGTCACTTCGTGAGCACCCCTGCTCGCCCGATCAAAGATCGGCCTCTACTAACCATGATATCTATTTTTGAAAATATTATGCGTTCTTATTTCGGTTATTAGCCTAGATTTACTATGTGATGCGCACAGCATACAAGTATAGACCGGATCGCCTGAATTGGAACAAAACGTTTCATGTTTATTTATTTTGAAAATGGTTTGATGGTGCTACCCGCAAGTAGGCTAAGATGTGGATTTGCCACCCTCGGGTGGGTTTAGAAAAACATGATTTTGCCACTATCTAGTGGGCTTAAAAAAAAACTCACAGTCAACGAATTGTTCCAATCCAAATAACCCAACCTTCACCCACAGGCATTCAAACAGTTATATCACATAAGCAATGGTAAGCATGCTATCATGGCAGTCACTCACACGCATGCAAGGATGCTAAAGCATAAAACTTACCGAGTACTCCAAGCCAAAACAGAAGCTAATTAGAAGTCTATGCATGATCCTAATTATACAGAAATGCCTAATGCAGCACATGCAAAAATGCAACTATAGCAAGCGCGGATATTCTAGACATGGCATATGAAATGCTACAGCTAACATGTATTCAACTTGGAATTAAAAATACAATGCAGTTAGTATGATGCGCCGAGCCCGGTGCATGCAAAACAGATGAATGAATGCAAACATGCTGTCATACTGTATGCTAATTGAAACATACCCTAATCTAACCATCATAAACGGGTAAATAAAAGGGAGAAAGACGTGGGGTTGGAAGACATACATCACACACACGCACACTTACTACAGTTGTGCCCTCGCGCAGAGGGTCCGAATAAATAATATACAGTCCCAAATAAATAATTACAGTCCAAATATGTACAAAACCCTAATTAATTAACAAATTAATCTAGGAAAGCGATAAATTGGCATGCAAGCCAGGGACTGCCTCAAATCTGCTCCGGATGATGAATGATGCATGCTCGGGTTGCCTTGTGCGGAGAATCCCTTGCGATGCCCCGGTTTGCCTCTGTTTACAATTGTTCTTGGAATGCGTGCCAAGCTCCGGAAGGCTGTCGATTTCTGATTTGCTGTAACAGAGAGCAACAAAGGGACATGGCAAAGTATTTTCACATATGTATGCATGACTACTCTTCAAGGAGTGTAGTCATCGATCCTCGTGCCACCAATCACGCATATCGATGCATGATGGCCGAGGAGTCGAATTGCACGACTCAATATGAAATAAATGCACATATAAACACAAACAAGACCTAAACTCCATCATGGATAATCCGGAGTGTCGGTGACTGGGAATTGAGACACGTTCCGTCACTCGGAGTACGAAACGTCCCTCGTTTCCCGTGCTCGGGCTAACTCCTATCCCAAACACAATGCAATATGCATGACATGCATGAATGCAACTAATATACAACCTGGCATGCACAATGCTATGAAATGGCATACACAATGCACGAGGTAACATGGCATACACAATGCGCTAACATACAACCTAGCATACACAATGCTATGAAATAAAATGGCATACACAATGCACAATGGACTTACACCAACATGAGTGGACCTTAGCCACACTCACATTAGTGGCCATGAGATGAAAATGAGACAGTTGAAATGCGTGCACACATGCACGCAAACCGAGGACCAAGCCTAAGGCATCAAATGCCACTCTACCCAAAGCATGGCAAGGCATAGAACATGATATGCAAACATTCAAATTTCAGCGCTGAAATATGATACAAAGCAGCCCTGAAACATGGAAACATGGCACCCGATGCATAGAATGAACCCCGAAACTCGAAACTAGGCACATGGAATGACTTACAGCTATACAAAGCATGCATTATTTGATCATGAAGTATGAAGACAGATGCAAGACAGTCCCAAAACATGCATATTTTTAGTTTATAACAAGTCCCAAAAATGAACGCAAATAGGGCTAATCTATCATGCAAAAATGGCACTAAAATAGAGATTAAACACAAAGGGACAGCAGATGGACCCAAATGGTAAAGATCCCTTCAACAAAGTTGAATAGGGGCTCAAAACAGGGCACTTTAAAGTTTACATAAAGCCACGAAAATAATCACAAATAAGGCCAAACTATCATGCAAGAAAAGGCCTAAAAGAGGGGTAAAGAGACAAGTGGCAGATTATGTTCTCAAACAAAGGAGAGCCCTTCAACAATGTTTAAGAGGGGCTCAAAAAAAGATATTTTATAGTTTATGGAAAGGTCCAAAACAACTCACAAATAGGCCTAAAATACTATGCAAAAATTGGCCTAAAAGAGAGATAAAGAAGCAAGTGATAGCAGGAGGCCTCAAACAGAGGAGAGTCCTTCAACAATGTTGAAGAGGGCCTCAAAAAAAGATATTTTACAGTTTATAGAAAAGTCCAAAACAACTCACAAATAGGCCTAAAATGCTATGCAAAAATTGGCCTAAAAGAGAGATAAAGAAGCAAGTGACAGCTGCTGTTCTCAAACAGAGAAAGACCCTTTATCAAACATGGAAAGGGGCTCAAAATATGACTATTTACAGTTTGGGTCGGAGCCCAAAAATGCAAGCAACCATGACTTAGATACAAAGCAAAATGAGACACAAAAGAGGGAAAATGGGACTCACCCTTGTAGACCAATGGACCAGCAGCTCTTGGACCAAGTTTGGGAACTCTTCACCTCTGGAAAGCAGCCTCAAGTTGCTGGAATGGAGAATGGAGGTCTTATGCTATGGGTTGATGTAGAAATGGTGTAGAAGCAAGGTGGTTTTGAGGCTTGGAGTAGAGAGAGAGAGAGGTTTAATGCCAAGGCTTCAAAACAATTTTTGTAACCCCTGAAATGCAGCTGGGGGTGCTGGTTATATAGGCAAAGGAATGGAGGAAAGGGGGGGAAATCAAATTCAAATTTCCCCCCCCCCCCCAAAAGAGTCCCCCTCAGATACAGGATCTGGGGAGAAAAAGATGTCATATTTGTAAGGAACCAGGTGAGGGGGTCATGGCCGGCCAGGTTTTGAGGGTTCAGGTGGTCGGGCGGCCACCTCCCCTAGTCGGCCGACCAAGGGTCAAAATGGTCAATCACAATTACTGGTTGGCCTACCCAGAAAAGTGGCCTCCTATGTGTGTACAACACAACTATGTGGTTGAAACCCAAAAAAAGTGAACCAGGAGAGAGAAAATACCATTTTTTAGAGGGGGTCAAAAGGGTCAAGAACAATTACTGGTCGGCCACCAACTATTGGTGGCCTCCCAGGTGTGTACAACACAAATATGGGGTTTAGGGTTCAAGAAAGTGGCCCTAGGGTGGTCAACATTGGCTTTCGAGTGAGGAAAACGGGCGTCGGAGAGCGATGAAGAAATAAAGCTGGCTTTTCAGAACAATGGCTGGCCTCCCACCCTCCTACAAGCTTCCTAACTATGAAAATAAGGTCTCCACCAAAAATGAACCAAAATGGATGCAAAACGGAGGTTCGGGGACCGAAACGCGCGTCCTGGGGCCCCGAAAATGGGCTGTTAAGCACCGGAGGTGGCGTTCGACCACGAAGTTGGTCTCTTGGGCCACAGTGTTCCTCAAAATGGAGGAAATAAGGTGTATACCAAAAACCGGAGCAAACGGAGATGGTTAGGTGGTCTCGAACCGAGGTACACGGCCGTCGACTCCGAAAAATCGAAAACCGGGCTCCAAATGGGAAAAATGGCCTACGACCACGAAACGTAGCCTACGGCCACTGAGAGATGATCTACGAGACCTCTCCCTCCCTTTGGGAAGAGGAAACAGAGAAAACAGAGCCTGGTTCGCAAACCGAGGCAATGCACGAAAGAGTCCGGAAGTCCGGAGGCAAGGCTCGCAGCCGGGACTCTGAAACTTCAGGATGAGCACAATATGCAATATCACCGAGCGCTCAACTGGTGACGTCTGAGTCTTAAGGTCGGTCAAAAATGGGGTTCCTACAATTTCTCACTGAGGTTTCAAAATTTACATCCCGTCCAATCGCAATTAACGTTGTTAACAAATATTATGAATTGACTAAAATGCCCTTTTGAAAAATAAGGACAAATTACCTACACTCCCTTAAGGATTAGCTAAATTATAGATTCTCCCTAAGGTTTAGCTAAATTATAGATTTCCCCTTGAGGTTTTGCTAAATTATCATTTTTAAATAAGTTATGAAATGTAAAATTAAAATGGAAAAACACTTATCAGATTACAAAAAATTAAGGTTTTAGAGACAAAAATTTAGGGACAAAATTATTTTTAGGAGACCAACTATTTTTGTTTGCGAAAAATGTCGTTATTATATTTTTAGTAACGAAAATTGAACATTAGTGATTAATTATTATCTTTTTGGTATCAAATTTTTTGTCTAAAAAAATAAACCATTTTGAGATCAAATTATTTTGTCCCTAAAAGTCTATTTATTATTGACATTTTCGAAATTTTATCACTAAAAGCCTTATTTTTTACTTTTCAGGGCCATCTTTTAGCGACTATCCTCATGATGGTAGAAATTAGTCCCTCAATGTCTTTTGTGACAAAATTTTCACTTTTAGAGATCAAAAAAATTGGTCTCTAAACCTCTTACATGTTGTAGTGTCAGATGATGAAAATATCATAAAATTAACAAATAATTAAATAAGTTAAAAACACAAGAAATGGCTTGTCAAAAAATTCTTAGAATATATTTTGGTTTGATTTTTAGAGATTTATTTTTAATTTTTTTTAAAAAAATAAAAAATAAATTTGGTTAAGAAATAAAAAATAAAAAATAATTATTATTTCTATATAATTTTATCTTTTGAGTGGTTAGAAATACTTTTTACAAATTAAATAATTTTTTTCATATTTATTTTTATTAAATTAGTTTTTTTTTTAATTCTATTTTTTTCCTAAACAACAAATTAAATATGGTTTCAAAAACTTAATTTTTTTTCCCATCTAACGTAATACTTTTGTAAATTTTGTTGATTTATTAAAAGGATTTCAGTAGGGGCAATATTGTCCATCAATTTATATTTTGGTGATATCAACTAATCATTCTTAACGTTTAGGTAATGGTAGAGGTTAAATTGTTATGCGCATATAAATCTCGAGAGGCGGGATGTAATTTCTGAAATTTCAGAAGGGAATCTGTAATTTAGCTAAAACTCAAACGAATTGTAGGTAATTTGTTCATAAATTTATATTAAGATATAATAAGAATTAAAATAAATTTTTTTGAATTGGGCCTAAAATATTTTTTTGGTTAAAATAGAATCCCCCCCAGTGCCCCCCCCCCCCCCCCCCCAGTGCCCCTAAATAAATTGATGAAGATTTGGGTTTCAGCGACTTGGGACTACAATAAAAGTGAATTAGCTTGGCCCAAAATTGAACTCCACAGCCCCTACAAATTTTAACGTTAAAAGGGTTAATTATACTTTCATGCTCTAAGGTTTTACATGCTTCCTACTTTACACTTGAAACAAAAAATTATCTCATTTTAGTCTTTAAATTATGAGAATTTTTCTATTTTGATTCAAATTCAAATGATCATTGTAATTTTATGACAAAATATGGCATGTGGTTCAGATTGACCCAGACCCAACCTATACACAAGGACAATTCATGAAAATAAAGTAAATTATACTTTGACCCTTAAATAAAGTAAATTATACTTTGACCCTTAAATTATATCCAAGGACAACTCATGAAAATAAAGTAAATCCCTTCCCTTCCATTTCACAACCGCCTACATCCCTCACCATCCATTCCATCTTCATTTCCCTTTCATCTTTTCTTTCTTTCCAAACTTTATCTCGCAACCTCTCTGCTTTTCCAACGATACATAGCCACTGTAATTTCTTTTTATTTTTGCTTGATATGTAGGTGGTTTTTTAGATTGGATAAGTTTGGGGTGGGGGTGGTTTTGAGAGTAAGCTTGGTTTGGAGTTGGATTTAGGCATCGAAATGAAAAAAATTAATTTTTGAAAGATCAAAGTGGGAAATAACAATAATTTTGATATTAAAATTGAAGAATATTTTCTTTTAAGGACTAAAGTGAAAAATAACTCATACTTTAAAGGGTAGAAGTGTAATTAACCCTTGATATAAAATAAATAAAAAAACAAAGTTTATATTTGGGGTGCCTCTGTTTACACACCATATATCATCTCAAGACACACCAATACTTAATTCACACCTTTAATAATTTAATAAATAATAAATTTGTTCAGTACACACAATGTTCCATTTTTACCCCTAATTACATACCCTGCCACCGCCACCACCTGCAACCCAGCTCTGTCGCCGGCACCGGTGTTAGCCCCTCCCCCTTGCCCTCTCTTTTTCAAGCCACCATTGCGATCTGCCCTTCAACCTCCCCCACTTCGGATCTAAGGTTTCAGAGGCGAAGGGAAAATGAAGAAGAAGAAGGGAAAGAATGGTGGGAGAAGGGTATGGGAGGGAGGGGGCTGGAGAGAGAAGCTGACGGGAGAAGTGCTGCAAGGGTGGCGCAGAGAGGTGTAGAGGATGGCACGAAGCTAGTAGAGTGGCGGCGTCATCACTGGCATCGGCTAGGGTTTGCAGTGGCACCATAGATCTTCCACTCCCTCCTCATCGCCACCAAAACCCCCTTCCACAAAAGCATGAGAGAGAGAGAGAGAAAGCGAGCGAGAGATGTGCGAGTTACCGGAAGAGAAGATCGCGAAATCTAAGTTGTGGGGGAGTGCTTGCGACGGATGGAGAAGACGAGAGAGACGTTGGCGGCTGCGAGAGGATGCGAGAGAGAGGTTGATAGCGGTAGGAGATGGGGAAGTCACTGGCGGCGACGGAAGAAGGAGCTGTTGGTTAGGGCTTCGGAGGAGAGAGAAAAGAGAGATAGAGAAGAAGAGGATATTTTGGTAATTCTCTTTATGGACAGAATAGTAATTAAAAAAATGGTGTGGGATGAGTAAATTACTGGTGTGTAAATAGAGGCACCCTTATATTTGTTTATTAATTCTGTTTAATTGATTTTATCCTAATATTTTTTTAACCATTTTTTAATTGAAACTAATTGTTTTTTGATAGTCAATAATAGAATTTGAATCTTGACCGTCATGCTATGTCTCTCTTATAATACCATTGGGCTCGAGACACCTGATTTAAAGGGGCAATTACGAGTGAGTTTGTAAACCGGATTTATTTTGCTAAGCTTTTGTTATTGGTAATCTTATTTGATAAAAATCTTTTTAATTGTAATTTTATTTGATCTTTTATTGCAGAGCACTTGAACTTCTGGAAAGAAAGTTTTATCGCTCGAGCTTGAGTGGTCAGCCTCTATGTTTTGCACCGCCTTTACTCACACCGTTCGAGCAGTCTGCGCGATCCTATTTACTATAAAGTGCATAGTTTGTTATTTTTAAGGTTTGTTCTATCTATATTTTCAGAAAGGAAAAGATACAAAGTACTTTATATTTGGGGGTGCTTTATGAGTGATGATTTAAGAGTGATCAATTAATCCGTGAACTTCATATCAACATCATCAAGGGTTTGTTTTTGTTTATTCACAAAAGAGATCCGGGAAACTTGGGCCTGAAGCTTTAGTGGATTCTGGAGTGACTTATCGTCGTGGATTTGACATTAGCGTTATGGATTTGACATCAGCGTTGTGGATTCAGCGTTGGTCAAGACAATTCTGAGGTGAAGATGATAGTAGAAGAGACACATTGGGGTCAGTTCAATTCAGTGTGAATTTGCTAGGTAATTGAAAGTATACTTATATAATTCTTTTTGTCTTCTTAGTAGATTATTTTGTGACTTTGACTTGTAATTTTTTTTTAATCACAATTGGAGACGCTCTAATTGTGATTTTTTTCACATTAAATCGTTGTGTCAGTTTGTCTTTTGATTGTTTGATTAGGATTGTTATTCGTTATTTAAAATTGAAACACAATCACAAATTAATATCTTAGGATTTTTCAAATTTTCATATTTATTAAAAAAAATCTTATTTTAATTTTTAGTGATAAATTTATCACTGTAAATTACAATTCAACTAGTTGCATTTTTCACATCATATTCCAATACAAATAACGGAAATAATCTAAAAATATATCAAAACTCATAAAAAAAAAATCAAAATATCTTAATCATTTATGATTTTAATGAATTTATCAATATGATTATCAATACCATATAATCATTTCATAAACTTAAAACACATCTAAAAAGTCTTAAAATTCTCATTATCAAAATGAGAAACAAATAAGTAAAAAAAAAAAAAAAATCATTCAGAACTTATGAGTAAACAAGTCCGCTCAATAAGACCTACTAGTTATTATTTCTAATTTAAATTGAAGCTATTTTTATGAATCCATACAATCACACAAAAAGAAGAAAAAAAATGGTTAAAAATATATATATCTGTGGGGATATATTTTCTAAATACCAACACGTGGCATGGTGACGCCGACGTGTCAGCCGAGGTGCCACGTGTCGTCATAGTTAAGCCGAGATGATCTCGGAGTTGCTGAGGTTATCCCCGAAGATATCGGAATCCGAGATAAGCAGATAAGGGACAAGAGTCCTAAGACAAAGAGGGGACTTAACCAAGATAAAACTCTTAAGGGAGTTTATCTTTATCTCTTAAAGAGTCCAAAGTAAGCACTAAATTGGAGTTCATAGAAGTCATACTTCTAGTGGGACTTGGGTTGAGTATATTATAAAAGAGAGGCACCCCCGTGGGTCTAAGGTATGCAATTTATGTTTTGAGTATTAAGTTTTGCACTTGATTATCTTTGAGAGATATACTGACTTGATCGTCGGAGTGCCCCCGGGTGGAAGAACCACCGCTGGAGCCTTTTCTTTCTGTTTCAGGTTGCTGAAGCCATCTATTCTGCCTGTGCTCTCCAGTTGATCACTAAGCAGGCAGTATGGTTAGATTTTCACCCACACAATTTGGCGCCGTCTGTGGGAACGAAGGAAGAATAGATGGCCAGTAACGGACAGCAGGAAAATATTGGGGATGACGCTCCCACTGGGAGTGGCAGACCAATTGACCTTGACATTGAAGGAGACAACCACAATACAGAAGCCCGTGACCAGGGTCACAGAGAGAAAGACGTCATCCAGGAAGGCGACACGTCAAAAAGGACAGACCAAGGAAAGTACTATAATGAAGATAACCTCCAGGTATGGAGGGACAGATGCCTACGGAGGGATGAGGAAGTAAAAGAATTGGCGAACAAGTTGGCAAACCTTCAGTCAGTCGTCAACTTCATGATGCAAAATAATGTTATGCAGCCACCATACCCGCTGCAAGATACGCCGATGCCAGCAACCAATGCCCAGAAGGGCGGAAGAAAAACAATCCCCGACGTCCCTCAGCATACCAGGAGCGGAAGGCATTCTCACCGGCCTTCCAGGGAGGTCGGTCGAGAAGGACCGAGGCAAGAGGAGTCCCGAAGGACGCACCACACGAAGAATCCAGAGCCCAAAGAACATCGGCATGTTCAAAGGCAAGCACTCTGCTTCGACACAACCCATGGAGAAAGATCTAAACGGGCCCACCACGAGGACGAAAGCAGTGTACCAAAAAGACTAAAATCCATAGACAGCCGAGCTCCAGGAAGGAGCAAAGAAGACCTGAGGGACTACCTCAAAAGAAGGCAGCAGAATGTTGAAGCCGAGGTAAACTCCCCGGTAAAGCCGAAGACAGCCTTCTCGGTGGAACTGGACAAATTCGAGCCACCAAAGAGATTCAGCATGCCGAGGTTCCAAATTTATGATGGCAAGTCAGATCCAAACTTTCATGTTGGACTATACTTGAATTCAATGGCGTTATATAGCGGGAACGAGCCGTTGCTCTGCAAAGTATTCCCCTCATCCTTTGGGAAAATTGCATCTGATTGGTTCCATAAATTACCAAAGGGAAGCATAAAGACATGGGAAGGCCTGGCCGAGATGTTTGTGGCCAGGTTCGTGACCAACAAGCTGCAACCCCTGAGGGTTGATGCTTTGATGGCTCTAAGAATCACCAAGGAAGAAGGCCTTAGGGCCTATGCGAAGAGGTACTACGAGGTGTTCAACCGAATACCCGAATGCAACCAAGAGGTAGCGGTCGTGTCTTTCAAGAACGGCCTGAAAGATGACTGCCCGCTACGGAAGTCTTTGGCAAAAACATTGCCAAAAAGCATGGAAGAACTCATGGCAAGGATCGAGAAGTATGCCAGAGCCGAAGAAGATACATCGGGAAACAAAGAGATAAAGCAAGAAAAGGGAAACGGCTCGCCGAAGCGAAGCCGAGGCAACAATGGGCCGACCAAATAAGAAATAGAGTTGAGAAATAAACAGCCGGTAACAACGGTATTCCGGATCCCAATCCATAAAGTCTTAGATCAGATTCGAAATCAACCTTATTTCAGGGCTCCGACAAGAGCACCCGGGGAATTCATGGGAAGGAACGTTGGTAGACGTTGTGCCTACCACAATGAAGAAGGGCACCAAACTCAAGGTTGCAGAGCCTTAAAAGCACACTTGGAAGACCTGGTAAGACAAGGCCTTCTAAGGGACCTGGTCGATGAGGCCAGGACAAGGGAAGAACAGGCAAGGTTGCCTCAAGCACCAGCAGCACCGCCTCCCCCAGCACAACTACCACAAGCAGGAGGACCGAGGGTAGTTAATGTGATCCACTCAAGGGTCAACGAAAACGAAGTCAGAGGAGAGACCCAGAGGGTAAGACATTTACAGCATATCTACCAAGTCGGGGAGAAGAGACATCGGCCAGAAGAATGCCAAGGGCCGATGATAGCCTTTACTGAAGCCGACCTGGAATTGGTCCAACATCCGCATAATGATGCCTTGGTAGTATCCCTCCAGGTTGGGGAGTGCCAAGTAAAACACATCCTAATAGATCAAGGCAGCTCCTGTGACATCATGTATGTCAGATGTTACAAGGAGCTGGGCCTTCACCTTGATGACTTAGAACAATCCAGCGGCCCGATGGTCGGCTTTAATGGAACGCCGACATGGCCACTGGGCGCAACAAGCTTGGAGGTGCAAGCCGGCACTAAGAAGATCCAAACAGAATTTCTGGTAATTGACACGCCCTCACCATACAACATCATCTTGGGAAGGCCGTGGTTACATGCAATGGGGGCAGTTCCCTCAACGTTGCATCAACTACTGCGGTTCCCAACAGAGCAGGGGATTGAAGAAGTCAGAGGGGATCAACTGCAAGCAAAAAATTGCTCCATGACAGCAATGAAATCCACCTGTAGTATACGGGAGCCAAGGAACGCAGAAGTTGAAGATGAGGACATGGAGGTCCTAGAAGACGTCGGGAAGGAACCAGCCGAAAAGAGCGAAGAGGCGCTAAAAAAAGTTTTCGTCCAAGAGGACGACGAAGAGCGTTTCTTTCTTCTCGGCTCAGGCTTAACTAGAGAAGAAGAGAAAGAACTGGAAGATTTCTTAAGGGCAAACATAGAGCCTGGACACCTTATGAAATGCCAGGCATTGACCCCGAGGTCACTTGCCACAAACTGAATGTCGACAGATCGACAAAACCTGTGATTCAACGAGCCAGAAGACCGACGTTGATGCACGTCGAAGCAGTAGAAGAAGAGATAGACAGACTCCTGGAGGCCAGGGCCATCCGAGAAGTTCAGTACCCAACATGGCTGTCCAACACAGTAGTAGTAAAAAAGAAGAATGGCAAATGGAGGGTTTGTGTAGACTTTACCAGCCTCAACAAAGCTTGCCCCAAAGACAGCTTTCCTCTGCCCAAAATCGACCAACTGGTAGACGCCACTTCAGGACATGAAAGGATGAGTTTTTTGGATGCATACAGAGGGTACCACCAGATTGCCATGTACCCTCCAGACGAGGAGAAGACCGCGTTCATCACCCCTAAAGGCCTGTACTGCTACAAGGTAATGCCTTTTGGGTTGAAAAACGCAGGAGCAACCTATCAGAGGTTAGTAACAAAGATGTTTAAGCACCTGATTAGCAAAACAGTAGAAGTCTACATCGACGACATGGTCGTGAAGACCAAGGAATCAAAGGGTCATCTTGCCGACCTAAAAGAGGTCTTTGACATACTCAAAAGATATCGGCTCCGACTCAACGCCTCAAAGTGCGCCTTTGGAGTTGGATCAGGTAAATTTTTAGGATATCTGGTAACAAGAAAGGGCATTAAGGCCAGCCCAGACCAAATCAAGGCCATCCTGGACTTACAGAGCCCGACATCGGCAAAGCAAGTTCAAGTGCTTACTGGAAGGGCCGCAGCACTAAACAGATTCATCAGCAGAAGCTCAGATAAGTGCAAACCCTTCTTCAACCTGGTGAAAAAAGCCACGGACTTCCTATGGACAGAAGAATGTGAAGCCGTCTTAACCGACCTAAAAAAGTACTTGACCACAACTCTGGTTCTTTCCAACCCAGTACCAGGGGAGGAATTGTTTTTGTACTTAGCAGTCTCAGAACACGCAGTCAGTGCAGTACTAATCCGAGAGGAAAAAAGAGAACAAAAGGCTGTTTATTATGTAAGTAAAACTTTGGCCGACGCAGAAACAAGATACCTTCCACTGGAAAAATTAATGCTGGCCTTAGTAATGGCTTCAAAGAAATTAAGCCATTACTTTCAGGCACACAAGATTGTGGTCCTAACAGAGCATCCACTGAAGTCCTTGTTGCAACAAGGAGACTTAACAGGAAGGATAGCAAAATGGGCAGTAACCCTGGGCCAGTTTGACCTGGAGTTTAGGCCGAGAACAGCAATAAAGGGCCAAGTTTTGGCCGACTTCGTCGCAGAACTCACACCTGAAGCCATCGCACATCGGGCTCCGTCGAGCCAAGATGAGCATTGTCCCAACAAGCAAAAAGAATCCCAGCCAAAGACAAAAAAGCAAGAGAAAGAGAAGCTCAGACCCTGCAGCATCTACATCGGTGACTCATTCAGACTATTCGTCGATGGAAGTTCAAACCGCCAGGGAGCAGGGGTAGGAGTACTGCTGATATCTCCAGATGGAGAAATAGTAGAACAGTCCATCCGTTTGGGGTTCAAAGCCTCCAACAATGAAGCAGAATATGAAGCATTAATTGTAGGGCTAAAGCTGGCAGCAGCAGCAGAGACAGATGAGGTAATTGTTTTTTGTGATTCACAACTCATTGTTAACCAGTCAACAGGAGAATTTGCAGCCAGAGACGAAAGAATGTCGACATATGCAAAGGAAGTCATCAGATTAGCAGCCCTATTTCAGAACTGCAGATTACTCCAAGTCAGCCGAGATGACAACACCCACGCCGACGCATTGGCTAACCTGGCCAGTTCAATTCAAATTGGAAAAACAAGGACAATTATGATCGACTACATGTCGGCCCCGAGCATAGATAAACAGAGTACCGAACAAGAAGCAATGTGCGTGGACTTGGGACCAAGCTGGATGGATGCAATCATTGCATTCCTAAAAGAGGGGAAGCTACCAGAAAACCATAAGGAAGCACATAAAATCAAACTGAAGTCGGCCAGATTCAGTCTAACAGCAGAAGGCCATCTCTACAGAAGGTCCTTCACTGGGCCGCTTTTAAGGTGCGTACACCCTTTTCAGGTTGAAGATTTTCTTTACGAAATTCATGAAGGAATTTGTGGAAGCCATGCTGGGGGCAGATCATTAGCCCACAGGGCCATTACCCAGGGGTATTGGTGGCCCTACATGCAAAAGGATGCCGAAGCCTATGTGAAGAAGTGTGAACAATGCCAAAGGTTTGCACCTTTGATACATCAGCCAGCCGCCGACCTAAACCCAGTATCCAGCCCTTGGCCATTTGCCCAATGGGGGATGGATCTGGTTGGACAACTTCCCCAAGCAACTGGGCAAAGAAAATACTTGCTGGTAGCAACAGACTACTTTACAAAATGGATAGAGGCAGAACCTCTTGCCAAAATCCGAGATGTGGACGTCAAGAATTTTATATGGAGAAACATTATCACCAGATTTGGGATTCCAAGAGCAATAGTTGCCGACAACGGAACACAGTTTGACAGCAAACTCATCAAGAACTTTTGTGCAAAAATTCAAGATCAAGAATTATTTCTCAACACCAAGTTTTCCCCAAAGCAATGGACAAGCAGAGGCATCCAACAAAGTAATTCTGGATGGAATAAAGAAAAGGCTGCAGGCAGCAAAAGGAAAATGGGTAGACGAATTGCCCAATGTACTTTGGGCATATCGGACTACGCCGAGAAGATCAACAGGAGAATCCCCCTTTGCCATGGCTTATGGCATAGAAGCAGTCATCCCATTGGAGATCGGCATCCCAGGGATCAGAACCCAGGGAGTAGAGAATGGCACCAATGACATACTCTTAGCCCGAGATCTGAATTTATTGGAAGAACGAAGAGAGAAAGCTGCAATTCAGCTTGCAGTAGACCAGCAACAGCTTGCCAGAGCCTACAACAAGAAGGTCAATCCAAGAGATTTTCAAGTCGGCGACCTAGTCCTGAGAAAAGTCGTCGGGAACAAGAAGGACCCCAGGGAAGGCAAGCTTGGCCCAAACTGGGAAGGACCCTACAGAATTACTTTAGTATTAGGCAATGGAGCTTATCGGCTTGAGGATAATGAGGGCAAAGCACTGCCCAGACCTTGGAATACTTGTAATTTGAAATTTTTCTATCATTAGATGTACATCATATTTTTTCCGATATCATCAATAAAGTCTTTTCGGAATTCTTTCAACACACATGATTGAGAAAGTTATGCATTGATGTTTATTGAAGACACAATTAATGTGAACCTAAGTCAAACTCAGGTTCACATTGGGGGCAAAGAAAAAGCAGAGATTATTCCTTAATTCACTTGTTGAAATTTGTAGCAATTTACAAGTTGGAATTAAGCTGATTCCTTATCTTCACTTGTTGAAATTTGTAGCAATTTACAAGTTGAAGTTAAGCCGAGATTATTCCTTAATTCACTTGTTGAAATTTGTAGCAATTTACAAGTTGGAATTAAGCTGATTCCTTATCTTCACTTGTTGAAATTTGTAGCAATTTATAAGTTGAAGTTAAGCCGAGATTATTCCTTAATTCACTTGTTGAAATTTGTAGCAATTTACAAGTTGGAATTAAGCTGATTCCTTATCTTCACTTGTTGAAATTTGTAGCAATTTACAAGTTGAAGTTAAGCCGAGATTATTCCTTAATTCACTTGTTGAAATTTGTAGCAATTTACAAGTTGGAATTAAGCTGATTCCTTATCTTCACTTGTTGAAATTTTAGCAATTTACAAGTTGAAGTTAAGCCGAGATTATTCCTTAATTCACTTGTTGAAATTTATAGCAATTTACAAGTTGGAATTAAAGCCGATTCCTTATCTTCACTTGTTGAAATTTGTAGCAATTTACAAGTTGAAGTTAAGCCGAGGTTATTGCTTAACTTCTCATAGCAATATATGGGTTACTTAAACCTAAGGAAGATGCTTAACACTTGTTGAAATTTTAGCAATTTACAAGTTTATGTTAAGACGACATATGGTCACCAGCCGAGGTATACAGAAACTTACAAGTTGAAGTAAAGGCTAAGTCTATTGTTTAAACACTTGTTGAAATTTATTTAACACTTAGAAAAGTCTACAGTATATGTTAACACTTGTTGAAATTTGTAGCAATTTACAAGATTGCAGGTCAGTATTTTGCCGAAGTAAAAGTTTTGTAGTTATACCCGAGGTATGTAACCCCGAGAAGATTGCACAAAGGATGCAACATGAAGAAGCATACAAAAATTTCCAAGTATAGAACTATGCAGAAGCAATCAACAGAACATCATAAGATTAAAAAGCATCTATAGAAAGAGCAGTTGCAGTTACATATTGAAAAAGTTATGTCGACCATAAGAAGGAGTTTTACATTATCCAGAAATTAAAAGAAAGTACAGAGTACCAAGTACAGAAAAAGAAGAAAAAAGTACAAAAGGCATTTTAAATCAAGACTCTTCAGTATTAGCAGCTACAGGGACTGGGACCTCGGACGATTCTGGTGGTACCTCGTTGGCCACTTTTTCCGCTTGTATCTCGGCATCAATCTCTGCGATTGTTGTCTCAACACTTCTTTCTACCAAGAGAAGATCGGACGATAGCTGCCCAGTGACAATTTCCTTAGTGACAATTTCCTTGGTTGCCCCCTCAACCTCATCACCCTCCTCATCCAAGGTTAAGTCCATAACCTGCTCAGCAGGAGGAGAGGACTTGGCTTCAGCACCATTCTTGGATTTCCTCACCAAGGCTTCATCATCATTTTTCTCTTCATCCTCATCCTCAGCATCGGCCTCAGTCTCTGATTCGTCTTCTGTCTGACTTGGAGGAGGAAATGGTAAAGGAATGACATCGGCATTACAAAAAGGCGAGTCAACAGGGAGATCAAGTTTTTTAATCAAGGACATCCAACCAAGGGAAAATCCCCTGTTGCATGCCTGCCTGACTTGAAGTTTGTAGTCCTCTGCGACGTCGGCCATGCCCTGGGCATAGGCCTTTTCATCGGCCTCTTTGACTTCGGCCTCTTTGGTGGCCAGAGCTTGCTGGAGCTCTTTCTCCGCTTGGGCCTTCTTAGCCTCGGCCTCTCTTTTCTCAGCCTCAGCAACTTTTTTAACAGCCTCAGCGGATTCGGCCTTCTCAAGAGCTAAAGTTTGGGCCTTAGTAGCCGCCTCGGCCTGATCTTCCAATTTTTTCATCCTTAATTCAAGAGATTTGATCTCTTTCTTCATGGAAGATGCTTCCCTCTTCATATCAACCAACCTTTGCCGATTTTCAAAGGATTGCAATGAAAATGAATGGGCATGTTGGATGGCCTGAGGAAAAAACAGAAGTATTAGAAAATATTCTCAGTAAAAAACAAGAAGGAAGAATCACAAGCACAGACAGGAACACTTACTTGAACGGAGTGTTGGAGCATAAGAGCGTAATTCTCATACTCACTAAGCTCAGCATTTCGGTTCAAATCCTTCGGAAGAAGAAGAGCAGTGCTGAGGGCAACACCAACGTTAATATCGTCGGCACTTTCACTGGCCATGATAGGCCTATCCTCCAGAGTTAGTTCAGGAGCCCATGGAACGTCGGGCTTTTTTGACGCCGAGGTCGTCGCGGACGATGACCTTGGCCTCTTTGATTGTGTAGACCCTGAGGGTTGGCCCTCAGCAGACCTCTTGGTGGAAGCAGAGGTTGATTTTTTGCTTTCTGCCAGCTTAGAAATAGGCAAAGCATCCTCAGCCTCGGCATCTGTAGCCTTGGCCTTGGGCTGAGCCTTTTTAACTCTCTTTGGCTTTGGTGGGAGCATTGATTGCGTTGGTACAGCTTCGGCGTCAGTTGGAAGGTCGGCAAGAAGATCTTGAACGACAGGCCTTGGACGAACCATCTCGGAAGTCTTTACAAGTCTTCGTCGACGTTTACGTTCTGGAATTGGTATTAAGTAGGGGGCCGAAGTTGATGGAAGATCGGCTGGGTCAGAGGTGGATCCTTGATCTGTTCGGGATGAAGAAGCGGTTACAGTTGTAGCAGTAGGTGGAGAGTGACTCTTTTTCTTCCTTTTTGGGATGTCGGGCAAAGTGGATTTATATGTAGGGATGAAGTTTAGTAACAGTGGGGCTTTTCGTTTATAGACTGGAAGGTCAAGGAGTTTTTTCAGATCTGTTCCTGGGAAGAAGGATTGACGAAAGTTTTTCGGTGGCTGATGAAGATCTGCAGGACAAAGAAACAGACGTCAGAAACAGAAAGTATTAAAGACTTGAATAAAAACAACTAAGTGTTGGCTCAGGGCTCTTACCCTTGCCCTCTGTAATTGTTCGAGGAAGAGGGTAGAGGTGGACATCTTCATCTGGGCCAAATTCCCAATTTCCCGACGTAATAACAAAGTCATCTCCAGCCCCCTTGTTGGAGTCTGGAAGGTCGGCTACAATTTTAAACTGGGTAGATCTCGGCTTAAGGTAATAAACGAAGCCCCTATCCTTCAGGTTGAGGGGACACATGGTATAGCAGTACTGAAGGTCGGCCAGGGTGATTCTAAGATTCTCCTGCCTAGCTAAAGCTATAATACCGTTAATCACCCTATAGGAGTTGATAGTAAGTTGCATGGGGTTCAGCCTGTAGAAATGAAGAACTTCACGAAAAAGGGGGTGAAGTGGAAGCCGAAGTCCACATTCGGTAAAAGCTACTATAGGAAAAGGCATTGTATGATCTGTGGGCATGATGGTATCATTATCCCCAGCTAGCTTAAGGTGAACATCGGCTGGGATAGAGAATTCCTGCCTAAAGTATTCAAGTTTTGTTGGGGTATTTACCCTATGTCTCCACATACCCATTATGTCAGCTTAAAATGTGTTTCAGAAGATGGGCGTTTTAAGAAGGGTTGCAAGAACCTTAGCAAAGACCTAGAAAAGGACTGATAAGGCTTGTTTCAGTTTTCCCTAAAAATTGAAGGTTCTACACGCAACTCCCAAGCCAAAGAACTATAAAGATCAAGATCGAAGGCACAGATCTAAACAAGAAAACAAAGGCGACGCTTCAGAATCAAAGAACAGAGGTATGATTTTCAAAAAAAAAAAAAAAAAAAAAAAAGTGGTAAAATAATGCAAGTGTTCAAGATGTAGCCATGATTCAAGATACAAACAGATCCAAGGCTTTGAACAAAAGCGATAATAGCAACAGGCAGACGGAAGCACATAGAGAGAATTAAGAATGAAAGGGAAGAATCTTACCAGAACAAATGAAGCCGGGGCAATGTTCGCCGAGCTCAGAAATCGGTTGCAACAGCAAAGAAAGCTTCGCAAGAATGGGAGATTAAGGACAGTTCCAGAAGAGAGATCGAAGCAATGGCAGATTCGAAGAAAAAAGAGCTTTCAGAGAGAGAAAGAGCAAGAAATCAGAATGAAAAAGTGAAGGAAAAATAGAGACAAAGAAGAGTTTTGTCAAAAATTTGAAATGGCGGCAAAATTAGGGCAATTATTACGCCTGGAGCAACGCACGCGTCAGACGGCGCAGACAAATGACAGACAACTTTCAGGCGCGTCACAGACACGCTCCAATAAAGACAAAACACGTGAAAGAAACGGTTAGATATGCATGACAGCTCATGCGCGTGGGAAAGTACGTTCGAAACCTTGTTCTCCGAAGAGAACACGTCGACTGGAAGAGGATTATCTCAGCTAAACAGTTTTTGAGTCATTACTCAGAAAAGAAATGTTGAAATGTTGATATAGGTTCCATCACCTCAGAATGCCGAGGTAATAGAACCTAGGGGGCAGTTGTGGGGATATATTTTCTGAATACCAACACGTGGCATGGTGACGCCAACGTGTCAGCCGAGGTGCCACGTGTCGTCATAGTTAAGCCGAGATGATCTCGGAGTTGCCGAGGTTATCCCCGAAGATATCAGAATCCGAGATAAGCAGATAAGAGACAAGAGTCCTAAGACAAAGAGGGGACTTATCCAAGATAAAACTCTTAAGGGAGTTTATTTTTATCTCTTAAAGAGTCCAAAGTAAGTACTAAATTGGAGTTCATAGAAGTCATACTTCTAGTGGGACTTGGGTTGAGTATATTATAAAAGAGAGGCACCCCCGTGGGTCTAAGGTATGCAATTTATGTTTTGAGTATTAAGTTTTGCACTTGATTATCTTTGAGAGATATACTGACTTGATCGTCGGAGTGCCCCCAGGTGGAAGAACCACCGCCGGAGCCTTTTCTTTCTGTTTCAGGTTGCTGAAACCATCTATTCTGCCTGTGCTCTCCAGTTGATCACTAAGCAGGCAGTGTGGTCAGATTTTCACCCACACAATATCAACCAAGTCATTTTGTACGTCTATTTTCGTCATTTTTCCATCACAAGAAAAGTGTGAATATCATTTTCAAAAAAAAATAAATAAATAAAATTGTGAGCCATTCATGAAGTAGTAATTTTCTAAATGATATTAAAGCTGCCATAAAGCATAAACAATAAATTGAAGAGTTAGAGAGAGAAGAAATGACAAGAAAGGAATGAATAAACCTAACGGTCAACTGCAACTGAACACCAACGCCAATTAACAACCTTTAATATTATAAAAATAATAATTTTGTACATAATCTCATTTTTTATTTTTATTTTTAATTTCTAAACACAAGACAATTTAATAAAGGGAAAATCGGTTTAAGGTCCCTATCCAACTTTTAGTAATGGATTAGGTCCACAATGTGTTCTTTTGTAGCCTAAGGTCCCTCAATGTTATTTTAGAGTGTAAAATACCTGTCTTACCCTTGTTTATAATATACGTTGTTTTCAATTTGGCAGCTAAAGATCATATTGATATTTTGTGGGAGATTACGTGAGGATGAATTTGACGATTCAGATTTTTGTGGAGATTTTCTAGGGTTTTGTAGGTGTTGAAATCCTGTTCGTTGTTTGTAGGTGTTGAAATCCTGTACGAGTTGAAATCATGTTCGTTGTTTGTAGGTGTTGATTGATCGTGTAGGAGTTGAAATCTGGTTCATTGTGTTTGATTTGATTTCATGTGGAGTTGAAATAGATAAGTTTTCAATTTTTGATTTGATTTGATCGTGTAGGTGTTGAATTAGGTTTTTGTTTTTAGTTTTGATCAATGTGAGAGAGACGAACTCAGTGTTGTTCTTTTTGATTTTTGAAGTTAATTTTTCATTATCTATTATTGATGAATTTTCGATGGAGTTGATTTTGATTTTTGGAGTTGCTTTTTCATTCTCTGTCAACATGGTTATGAGTTCCTTTTTGGTGCTCTGTTTTTCTGCGTTTTGTGCTCTGTTTTTTGTTCACTTTGCATTTTTTGTGTAGTGCAGAGAAAATTGCAGGTTTGTTACTATAATTGAACTCAAATCACAGAGAAAATTGTAAACTTGTAGTGCAGTGAAAATCACAGAGAAAATTGTAAGTAGGCAGAGAAATTTACAGACGTAGCAATAGAGCAGTAAATGTTTTGTTTTTTTTTTAAATTTTTTTTGAATTAAGTGTTTTGTGAACATAACAGATTTTCTCTGTGATTTTTTTATGTGCTTGTGTTTAATATATTTTTGTCTCTTGATGTTAATGTGTTTTTGTTTTTGTTATATTGAAAGTGAATATAAGTTCACAAATTTCTCTGGACTTTTCTTTGTAGTCCAGAGAAAATCATATGATTGTATTACAAATGATAAGTATTACAAATTTCTCTGGACTTATATGTTGTGTTTTTATATGTTTGCACTTTTCAAAGTTTTCTGATATGTTTTCTTTGCACTTTTCATTTTTTTTTTTTTTTTGCACTATTCATGGTTCTGGACTTTTCTTTGTAGTATAGAGAAAATCATAGGTTTGTTATTATAATCCAATGAAAATGACAGAGAAAATGTTAAGCTTGTAGTTGAGTGAAAATCACCCTTGAAGTTGGTGTCTTGATCTTGATGCTTATTGGTTCTTCAAGGTAGCAACAGAGAAAATTACAGAGAAAATTACCTTGACAGAGAAAATTACCTTGTAATCCCAGAGAAAATTACAAGGTAGCAATGATTACACAACAGAGAAAATTACAAGGTAGCAACATAAACATGACAGAGAAAATTACACGACAGAGAAATTTTGAGGAAATGGTGCATTGAACAAAATAAATATGCCATAGAAAATTAGACACAAGACATAAACATAAGTTCACAAATTTCTCTGGACTTTTCTTTGTAGTCCAGAGAAAATCATATGATTGTATTACAAATGATAAGTATTACAAATTTCTCTGGACTTATATGTTGTGTTTTTATATGTTTGCACTTTTCAAAGTTTTCTGATATGTTTTCTTTGCACTTTTCATTTTTTTTTTTTTGCACTATTCATGTTTCTGGACTTTTCTTTGTAGTATAGAGAAAATCATAGGTTTGTTATTATAATCCAATGAAAATGACAGAGAAAATGTTAAGCTTGTAGTTGAGTGAAAATCACCCTTGAAGTTGGTGTCTTGATCTTGATGCTTATTGGTTCTTCAAGGTAGCAACAGAGAAAATTACAGAGAAAATTACCTTGACAGAGAAAATTACCTTGTAATCCCAGAGAAAATTACAAGGTAGCATTGAACAAAATATATATGCCATAGAAAATTAGACACAAGACATAAACATAATGTGGCCAGAGAAAATTATAAATGCTGCCAAAGAAAATTAGACACACAAGTAAGAAAAGTAATTTGGCCAGAGAAAATTATAAATGCCAGAGAAAATTAGCCACACCAATAGAGTAGTAGCAAGCCAGAGAAATTTACAAAAACAAGAACACAAGAAGCTTCAATAAGAAGCCCCAAATGTACAGAAAGCAGTTCAATTTTGACAGTTGGAAGGAAAGCAACCCATCATCAGTTGGAAGCAAAGAAATTCTGGACTTCGCAGGAATTTCTCTGGATTCAACCCAGAGAAATTTCAAATTTCTCTGGTCCAGAATTTCTCTGGAACGATAAAACTTTGATTTTATCAATTTGTCATTGGTTTTGCTGCTGCTGATTCAATCACAATTTCCTGCACAAACAAATTAATAGTTCTTCTATGAGTTTGTGATAGATTTTCTTTAAACTTAATGGTATGAATTTCTCTGGGTTGAATCCAGAGAAAATTCAAATTTCTCTGGGTTGAATCCAGAGAAAATTCAAATTTCTCTGGATTACTTTAAGCCTTCCTCTACTGCTGCCTCTTCCTCAAGCTTCTTTTTCCAATATTCTTCAAGTAGGGGTCCAAATATTGCTTTTCCAGAAAAAACTCCAATTCTACTAAACCCAAAAAATCAAAAGACGTTATATTCAACACTCAGAGAAATTTTGAACCTGAAGATGTTATATTCAACACTGGATATATATATATATATATATGTGCTGACATTGTATATATATATATGTATGTATCATATATATATATATGTTTGCAACCATAGATAAGATAACCAAGAGTGACTGTTTGATTATGGTTGCAAATGGTCTTAATTGATTAATTATCATATATATACTAGTCAAGACAGTAAGCAACAAATTGTATATATATATATATATATATATATATGTATGTATCATATATATATACATCTATTAAATTTTTTTGAAAAGAAAAAATAATAATGCATACATGTCGAAGAAGATCTGGAGTCGAGAATCGAAGCTCTGATCAATGACTTGAGACCAATACTCGTAAAGCTCATCTCTGTTGATCTTGTCAACATTCAACTCATTTGAAGATGAACAGACGTAGGGTATTTTGGTCCAAGAAATTGATAAAATGCGTGGGTATTTTGGTTAGGGACCTGAGGCAGTATTACATTTTTTAATGTCCTTTATGCAGAAAATTGTTATTATTAGGGAGCTTAAAAAAAAAACCCCTTTAATAAATATATATAAGATTTACTGTTTTATTTTAAAAAATGAAAAAATTGAATAAAAATGAGATTAAATGTAATATTTTTTTTCTCTTAATAATCATATGATCATCTAGGCTTTATTATACCAAAATTATGATAGTCTCTCGTACATGAAAAAGTGTTGAGGATCACTTATTTCTTTTTATCCTATCTTGAAATCTATAATTAATTACCATATGATTAAAAAATAAAATAAAATAAAATATGATCTTGTGATTGAGGAAAAAATTGAAACAATACATCTAGGTTAAGTTTAGTTAAGATGAAAGTCGTGAAAAATAAGAGATCTAAAAGAAATAAAAATAAAAATTTTGAGTTTATTTAGCGTTAAAGTGATGTAGCATAATAACAAGTTTCTAATTTTTTTCCAAAAAATACAAAAAATACAAAAAAAAAAAAGAAAGAGAAAAATACAATGAAGCTTATAGTTATATGTAAAAATAGTTATTTATAATTAGATTTCCTAATTTTCTCCCTTTTTTAAAATAAATTTTTAATCTTGATCAAATTCAAACAAGAAAATATATCATTTTTTTATTTTTATTTCTTTATTTCAATTTTCATTATTTATTTTTTCTTAATCAAACAAACCGATATTAGAGAGAAGATGGATGATTCAAAAAATAAAATAAAATAAAATTATATGAATGCATGAGTCGAATAAAAATATTATAATATCATATAAAAAAATAAAATAAAAAAAGGTAGTGTGTTGTTGAATAACCTCCTCTTCTTGGATCATCATAAATCATAAATAAACATAAGATGGGAAGGGTTGGTAGACAACACATACACGTACACCCCACAACAACTCTCGAGGAAGTCAAAACACGCAACCTCTAAATGAGATAGCGGTATTTTGAGAAATTGGTAAAAATTTAGGTTTTGTTTGGTAAGTTTTTTAAATTATAGTTTCATTCATCTATTTGAGTGTGTTGTTTGTTTTGAACTTTTAAATCATAATTCACACTCATTTTTCAAAACTCAATTCAAAATATAATCATTACTTTTCAAAACTTGTAACCAAACATATAATTCAAAACTCAATTCAAATCAATATTTTAATTTTTTTAATATTTTAAAAATATTTTAATTTTGTTAAGATTTTAAATATTTTAATATTTAAATATATTATGATTTTTTAATTTTTTGAATATTTTTAAATATTTTAATTTCAAAATATTATAATTTTAATTTTTAAAATTTTAAAATATTTTATAAAAATGAATTCAAACTCTATTTTATAAAAATATTTTAATTTTTTGTTATGTATTTGGTTACGATTTGAGTGTAGAATTGTGAAAGTAGTATAGAGTTTCGAGTTATGTGTTTGGTTATGAGTTTTAAAAATAATTTCTTAATTGAGTTTTATTTTATCTGTTTGGTTATAATTTGAGTGTAGAGTTGTTTTTAAATTTAAAATATTAACATTTTAAATTATTAAAATTTTTTGAATATTTAAATTATTTAAATTTTTACGATTTAAATTTTTTGAATATTTATTTTAATTTTTTACTTATTAAATTTTTTAGATTATTTAAATTATTTAAATATTTATGATTTAAAATTTTTGAATATTTATTTTGAAAAAATTTAATGTCCTTTGTAGTATTTTCAATTAACAAATTGATTAATATTATTTTATGTTAATAATAAATTTTTTTAATTAAATTTTAAAAAGAGTTTAGTTATGAGTGTTGATCAGAATTTTCAATAGCGTGAAAGTAGTGTGTTTTGTTATGAGTTATAACAATTTGAATAAAGTTTTGAAACTATTTCCAAAACTCATAATCAAACAAATTTTTTTACTTCACATGTCAAATCAAACTTTTAAAACTCAATTCCACACTTAATTCAAAATTCAATTCAACACTCTATTCAAAAACCATAACCAAACAAATTTTTTACACTCAAATCATAATTTCACAACTCACAAACTCAAAATACAACTTATACTCTCAAATCATATTTACAAAACTCTACCAAACGCAACCTTAATTTTTTAACTTTTTAAATTTATTTTATCTTTAAAAATTAACTTTTTATTTGGTTGCCAAAGCAACCCATAATACCCCCAAATAATTGATTATTTGCTTAATGGTATGCTTGTTTTTGTAAAATTGATTTATATATTCGGAGTTTTATAATAATTTTTATTCATCTTTTTTATTACTAAATTATGTATATTTGTACATGTATTTTATTACTAAATTATGTATATTTGTATATGTATTACATATGCACTCACTGCTAGTAGTATAAATTGGCCGATATATTTGTCACGTCAATTTTTTTTTTTTTTATATTATAAAATAATGTTTTCAATTTTATTTATCTATTTTTAAATTTAATATTAGATTCAAATAAAAACTTTAATTCAATATTTAATAGGTTAATAGATAAATAAACCTTAAATGTTTAATTTATAAATAAATAAATAAATAAAGTGATGATGTGGCACAATTTTATTATTCAAGCTATGTTTTTCAATAGGTTTGCGAAGTTAATAGAAGTCATTATCTAATATAAAGTGTTAGAATGGTTGAAAGAAATGTAGGAATTGTGTATCTGTATTCTATTGAATTAAATAACATACAAGGATAAACTTGTATATATAGGCTGAAAAAAAAACCTAGATAAGTATAGAAGGAGATAGAGATAACTAAAACGACTAAGCGGATGAGCCTTGGTGAAAATATCAACAGGTTAATCAGCAGAAGAAATAAGAAGAAGATGAATAGTGTTACGTATAACATACTATCGAATGAAATAACAATCAATCTCAACATGTTTGGTGCAATCATGGAAGACATCATTATGAGCAATCTGAATGGCACTCTGATTGTCACAATAAAGAGATATAGCACTAGGGAAAGAAACACCCATATCAGCAAGGAGCCAGCGAAGCAACAAAAGTTCCTAAGTAGTGTCAATTCAGCTTCAGGACTAGAGCAAGCAATGAGGGACTGTTTCTTGCTGCGCCAAGTAAGAAGAAAATCCCTTAAGAAGAAACAGAAACCCGTGGTGGAGCATCGATTAGTAGGATTCCTAGCCCAATTAGCATTTAAAAAAAAACACACGAAGCTTGAGAAAAGATGGAACATAGTGCCTTTGAGGTAGTGAAGTATGCGAAGTAGAGCAATATAATGCGAGGTGCGGGGAGCCGACATGCGCTAACTAACAAGATGAACAACATAGGCAATGTCAAGATAAGTTACAATGAGATAAACAAGACTACCTACCAGCTGACGATAAAGAGTAGCATCAGAGAGAATATCCCCGTCTAGAGGAGTGAGACGAGTCTAAGGATCAACGGGAGTTGAGGTAGTCTTGCAATCAGTAAGACCAGCACGTACCAGAAGATCGAATGCATATCTGTCTTGTGACAAATGATAACCAGTGGAATTATGAGAGATTTCAAGGCCTAAGAAATAATTGAGAGTACCAAAGTCCTTCATCTCAAACTGACGATTGAGAAATTGTTTGAGGCTAAGAATATCAGCCACATCATCACCGGTGATAATCATATCATCCATATAAAGAAAAAGAAGAATGGTTCCATGAGGAGTGGTTCGAACAAATAGAACGGAGTCATATGAGTTGGAAGTGAAGCCGAAGTCATGGATGGTGGAACTGAATTTAGCAAACCAAGCTCGTGGGGCTTGCTTGAGACCATAGAGTGCACGCTATAGTTTGCAAACCTTATGAGCCGGATAAGTAGACCCAGGGAGAGGTTGCATGCAGACTTCCTCAAAAAGATCACCATTAAGAAAGGCATTTTTGGCATCTATCTGAAAGAGATCCCAGTATCGAACAACGACAACAGCAAGTAAGCCGAGCAACCGGAGCAAGAGTCTCCTTATAATCAATGCCATATTCCTGGGCGAAGCCCTTTGCAACAAAACGGGCTTTGTAGCACTTAATAGAACCATCAGAATAGGTCTTGATTTTGTATACCCATTTGAAGCCAATTGTAGTCTTTCCAGTAGGAAGATCAATAACATCCCAGGTATAAGTTTTGTCTAAAGCCTGCAGTTCATCGAGCATAGCTTGTTGCCAAAGAGGATTAGTATAAGCCTTACGATAGGAGGTAAGTTCATAAATAAAAAAGACAATAGACCCAACAATATAATCACGAAGATGAACAGGTGGTTGAGTTACCCGATGTGGACGACTGGTTAGAGGGGGATTTGGTAGGGTGATAGAAGACTCAACGGGACACTAAATGGGAGTTGTAGGCCCTGGAATGAACACAGCAGAACCATCAGAGGGAGTAGTCGGGATAGGATCAGGTGTAGGAAAAGACGTCTCTAGAGAAGAAGAACCTGCATCAAAGTCATTAGAAAAGAGATCGATACAAGGATTAGTAAACAGAATGGAAATAAAAGATGATGATAAGTAGAACAAGGTTATGCTCCCAGAAAACCACATGACGAGAGACACGAAGATGTTTAGAGACAGGATCCCAGCAACGATAGCCTTTATGTTCAATCTCATACCCAAGAAAGCAACAAAGATGATAATGGGGTTCAAGTTTGGTGTGTTCATGAGATTAGAGGAGAACAAAACAGGCAGACCCAAAAATCTGAAGATTTGTGTATGGAGGACTAGTGCCATGTAAACATACATAAGGAGTTTGGTTATGGATAGTAGGAGTGGAAACACAATTAATAGTGTAGACAGCAGTAAGAACAGTTTCCTCCAAAAAATATTCAGGACACGAGGAAGAGATAAGAAGGGCAGGAGTAGGGTCAAGAATATGTCTATGCTTCCGTTCAGCACAACCATTTTATTGGGACGTGCCAACATAGGAACGATGAGGTTGAATACTGTGACACTGAAGGAATGAGAGAAAATCAAGATCCCTATATTCCATAGCATTATCAGATCGAAATTTTTTAATGTTTTTAGAAAATTGGGTTTGGACTATGCTTGCAAAATTGTAATACAGTTGTTTGAGTTCTGATCGACTTTTCATAAGAAATAACCATGTAAAACGTGAAAAATCATCAACAAAAACAACAAAGTAATGTGATCCCCCCATAGTGGTAGTAGGTGATAGTCTCTAAATATTAGAATATATAAGATCAAATGGTGCATGAGAAACATAAACATTTGCATTAAATGATAAAGCATGTTATTTTGCAAGTTGACAAGATAAACAATTCAAAGTATCGGGAATTACATGACCTAACTGACTAGTAGAAATTAAAGATTTCAATCAACTAACAGACATATGTCCTAAACGATAATGTCAAATATTAAAAGAAGACATGCTGGAAGCAAATATAGGAGCAACTATCAGAGTAGAATCTGGAATATGAAGATTAATGAACTCGCAGAGACGTCCATGCTTAGAGCCAATCCTAAGAGTCTGTCCTGTCTGAAGGTCTTGTACCAAACAACCATTAGTAGAAAATGTGACAGTTAGACCAAGCTCACATAATTGACTAATAGAAATAAAATTTAAAGTGAGAGCAGGAATAAGATAAACATTTGATAAGGATAGATGAGAGGTGGAAACAGAACCAATATGACTTACAAACATAAGAGAACCATCAGTAATATGAATGGAGGGAATATGATGAGAGGAAGAGATTGAAGAAAATATAATAGAACTAGAAGTCATATGATTGCAACATGTTGAGTCAAAATACTGGAGAGGTGAACCTAAAATCACAGATAAAGCAGTAGAAAGAGGTGTACTAGAAGTGGTGAGAAACTGTTTGAACATGGTTTTAACATCAGTTTGGGAAAAGACAGGAGCGACTAGATTTAAAGGCTCAGAAAACTCCTCAAAGGTAGCAAAAATAATACGATGAGTAGGGAGAGATCTAGATTGATTCTCGGGACATTATGAACGACCTTGTAAGGAAGCACCATGAGGGGAGTGAGTAGTAGATGAGCTGTCTGGATTGCGAAAGCAATTTTACTGTAGATGACCAGGACTTATCTTATTGTAGTACCGGCAGGATTTGACTGGGCAATGAAGTAGAAGATGAGTAGAAAGGAGGCCTCGATTCTGACAATAATTGCCAGTAGTGGGCCGCTGGGTGGTTGGTGCAGAGGAACTTAGTGATTGAGGAGTGGCAAGAACTATATCCACATGATGAGTCTTCAGAGTGCCAAGACGAGTCTCCTCAGATAATAACTCAGAAATAGTCTACTCAAGAGTGGGCAATGGAGTGCGATGAAGTAGAGATGCACGCACGAGATCAAACTAGGTAGTGAGAGCCATGAGAAACTGAACCAATCGTTGGTGATTACGATACTGATTGAATAAAGCAATATCTTTAATATGAGGCTAGGTAGGTTTAGAAACAGCAAGCTAGTCCCAGACAAAATATATCTGAGAGAGGAAATCATTAACAGATTGACCAGGATCTTGACATAGGTGATGAAGTTGACTCTAAAGTTGATATTGATGAGCAAGATCGATAGTTTGGTATCATTCTTTCAAAAAATCCTAAATGTCTTTAGCAAGAGTGGTAATAGAGTCAAGCTGAAAACGACCAAACTGAAGACTAATAGAGGGAACAGAGGTATTCCAAAGCCATGTGATGATCTAGTAGTTCTTACTATTCCAATCTTTTAGTCGGTCTTCATATGTAGCAGCAATTTTAGCAACCTTTTTCACCAGTTTTGTCACATCCCCGATGATAATATGTCAAAGTTTCCGACATTTAAGGAAAGAAGACATGGTTTGGGTCCACAGAACATAATTGGATTCATCAAGAAGAATAGAAATCAGATGAGAGGAATCATGGCGATCCATAATAATAGTGGGGGAGGACTAAATAAATAGAAACAAACCTGTAGGAGCAAAATCAGGTAAAACAGAGCATACCAGTGAGTCTAGAAGGTCGAAAATATATAGAAAAGAGGTCTGCTGTGTAGAGATGACGTCAGCAGGAGGCTGGATAATGTCAGTAGGGGTGCAGTGCACAATAGCAGAGGGAGGCGCGGGCGGCGCACATAAGCAGATTGGCGCATGCGAACGCATAATAGCATAACAACGCACGCACGGTGCACAGCAGCAAGAACAACGCACATGGGCATAGGGCTAATGTTAGGTACTGACGTGAGCAAGCAACTGAAAGGCGGATAAGGGTCGTGTAAGAGTGGTGGCGGAAGGCTGAGACGCGCCAAGCACATAAACGGCACGTAGAGGCGTTTCTGATGACATTGTCAGTGTCGTTGGAATCGTGAGGAGATTTTGATCAGTTTGGTGGTAAGGAAAAAAAATTTGGGTGAAAATAACAATAAAGCAGAGATAATAAAAGTGTATAGGTAATGGAATGAATGCTGTGTATGGGACTATGCACAAAGAGAAAAGAAAAGGGTTATAAGTATAGAACCTAGTGTCACGACCCAAAACCGCCCCTATAAGGTTAGCGTCGTAATCGACCAATAATCCTTGTAGTACCAAAGGCCTCTGAACAGATTAACAGATAATATGGAGCTACGGAAGCAGATATATAAAACATACTTAGTCCATTGAGCTGTGTAGACATATATGGGACAGAAAATTTAAAACTTTATATATACACATGTGACGTCATATTTACATTAGTCTGACGTCACTCACATATACAGATAAAACCAAAAAGGGAACTTAGCCCAATATACAGATATACAAAAACTTGTTCAAATTTCACAAAAGAAAACGAAGTTTTAAACTTAGTTCACAAAATACGACCACATAACTTGTTCTAGAACCTCCTCAAGAGGCACGAAGGTTGGCCAACAAAATAGAATTCCAGGTAATCATCATTGAGCCTGGTCGCGTGCCTGATCACCTACACACATAAATAATATAGTAAGCGGGAGCCCATTATATAGGCTCAATAGTGGAGTTTAATTAATTCTTGCTTAGGCTAATCATAAATGATTATTTTATTCTAATTATTGGGTTCCGAATCAAATTCACTTCAACTTACCATAAAATTCTTAAAAATTCCAAATAACACATAACTTAAGTCAATTTCGTGTTTAAATGTCGATACGGCCCTTGTCACGACCCAAACCCGCCCCTGTAGGTTTAGCATCGTAACCGGCCAGTAATCCGTGATTACCGAAGGCCTGATTAACAGTAATGACAGTAGTGCAACATAAAGGGAATGGCGGAAGCCAATCAGTAATAGTTTACATCGTCCAATGAGCTGTGAAAACATGAATAGGAAAAACTTTTATGGACATAACCACATTCATAGCCATATATACATACATAACAAAAACACATATACGAAGTAGCATACAGGTTAGGGACCTAATTCCTTCACCATAACTGTACAATCAGAAGCTTTAGACATTCAGTACATTAATGGAGACAAAAAGGGTGAATCTAAAACACCCCAAAACAACCTTGACTTGTGCAGGTTCAAAACCTCAATATGAGGCGCAATGGTTGGCTTGACAAAACATGAGTTTAAGTCGACGCCTCTAGCTCTGGTCCGGTGCTTGGCCACCTACATATATATATAAACTGTGAGCTAAAACCCAGTGAATAACAAATGTGTAAAGGGGTTAAGAATAAATGTCCTTTCTATAATTAAAACAGTCATTTGCATCAGTAGATCAATTATTCAATCAGTGCCTCATATTTCAAGTCATGTCAGTCATTTAGGGATCATAGCAGTCATACGTGGTACATCCAATAGCAAAACAGTACAGTAGGTCTTAAAGACCGAACAATTATTTGATGGCCATCAATACAGTAACGGTAGTTCCAAGGATAGGAACTGATAGAGATCTCTGTAACAGTAGCGAAAACAGTAACAGTAGCAGTAGCAGTAACAGTCAGTCGCTATGGATGCCACGAGTACAGTTCATAAAATAGGACATACATTCATTCAGTAAACAATGTCAGTTCGGAAAACAGTACAGTCAATCATTCAGAAAATAATTATAATTGAACATAGCTTTACAACATTGTTACTCACAGATTACTAGGCTATAGGCAGGCTAATCAGTGTCCTTGGGTGCCAAACCTACACAGTTGCAAAACGAACACACACTAAATTACACACCCAGAATTAATAACTTAGCCCCTTGCTTGCCTTGGTGTGGTTCTAAACCATTATCCTCATTATGATGACTTAAACACGGCCTAAGAATGTTTAGGATGGAATAAGGATGCAAAAATGTACTTAAAAATATTTTTCAAAATTTGCTGAAAACAGGGGTCTCGCTTGAGCGTGGCTTCCTTCGCTCGAGCGGACATGCAGAATGTGCTAGGTCGCTTGAGCGTAGACTTATTCACTCGAGCGATCTGCAAAAATGTGAAAGTACTAGTTGCTAAAAATCTTCGCTCGATGCATGCTCGAGCGTGAGACACAGTTCTTTGCTCGAGCGCAAGTCTTGTTGCTCGAGTGTGTTTCTGTACACACAAAAATTCCGAGAGCTTGCAATTTACGCTCGAGCCAACATTCCGTCGCTTGAGCGAAATTCTAAAAACAAAGGTGGTCGCTCGAGCGTGAAATCTCTCGCTCGAGCGAGGAAGCCAAATTCTGGGTTTTCCAGATTTGCTCCCAAAGCTGAAACCACGGATTTAATATGCCAAAACTCATCCTTTTGGGCCAAAATTCTAGAAAACACTTAAAGACTCATAACACAACATGATTTAAAGACTATTTCCTAAAACTAAAGCCCAAAGGTATGCCAATTGAACACAAACTCAACTTAAACTTTATGATTGATTCAAAAACATGACATGCATGAGCTCTCATGAACTCCAATACTTCAAAGTATGACCAAATGCAAGATTCAACTAAAAAACATGGTGAATTTCTAAGGTACAACCATAATATGAACATACATGTGGAAATTTTTATGAAAACAAGTCTCAAAATTCCATGATATGGCCATGTATACATGAATTAATTCTCAAATCCACTCTTTAAGCTATTTCTTGACTTTAGTCCCTAATTTCCATGAATCCATGCATTAAACAACTTCAATTCACAATTAAAATGGTAGATTCCTACATTAAGTCTTGAATTTCCAAGTGTGGTAGCTCAATCTTCCAAATCCTCTCCAATCTCCTCTAAATTTCAAGCTATTCACTTGTTGAATTCAATCTCTTCTTACTCTCCTCTTTCTCCCTCATGGTTTTGCAAGATGGTGGAGGCTAAAGGTGTGACAACATATGGAGAAATCAAACAAATGGCCTTGTAAGGGCCCACCAATGGCAAATGTGTAAATAACTCAAGCTAAAGTACTTTAACATGATTTATTCTAACTTAATTGTTCTAAATTGAATTTTAATTAAACTTACCATAAAATTCTATAAATCCTAATTAGCATATAACACAAGTCAATTTCTGAATCGGTTGCCGATAAGGCTTTCAATTCGCAATTTGAAATTAAAACGTGGACAGATCGTTTCATATCAAATAGATAGAAATACAATTAAAACAACACATTCACATGATCAATTTGGGATTTCATCTTAATCATTTACTTAGCATTCTTAATCATGAATTAATGCTAAACATAGGTCAGGGTTGTCATAGTCTTCCCCCATTAAAAAGAGTTTGGTCCTCCAAACTCGAATTACCTTCATTTTGGAAGAATACCGGATTCAAGGGGAACAATTCTGGATATCTTTTCATCATATCGTCTTCTCTTTCCGAAGTCGCATAAACGCCACCGTGGTTTTGCCAATCCACTTTCACTAATAGAATTTCTTTATTTCTCAACTTCTTGATTCGTCGGTTTACAACCTGAATAGGCCGTTCTTCATAAGTGTAATCATCACTCAACCCCACACGGGTAGGCTCAATAACATGGAAAGGATCCTGAAGGTAATCCCGCAACATCGAAATGTGAAAGACATTATGCATATGTTCCATTTCAGGAGGGAGTGCTACTTGATATGCCACTGGATTAATCTTCTCAATGATTTCATACGGCCCAACATATCTCAGTGCCAACTTACCCTTGGTTCCAAAGCGTGTCTGCCCTTTCATGGGTGTTACTTTAATAAAAACATGGTCACCCACTTCAGATTCCCTATCTCGCCTTCGGACATCCGCATAACTTTTCTGTCGGCTTTGTGCGGTTTTCAATCTGTGTTGAATCAATTTCACCTTTTCTGTTGCTTCATGAATAATCTCAGGTCCAAGTAAAGGCCCATTTCCAACTTCTGCCCAACAAATAGGAGACCGACATTTTCTGCTATATAAAGCCTCAAAAGACGCCATACCAATACTCGAATGAAAACTGTTGTTGTAGGCAAATTTAGCTAAAGGCAAATGACTTTCCCAATTCCCTTGGAAATCAAGCACACACATACGCAGTAAGTCCTCTAGAGTTTGGATTATTCTTTCTGATTGTCCATCTGTCTGAGAATGGTATGCACTACTCAACCTCAGTTCAGTACCCAATGCTAATTGCAGACTTTGCCAAAACCTCGATGTAAACTTTGAGTCCCTATCAAAAACAATGGACACAGACACTCCATGCAATCTAACAATTTCATTAATATAAATTGTGGCCTACTTATCCGCATTATAAATTGTTTTGACAGATAAGAAATGAGTAGACTTAGTTAACCGATCAATAATAACCCAAATTGAATCCATACCTCTATCGGAGCGAGGCAATCTAATAATGAAGTCCATAGTGATATGTTCCCATTTCCACTCCGATATTGGCAAGGATTGAAGTAAACCTGCGGGTCGTTGATGTTTGGCTTTGACTTGTTGGCAATGTAGGCATTTCGATATAAACTCAGCAATTTCTTTCTTCATTCCTGGCCACCAGAAATTAAGTTTCAAATCTTGGTACATTTTTGTTTTTCCTGGGTGGATAGAAAGTTTTGAACTGTGGCCTTCTTGCAAGACTAATTTTTCCAATTCAAGATCATTTGGTACACACAATCTTCCTTGAAATTTCAATACATCGTTTTCAAATTTAAAATTTGGCCTTGGTTTGGATTCTCGTTCATCAATGATCTTCTTCAAAAAGTCATCTTGTTGTTGTTTCTCTTTGATCTTTTCAATGAGTGCTGGTTGAGCAGAAATAGTAGCCAATATCCCACATTGTTCTCGCAAAACAATTGCAACCTCAAATTTTTTAAGGTCACGTAGCAGTTCTTTCTGTCCGGTGAGTAAACAGGCCAAATTCCCAATTGATTTCCGACTAAGTGCATCAACAACGATGTTAGCTTTCCCCGGATGGTACAAAATTTGTAAGTCATAGTATTTTATTAATTCTAACCATCTCCGTTGTCTCATGTTCAACTCTTTCTGTGTAAAGAAGTATTTTAAACTCTTATGATCTGTGTACACTTCACATGTTGCCCTATATAAGTAGTGGCGCCAAATTTTTAATGCAAATACTACTGTGGCGAGTTCTAGGTCATGAGTTGGATAATTCTTTTCATGTGGCCTCAGTTGTCGGGAAGCATATGCAATAACTTTACCATTCTACATTAACACACATCCCAAACACGTATAAAAAGCATCACTGAAAATAGTAAATCCATCCATACCTGAGGGTAGGGTGAGAATCGGTGCGATCACAAGTCGAGCCTTCAATTCTTGGAAAGCTGATTCTCTTTGATCGGTCCAGTCAAATGGTGTTCCCTTTTGAGGCAACTGAGTCAATGGCAGAGCAATTTTGGAAAAATCTTTCACAAACCTTCTGTAGTACCCGGCTAAGCCCAAGAAACTCTGGACTTCAGTAACATTAGTCGATCTAGGCTAATTCACCACTGCTTCAATCTTCTGTGGATCAACTGAAATGCCATCTTTACTGATCATATGCCCCAAAAACATAACATTATCTAGCCAAAATTCACACTTTGTTAGTTTTGCATATAGTTTATGTTCTCTCAAGGTCTATAAAGCAATTCTCAAATGATGTTCATGTTTCTTCTTACTCTTGGAATAAATCAAGATATCATCTATAAAAACAACCACAAATTCATCGAAGAATGGTTTGAAAATTCTGTTCATAAGATCCATAAATGTAGCAGGCGCATTAGTAACTTCAAAAGGCATAACAAGAAATTCATAATGTCCGTACCTTGTTCGGAAGGTAGTCTTTTCAATGTCCTTTGCTTTGACTTTTAATTGGTGATATCCAGATCTAAGGTCAATTTTGGAAAAGACTTGTGTGCCTTGTAGTTGGTCAAATAAATCATCAATGCGAGGCAATGGGTACTTGTTTTTCACTGTCACCTTGTTTAATTCACGGTAATCAATACAAAGCCTTAATGAGCTGTCCTTATTTTTTACAAATAAAACTGGTGGGCCCCACGGTGAAGTACTGGGCCTAATAAACTTTTTATCTAACAATTCTTGCAATTAAATTTTCAATTCTTTCAATTCAGTAGGTGCCATTCTGTACGGAGCTTTGGAAATTGGCTGTGTACCCGATAACACCTCAATGGTGAACTCAATCTCCCTATCAATCAAATCCCCTAGAAAATCATCTGGAAACACATCTTAAAATTCTCTAACTATAGGAATACTATCCATATTAGCTTTAGTATCAGCAGGTACAGTCAACATACAACATAAATATCATTTACACCCATTTTTAATCAATTTAAATGCTTTCATAGATGAAATCAAATATGGGGGAGGTACAACACCATCTCCATTAAACACAAATTCATGCAATCCAGGTGGACAAAAAATAACTTACTTTGTTACACAGTCAATGGAGGTATGATATTTTGTTAACCAATCAATTCCCAAGATTACATCAAAATGATCAAGGTTCAAGGGTAGCAAATCAACATATAAAAGTACATCCCCGATAACAATCTCACTTGCAGGATACACATAAGCACAAGTCATAGATTCTCCAGTAGGTGAAGATACAGCTAACAAATAGTTCATGGGTTCTAGTGGTCTATTTAATTTTCGTGAGAAAGCATGCGAGACAAATAAATGTATAGACCCCGACTCAATCAGAATATAAGCATTTTGAGCACAAATTGAGAGTATACCTGACACAACTGTCTCGGTATTCTGCACATCTCCTGGTATAAGTGCAAACACTCGGTCTTGCCTCAAAGGTTCCTTTCCGGTAGCTCTGGGATTGGGTTTAGGTGTAACAGTTGATGTTGCGGCACTGGCTGCGGGTCTACTAGTGCCTTGTGGCGTGAGAGGGCAATCTTTGACCATATGGCCCACCTTGCCACACCTGTAACATGCCCCAGAAATTTCGTAGCAAACCTCTTTATGTCTTTTGCCACACTCTGAACAAGGTGGCATAGAATTGTTTCCCTGACTGGAGCTACTTGTCAACCCTGTGTTTTGCTTTTTATTCAATGAGTTGTTCCGACGCTTTCTGAAATTAAAATTTTGTCTTTTGCCCCGCCATTCAGTCACCGGTGCCTTAGTCTGTTTCAATGCTACAACATTTGCCTCGACTATAATTGCTCGGTCCAGAACATCCACATACTTAAGTAATTTCAAGACATTGATTCGATCGAGTATTTCCACATTGAGCCCACCTTTAAACTTTCTGGCCTTTTTATAATCATTATCCACCATGTGTGGTGCATATCGGGTGAGTTCAGTGAACTTAGATTCATATTCAGCTATTGACATGGTATCCTACTTTAGTTGTTCAAATTCAGTCACTTTACGGTCTCGGACACACTGAGGGAAATACTTCTCATAAAAAGCTTCTTTAAACTGAGTCCAAGTCATAGCATTGTTTGTATCACGAATAAGCATCCACCATCGTCTAGCCTCTTCTTGTAAAGTAAAAGTAGCCAGTAACACTTTATGTGCCTCTGAACAAGGAAACACTTCAAACAACTTTTCAGTTTCTTAGACCCATGCTTCGGCCTTTAGTGGCTCAAGACCTCCCTGGAATGTTGGTGGCTTCATTTTGTTAAACTTTTGTATCAAGGCAATCACATCATCATTGACATTTGGTTCTGGTTGTACTGGAGGAGGTGGGGGGTGTTGATTTTGTTGTTGTCTTAGTGACTCGGTCAATAATTCAACCATCCTTTCTAATCTGGCAATCCTTGTATCGGATGGTTCAGGTTCATTGGCATTTCTTGCATTCTCCATTGCACTATATACAATACAATAATAATAAACATAGGAAAAATTGCTTACCTATGCACATTAGCACATACATACATATCATGACCACACACACTTTCTTATGCTCATACAATGCCCTAATTACTTTTCTAGGACATCTTATAGCTCATTTAGACTTGTGTGTGCGGTATAACTCGCGCTATGATACCACTCTGTCACGACCCAAACTCGCCCCTGTAGGTTTAGTATCGTAACTGGCCAGTAATCCGTGATTACCGAAGGCCTGATTAACAATAATGACAGTAGTGCAATATAAAGGGGCTGGCGGAAGCCAATCAGTAATAGTTTACATTGTCCAATGAGCTGTGAAAACATGAATGAGAAAAACTTTTATGGACATAACCACATTCATAGCCATATATACATACATACCAAAAACACATATACGAAGTAGCATACAAGTTAGGGACCTAATTCCTTCACCATAACTGTACAATCAGAAGCCTTAGACATTCAGTACATTAACGGAGACAAAAAAGGGTGAATCTAAAACACCCCAAAACAGCCTTGACTTGTGCAGGTTCAAAACCTCGATATAAGGCGCAATGGTTGGCTTGACAAAACATGAGTTTAAGTCGATGCCTCTAGCTCTGGTCTGGTGCTTGGCCACCTACATATATATATATCAACTGTGAGCTAAAACCCAGTGAATAACAAATGTGTAAAGGGGTTAAGAATGAATGTCCTTTCTGTAATTAAAACAGTCATTTGCATCAGTAGATCAATTATTCAATCAGTGCCTCATATTTCAAGTATTGTCAGTCATTTAGGGATCATAGCAGTCATACGTGGTACATCCAATAGCAAAACAATACAGTAGGTCTTAAAGACCGAATAGTCATTTGATGGCCATCAATACAGTAATGGTAGCTCCAAGGATAGGAACTGATAGAGATCTCTGTAACAGTAGCAGAAACAGTAACAGTAGCAGTAGCAGTAACAGTCAGTCGCTATGGATACCACGAGTACAGTTCATAAAATAGGACATACATTCATTCGGTAAACAATGTCATTTCGAAAAACAGTACAGTCAATCATTCATAAAATAATTATAATTGAACATAGCTTTACAACATTGTTACTCACAAATTACTAGGCTATAGGCAGGCTAATCAGCATCCTTGGGTGCCAAACCTACACAGTTGCAGAACGAACACACATTAAATTACACACCCGGAATTAATAACTTAGCCCATTGCTTGCCTTGGTGCGGTTCTAAACCATTATCCTCATTATGATGCCTTAAACATGGCCTAGGAATGCTTAGGATGGAATGAGGATGCAAAAATGTACTTAAAAACATTTTTCAAAATTTGCTAAAAACAGGGGTCTCGCTCGAGCGTGGCTTCCTTCGCTCGAGCGGACATGCAGAATGTGCTGGGTCGCTCGAGCATAGACTCATTCGCTTGAGCAATCTGCAAAGCTATGAAAAGTACTGGTTGCTAAAAACCTCTGCTCGATGCTCGCTCGAGCGTGAGACACAGTTCTTCGCTCGAGCGTGCTTCTGCACACGCAAAAATTCTGAGCTCTTGTAATTTACGCTCGAGCCAGCATTCTGTCGCTCAAGTGAAATTCTGAAAACAAATGTGGTCACTCGAGCGTGAAATCTCTCGCTTAAGTGAGGAAGCCAAATTTTGGGTTTTCCAGATTTGCTCCCAAAGCTCAAACCATGGATTTAATATGCCAAAACTCATCATTTTGGGCCAAAATTCTAGAAAACACTTAAAGACTCATAACATAACATGATTTAAAGACTATTTCATAAAATTAAAGCCCAAAGGTATGCCAATTGAACACAAACTCAACTTCAACTTTATGATTGATTCAAAAACATGACATGCATGCGCTCCCATGAACTCCAATACTTCGAAGTATGATCAAATGCAAGATTCAACTAAAAAACATGGTGAATTTCTAAGGAACAACCATAATATGAACATGCATGTGGAAATTTTTATGAAAACAAATCTCAAAATTCCATGATATGGCCATGCATGCATGAATTAATTCTCAAATCCACTCTTTAAGCTATTTCTTGACTTTAGTTCCTAATTTCCATGAATCCATGCATTAAACAACTTCAATTCATAATTAAAAGGGTAGATTCCTACCTTAAGTCTTGAATTTCCAAGTGTGGTAGCTCAATCTTCCAAATCCTCTCCAATCTCCTCTATATTTCAAGCTATTCACTTGTTGAATTCAATCTCTTCCTACTCTCCTCTTTCTCCCTCACGGTTTTGCAAGATGGTGGAGGCTAAAGGTGTGACAACATATGGAGAAATCAAACAAATGGCCTTGTAAGGGCCTACCAATGGCAAATGTGTAAATAACTCAAGTTAAAGTAATTTAACATGATTTATTCTAACTTAATTGTTCTAAATCGAATTTTAATTAAACCTACCATAAAATTCTATAAATCCTAATTAGCATATAACACAAGTCAATTTCTGAATCGGTTGCTGATAAGGCTTTCAATTCGCAATTTGAAATTAAAATGTGAACAGATCGTTTCATATCAAATAGATAGAAATGCAATTAAAACAACACACTCATATAATCAATTTGGGATTTCATCTTAATCATTTACTTAGCATGCTTAATCATGAATTAATGCTAAACATAGGTCAGGGTTGTCACAGCCCTCAACTCACAAATCAAAACAAAAATTCAAACAGATATTTCTTTAGCAAATAGATATAAACACAAATAATTCATTACACATGTAATTAATTCAGAATTTCTTTTTAATTACTTATTAGGCATTGTACACTTACAAAACACAATGAATTAAAGATCATTACACAAAATCAAGACCCAAAAGCAAGTGAATTTATAGGCTAATCACAAGTTGGGGTTGTTACACCTAGAGCTCTGATACCATGTTAGAATGGTTGAAAGAAATGTAGGAATTGTGTATCTGTATTCTATTGAATTAAATAACATACAAGGAGAAGCCTATATATATAGGCTGAAAAGAAACCTAGATAAGTATAGAAAGAGATAGAGATAAAGATAAAGAGAGATAGAGATACGATGAGATAGAAATAGAAATAGAGATAGATATAAAGATAGAGAGATATATAGATCAGATATGTCTACAATACAAATGGATAAGTAATACAGATAGATAAGTACACATTAACATAAAGGATAATAATATTTAAGGAAAAATTGTAACAAAATGAGAGAATAACAAAATTTTGCAAATCCATAGAATATTTATCAAAATAGCAGTAAAGGAAAAAATTAAAAATACATGGAACCATACTTTAACAAGACTAAAATGCCCTCATCTTCTTTTTTCCCTCCCTATGCAACTTCAACGATCGCCACCGCTACCGACCAGCCCACACAATGCAACTCCTCTTGCACCCCCAATCCCTCTTATTTGAAAAAATAAATTACATTAGGCTATTTTGAAATTTGAAAAAAAATATGTTAAGTTCTACAAATTTGGCATAATTACTAGGGTTGTTCACGGAACCCGGAGACCTGACAAACCCGTCCGGTCTGAACCAATCCGATGAGCTACGGACCGTTTTATTTACAAAGACGGTCGGCTACGGATGTTACTTCTCAATTTTTTCAATTTCATGGTCGGTCACGGATGGTATACATTAAAATCCAATAAATCCGATCCGACCGATAAAATATTTAAAAAATATATCTACCCTCCATGTGTTTAGATTGGACTCATATTTCATATTCTAGAGAACTGTAAAGGCAGCCTAGGGAACTTAAATCCCTTTAGGAAATTAAAAAAAATATGTATCCTAGGCAACTCTAAAGACAACCTAGAGAACCTAAACCCTTTAAAGTATCTCTCTCTCTCTCTCTCTCTGGTATAGTTCTTCACAAAAGAATGGTGATGGTGGCTCTTCCCCCAACTCGTCTCACAGTGGTTAAGACGATGGTGGTGATCAAAATGGCAGTAGCAGTGGCAAACTCGCGGCGGTAATGGCGCAAGCAGATTGATGGTAACAATGAGTTCCTTTTTTCAATGTATCATATCTCTTCTCTTTTAGACCCTTCTCTCTCCATGTGAATACTTTTCATTCTCTGAGGTCTGCGTATGTGATTTCATTATTTGTATTTGAAAATTCTGAATTAGTTTCTTAGATTTGATTGAGTGAATGGTAAAGTTTCTGTGTTGTTTGAGCCATCTGCGAAACCGTCGAAATCAACTCACAACACCGAATCAATGTGCGGTCGAGTTCCGGCGGTCGAGTTCCGGCACACTAGCAGTCGGCATCGGATGAAAAAAGTATTGAACCAAAAGGGTCGGTTCGAGTGGTGGTTCAAGCATTAAATCCGAGCCGACCGACCCGTGAACAATCCTAATAATTACATTAGACTTTTTGAAAGTTTCAACTCACATAACACTTAGTTCTATTTTTATTAATAATTCAATAGTCGTATAACTAAAATAAATGATGTTATCATTACTTTTATATTAAAATGTATATTTTATTCATCTCTATGTTTTCACAACACATTAGGTCTAATCTTGTCTTATTGAGAAAGAAATCAGTAAAATTATGTCAAATTTATGATGCTTATTGTATTTTTACTAAACCTCATGAAATGTCATTGTAATTTATCCAAAATAATATATAAAATTTTATACAAAATGACGTGCTTATCAAATATTTAATTCTCTAAATTATTGTGATAAAAAAATTGTAAGAATAATATTTCACCTTAAAATCATAATAAGCTGAATTACATGTATGGTGGACATTTAATCCGACAAAATTAATGAATTTTTAATATTGTGATGGGCTGGAATCATAATTTCAACTATGAAAGAAAAAAATAAAATGAATACATAGTAAAATATTATCTCGCTAATTTAATAGAATAGTTAATCTTACACTAACTCATGGATTATTAATCATTTCACTATTAATCCTTTTAATCAAACAAGGTTTAAGAGTACATTTCTCATAACTTTTAGATAATTAATTTTTTTTCAATTTAGATCTCGTTTAGGAACATGTTATTTTAATAATTTTTTTAATTTTTTACAAAAAAAATATGTAGAAAAGTAAATAAAATAATATGGCAACTTATAATAATTTTTTGACTAAAATTAAAAATTGTTAGACGAAACCTTATTTAATATATTTAAACAGTTCAGATAAGTTAGGATGATAAAAATTAGGAAAATTTGGCTATAAACCCCATTTACCTTCCTTTCATTGTTAAAATGACTAAGAAAAAAATTATACTTTCTAAATCCCCTCATAATTATAAAATCTTGTATAAATAACAAAATTTATTATTTAAATATTTTATTAGACTATTATACCCTCAACTAAATCTTCTCACCTTCTCCATCCACTCCCTCCCCACTTTCTCTCTCCCTTTCCCTCTTTCTTCTCATCTTTCTCTCCACTCTGCATCCAAAGTCGTCGCCTCCTCAAACGCCATTGCCACCGTGCTTTTCCTCGCCGCCGTGAGATCTCGCCAGAAAGCTTTAACAAGTTCTCTCTCCCTCCACTCTCACCGATAAGGTGGTTGCCAACGATTCTGGACATGAGTGAAAGAGAGATCGATGGGAAAGACCACTACCATACAGATTTGAGAAAGAAGGTTCAAGATCTAAACGATTCATTCTGTGAGATCTCGCTAAAAAACTTCGGAAGACGGCACGATTAGCCCCATCGTCATCCTCTCTCCTTGCTGTTTTCTCTCTCTCTCTCTCTATATATATATATATATATATATATATGTATTATCACTTACTCATCAAATTTGGAAGTGAGTGATATAGTGTAACGGTGATCTCAAACACACACACACACACACATACACTCTTCTTGTTATTGTTGTTGAACCTTCATCTTTAGATCTGAATATCTATCTCAGATTTGAATATGTTGTTGTTGATGATCATGAACATATAGGGTTTGGTGATGAGTTCAACAAATCTGTTTATTTATTTTTTAAATTTTTAATATTGTTGTTGATATTGATGATGATGACGATGATGAACATATAGGATTTGGTGAACAACTCTCGAGATGATGAACATATAGGATTTGTACAGATTGTGAATCTTTCACTACATAAGAACAAATTGATGCTATTGAACATATAAATTTTAAACAGGTAAAAAATTAGACAGATAGAAAATTCACACAAAAAATTTGGATAGAAAGAAAATATACATAGATAAAATTTGGATACTCCTTAAATCATAGTAAAATTGTACTTTCAGAATAAAATTATAAAATCAGAGTAAAGTTTACTATGATTCAAAATATAATTTTACTTTGAAATACACTGTGAAAATGACTTAATAGCAAAGCTGACAGATATGAAGGTAATATAGTAAGATAAACAAGTTTTAAAATATTAAGGGATTTCGAAAAGACTTATATAATTCTTGTCATTTTGAAAGATAAATTAAGCAATGAGGGGTCTATCACTGAATCCTCCTAAAAATTAACATAAATAGAAAAAATTACAAAATTGTATAAATAGAAAAATGCATAAACTTCTATGGTGGCGGATAAAAAGATGATGAAAATTACTTGGCTCTTGAGATCCACTACTTTAGAGCCTAAAATAAAACAGTGAATCTCAGTAATGTTGACCCACCATAGAGTTGAGAAAAATCACTCTCTCTATGGAGGTAGAAGAAGACACCGGTGGAGAGAGAGAGAGAGAGAGAGAGAGAGAGAGAGAGGGAAAGGAGGATTTTGAAGGGTTTGATTGAATAGTTAGAGAGAGAGAGAGGGAGAGAGAGAGAGAGGGTAGCTGGGAACTACTACAAAGAGAGGTAGGAGAATTAGATGAGTGGGGAGCTATCTACCACGTGCTGACTGAATATCTCATTTAAAACCCCCCCTCCCCTCTTCTCTTGTCAATGCCTGCAAAACCAAACCATTCAAACCAAACCCAAACCAAACTAAACTAAACCCAATCCCCAACACCAAACCAAACCAAACCAAACCCACAACACCATTTCTCAGATTTGCAATTCACCATTTCAGGTCTCTCTTGATTCTGCTCTGCCTCTTCTTCTTCTTTGATTCGTAATGCTTCCAACAATTCAATCAGATTGAGACATTTCATTCTTTGTCCCAAATATTGGAGCTTCCTCTGCTGCTCTTCCACGGTCAGACTCTGTTCTTTGAATGCCAATTTTGAACCCTTTTCGCTTCACTTGTGTTTAGTTCCTCTTGGCTTGATTGGGGTATTTGCTATTTTGTTGTGCTCTGTTTGATTTTTGGTTGTTTTCACTTTCACAAAGTAACGTTATTTTTAGATTATAGAAAAACCCATTTCAGAATTGGTTATTTTTGGGGTGTGTTGGATATTAGGAGCATAATTCTTAGCTGCATAACTCCACAAAGTTGTTTTATTTTTGAGATACAAGATGATTTTGGAATACCCAATTCAGAATTTGGCCAAGTTTTCATTTCTTGTTCTCTTGCATAGTTGTGCTGATCTATTAATTCAACAGTAGGAACATAATTCTCTATTTCACTTCACAAAGTTGCATTATTTTAACCCGCACGGGTAGCCTACCGGTAAAGGGGTTGGACCCTGAGATAAAGTGTAAACCCAGACATCCCGGGTTCAACTCTTGCCAGTGTCCCTCGGGCTTAACCGAATTCAGGTGATTGTATGTAGGTATCTGGCGCTTTCTCTACAGGGTGGGCCCAATGTGGCCCTTCCTTGAGGAGGTTCCTCATCGTCGTCATCATAACAATAATCATAATAATAAATAAATAAATAAACATTATTTTGGAGATACAAGATGATATAGACGATTCAATCAGCTTCAGATCTACTTTGTGCGTGGTTGGTGTTTATAATTAATTTGATGATGTGAGCATAATTCTGTATCAATAATATTCAATCCCGGTCTCTTTCAATTACTTGGTTTCAGGAGGTATTACAGTATGTCGGAAGCTCAAAGGATGTCACTAACGGTTGGTGTAGGCCGTGGTAGTAATGGCAATGGTTACATAAATGGAGCAATCCCATTGAGGTCCCCAATTGCAGCACCGGAAGTGAACCAGTTCTGTTATGCCCTTGGGGGAAATAAGCCAATACATAGTATATTAATTGCAAACAATGGAATGGCAGCCGTTAAATTTATGCGCAGCGTAAGGACATGGGCTTATGAAACATTTGGTACAGAGAAGGCAATATTGTTGGTGGCCATGGCTACTCCGGAGGACATGAGAATCAACGCGGAGCACATTCGAATTGCTGATCAGTTTGTTGAAGTTCCCGGGGGAACTAACAATAATAACTATGCCAATGTGCAGCTCATTGTAGAGGTGTGTAAATTCATTTACATTACATGTACGCATTTTCAAGGTTTTAATTTGATTGTGAAAGAAGTTTGATATTGATGGAATTTAATTCTTGGTCACCCAGATGGCGGAGATAACACATGTTGAAGCGGTTTGGCCTGGTTGGGGTCATGCCTCTGAAAGCCCTGAGCTGCCAGATGCACTGAATGCAAAGGGAATCGTATTTCTTGGGCCACCAGCTACGTCTATGGCAGCTCTGGGGGACAAAATTGGCTCGTCATTGATAGCTCAAGCAGCTGAAGTTCCCACCCTTCCTTGGAGTGGTTCTCATGTAATTTTTTTTAATCATAAATTGTGTCTGTTTTTACTCTTGCTGAGCTCATCTCAAAACCTAATATACTAAACTGTCATTTTTAGGTAAAAATTCAACCAGATGGCTGTTTGATTACTATTCCAGATGATATATATCGCAAAGCATGTGTTTATACTACAGAAGAAGCAATTGATAGCTGTCAAGTAGTGGGTTACCCTGCAATGATAAAGGCATCTTGGGGTGGCGGCGGCAAAGGCATAAGAAAGGTTTGCTTCACACACACTACTAGTTCTAAAGTCTGATTGTTAACTATATATTAGCTTTCTAGCTAATGTTGTAACAATTTTTCCTTCTCTAAGTACTGATGCCTATGCCAATTGTTGATTAAAATCAGACTTGGAAAGTTACTTATTGTGTTGAGGAGCTACTTATCAACACTATTGGCTTATTTTATAGTTGAATTAAACTAAGCATACTGTTATTTTTACTTTCTAGGTTCATAATGATGATGAAGTCAAGGCATTATTCAAGCAAGTTCAGGGTGAAGTTCCTGGCTCGCCTATATTTACGATGAAGGTTGCTTCTCAGGTATGATCATCGTGTCTACTGTATGTCCATTCTGACCTGAACTAAATGGTTCTGAATCACTGACATGCAAGAGTCTGGAACATATTCTCACATGACATTTGGTTTCTTGAAAGTAGAGCCGACATCTAGAAGTCCAGTTGCTTTGTGATCAACATGGCAATGTTGCAGCTTTGCATAGTCGCGATTGCAGTGTTCAGAGGCGACACCAAAAGGTATTTTCACCCTTTGATGCTAATTTTAAATTTGTGCGACTTTTGCTAGTTACAACTAAATGGGCTTTAAAATTTGATGTTTTTCATTAGTTTATGATATATTTTTTTTACGTTAACAATATACAATTGCTTGGAATAAAATTTGACAGATGTTTTCACTGTTAAACAGATAATTGAAGAAGGACCAATTACGGTAGCTCCTCTAGAAACAGTGAAAAAGTTGGAGCAAGCAGCTAGAAGGTTAGCCAAATGTGTGAATTATGTTGGAGCTGCTACTGTTGAGTATCTGTACAGTATGGATACTGGGGAGTACTATTTTTTAGAGCTCAACCCTCGGTTGCAGGTTTGTTACGCCAATTTCAATGTTGAAGCTGGTTCACATCATTCATCTTCCCTTTCTTCTTGTGTTGTCATCATATTCTCTCTTTCAATCGTTTTTGTGCGTTTGTTGCCACTGCAAATGGTGGAATCACCCATCGAGTGGCTTTGCTAACTTTCTTGAACCAATTTGAGCACCTTAATTGTGATTAAAGTTATGTTTGTTGATGGGTTCACCTGGTAAGGTTATAGATGTGTCCTACGGTTGCTGACAATAGGAACATTAAGTATGTGTCATGGTTTGAAAGCCATTCAGTCTTTAGCATAACCTCTTGCAAGAATATTCTGGACACGGTCGGTGAATTGAGCAGTCTCTCCCATGCAAACATGAAATTCATCTGTCT